>NC_053025.1:521643615-522016400 GCF_003073215.2 Triticum urartu
ATCAAACACATAGCTACTGGTACATACCCTCAGCCCCGAGGGAGAACTACTCCCTCCTCGTCATGGAGAGTGCCGGGATGATGAAGATGGCCACCGGAGAAGGATTGCCCCCTCCGGCAGGATGCCGGAATGGGTCTAGATTGGTTTTTGGTGGCTACGGAGGCTTCTAGCGGCGGAACTCCCGATCTATCTTACGTTCTGGAAGTTTTAGGGTACGTTGATATATATGGGTGCAGGGAGGACGTAGGAGGAGCCACAGGGGCCCCACGAGACAGGGGGCGCGCCCTAGGGGGGCGCCCCCACCCTCGTGAGCACCTCGTGTCTCCCCTGACATGGGGTCCAAGTTCATCAGGTGTGTTTCCTTCCAAAAATAACTTCTCCAGTTGATTTCGTTCCGTTTCGACTCCGTGTGATATTCCTTTTCTTTGAAACACTCAAATAGGCATAAAACAACAAATCTGGGCTGGGCCTCCGGTTAATAGGTTAGTCCCAAAAGTAATATAAAAGTGGATAATAAAGCCCAATATTGCCCAAAACAGTAGATAATATAGCATGGAGCAATCAAAAATTATAGATACGTTGGAGACGTATCAAGCATCCCCAAGCTTAATTCCTGCTCGTCCTCGAGTAGGTAAATGATAAAAAAGAATTTTTGATGCGGTGTGCTACTTGGCATAATTTCATTGTGATTCTTCTTAATTGTGGTATGAATATTCAGATTAGAAAGATTCAAGGCAAAAGTTTATATTGACATAAAAATAATAATACTTCAAGCATACTAACTAAGCAATCATGTCTTCTCAAAATAACATGGCCAAAGAAAGCTATCCCTACAAAATCATATAGTCTAGCTATGCTCCATCTTCACCACACAAAGTATTTAAATCATGCACAACCCCGATGATAAGCCAAGCAATTGTTTCATACTTTTGATGTTCTCAAACTTTTTCAATCTTCACGCAATACATGAGCATGAGCCATGGACATAGCACTATAGGTGGAATAGAATGGTGGTTGTGGAGAAGACAAAAAGGGAGAAGATAGTCTCACATTGACTAGGCGTATCAATGGGCTATGGAGATGCCCATCAATAGATATCAATGTGAGTGAGTAGGGATTGCCATGCAACGGATGCACTAGAGTTATAAATGTATGAAAGCTCAACAAAAGAAACTAGTGGGTGTGCATCCAACTTGCTTGCTCACGAAGACCTAGGGCACTTGAGGAGGCCCATTGTTGGAATATACAAGCCAAGTTCTATAATGAAAATTTCCCACTAGTATATGAAAGTGACAAAACAAGAGACTCTCTATCATGAAGATCATGGTGCTACTTTGAAGCACAAGTGTGGAAAAAAGGATAGTAGCATTGTCCCTTTTTATTTTTTTTATTTGGCCTTTATTTTTTATTTGGCCTTTCTTTTTTTATTTGGCCTTTTTTGGGACAATGCTCCATTAATGATGATCATCACACTTCTATTTATTTACAACTCAATGATTACAACTCGATACTAGAATAAGATATGACTCTATATGAATGCCTCTGGCGGTGTATCGGGATGTGCAATGAATCAAGAGTGACATGTATGGAAGAATTATGAACGGTGGCTTTGCCACAAATACGATGTCAACTACATGATCATGCAAAGCAATATGACAATGATGGAGCGTGTCATAATAAACGGAACGGTGGAAAGTTGCATGGCAATATATCTCAGAATGGACATGGAAATGCCATAATAGGTAGGTATGGTGGCTGTTTTGAGGAAGGTATATGGTGGGTGTATGATACCGGCGAAAGGTGCGCGGTATTAGAGAGGCTAGCAATGGTGGAAGGGTGAGAGTGCGTATAATCCATGGACTCAACATTAGTCATAAAGAACTCACATACTTATTGCAAAAATCTATTAGTTGTTGGAAAAAAGTATTATGCACATGCTCCTAGGGGGATAGATTGGTAGGAAAAGACCATCGCTCGTCCCTGACCGCCACTCATAAGGAAGACAATCAATAAATAAATCATGCTCCGACTTCGTCACATAACGGTTCACCATACGTGCATGCTACGGGAATCACAAACTTCAACACAAGTATTTCTCAAATTCACAACTACTCAACTAGCACAACTTTAATATCACTATCTCCATATCTCAAAACAATTTCAAGTATCAAACTTCTCTTAGTATTCAATGCACTTTATGTGAAAGTTTTTATTATATCCCTCTTGGATGCCCATCATATTAGTACTAAATTCATAACCAAAGAAAATTACCATGCTGTTTAGGACTCTCAAAATAATATAAGTGAATCATGAGAGTTCATCTATTTCTTCAAAATAAAACCACCATTGTGCTCTAAAAGATATAAGTGAAGCACTAGAGCAAACGACAAACTACTCCTAAAGATATAAGTGAAGATCAATAAGTGAAGATCAATGAGTAGGATAATTATGCAACTATGTGAAGACTCTCTAACATTTAATAATTTCAGATCTTGGTATTTTATTCAAACAGCAAGGAAAAAATAAAATAAAATGACGCTCCAAGCAAAACACATATCATGTGGAGAATAAAAATATAGCTCCAAGTAAAGTTACCGATGAACGAAGACGAAAGAGGGGATTCCGGGGCATCCCCAAGCTTAGGCTTGGTTGTCCTTGAATATTACCTTGGGGTGCCTTGGGAATCCCCAAGCTTAGGCTCTTGCCACTCCTTATTCCATAGTCCATCGAATCTTACCTAAAACTTGAAAACTTCCAACGGGCTATGGAGATGCCCATCAATAGATATCAATGTGAGTGAGTAGGGATTGCCATGCAACGGATGCACTAGAGCTATAAGTATATGAAAGCTCAAAAGAAACTAAGTGGGTGTGCATCCAACTCGCTTGCTCACGAAGACCTAGGGCATTTTGAGGAAGCCCATCATTGGAATATACAAGTCAAGTTCTATGACGTAAAATTCCCACTAGTATATGAAAGTGACAACATATGAGACTCTCTATATGAAGAACATGGTGCTACTTTGAAGCACAATATATGAGACTCGCTATATCATGGTGCTACTTTGAAGCACAAGTGTGGAAAAAAGGATAGTAGCATTGCCCCTTTTATTTTTTTATTTTTTTGGGCTTTTTTTGGCCTTTCTCTTTTTTTGGGACAATGCTCTATTGAATGATGATCATCACACTTCTATTTATTTACAACTCAATGATTACAACTCGATACTAGAACAAAGTATGACTCTATATGAATGCCTCCGGCGGTGTACCGGGATGTGCAATGAATCAAGAGTGACAAGTATGAAGAAATTATGAACGGTGGCTTTGCCACAAATACTATGTCAACTACATGATCATGCTAAGCAATATGACAATGATGAATGTATTATGATAAACTGGATGGTGGAAAGTTGCATGGCAATATATCTCAGAATGGCTATAGAAATGCCATGATAGGTAGGTATGGTGGCTGATTTGAGGAAGGTATATGGTGGGTTTATGGTACCGGCGAAAGTTGCGCGGTACTAGAGAGGCTAGCAATGGTGGAAGGGTGAGTGTGCGTATAATCCATGGACTCAACATTAGTCATAAAGAACTCACATACTTATTGCAAAAATCTATTAGTTATCGAAACAAAGTACTACACGCATGCTCCTAGGGGGATAGATTGGTAGGAAAAGACCATCGCTCGTCCCCAACCGCCACTCATAAGGAAGACAATCAATAAACACCTCATGCTCCGACTTCATTACATAACGGTTCACCATACATGCATGCTACGGGAATCGCAAACTTCAACACAAGTATCTCTCAAATTCCCAACTAATCAACTAGCATGACTCTAATATCACCATCTCGATATCTCAAAACAATCATCAAGCATCAAACTTCTCATAGTATTCAACACACTCATAAGAGAATTTTATTATTCTTCAATACCTAGCATATTAGGATTTTAAGCAAATTACCATGCTATTTAAGACTCTCAAAATAATCTAAGTGAAGCATGAGAGTTCATCTATTTCTTCAAGATAAAACTACCACCATGCTCTAAAAGGATATAAGTGAAGCACTAGAGCAAATGACAAACTACTCCGAAAGATATAAGTGAAGATCAATCAATAGTCGAATAATTATGCAACTATGTGAAGATTCTCTAACATTTAATAATTTCAGATCTTGGTACTCTATTCAAACATAAATCAAAGCAAAATAAAATGACATTCAAGAATAGAAAACATCATGTGAAGAAGCAAAAACTTAGGATCAACCGAAACTAACCGATAGTTGTTGAAGAAGAAAGGTGGGATGCCAACCGGGGCATCCCCAAGCTTAGACACTTGAGACTTCTTGAAATATTATCTTGGGGTGCCTTGGGCATCCCTAAGCTTGAGCTTTTGTGTTTCATTAATTCCTCTCATATCACGGTCTCCCTAAATCTCAAAAGCTTCATCCACACAAAACTCAACAAGGACTCGTGAGATAAGTTAGTATAAACCATTGCAAAACCTTATCATACTCTACTGTAGAAAATAACTAAAATTATTATTCAACATTGCATACTAAATGCCTCTGCATATTTAATAGTCCTATCCTCAAATAGAATCATTAAATAAACAAACATATGCAAACAATGCAAACATAACAACAATCTGCCTAAACAGGATAGTCTGTAAAGAATGCTGCAACATCCATACTTCCCTAGCTCCAAAAATTATGAAATAAAATTAGCACTGTAGTAAATTTGTCAGATCTTAATATAAAAAAGGTTTCAACATTTTATCACATTCTGACTTTTCTAGGGAATTATTGCAACAGCGGTAAACTTTCTGTTTTCAAACAGCAACATGTATACTTGTAACATAGGCATAGTAAAGGCTATCAATGCCACTTTTATTGCAATAAAATATGCAAAACATTGTTATAAATAACATCAAGCAAATCCTAACAAAATAAATTGATGCTCCAAGCAAAACACATATCATGTGGTGAATAAAAATATAGCTCCAAGTAAAGTTACCGATGAACGAAGACGAAAGAGGGGATGCCTTCCGGGGCATCCCCAAGCTTAGGCTTTTGGTTGTCGTTGAATATTACCTTAGGGTGCCTTGGGAATCTCCAAGCTTAGGCTCTTACCACTCCTTATTCCATAGTCCATCGAATCCTTACCCAAAACTTGAAAACTTCACTACACAAAACTTAAAGTAGAAAACTCGTAAGCTCCGTTAGTATAAGAAAAAAATAAATCACCACTTCAAGGTACTGTAATGAACTCATTATTTATTTATATTGGTGTTAAACCTACTGTATTCCAACTTCTCTATGGTTTATAAACTATTTTAATAGCCATAGATTCATCAAAATAAGTAAACAACACATGAAAAACAGAATCTGTCAAAAACAGAACAGACTGTAGTAATCTGGATCAAACGCATACTTCTGGAACTCATAAAATTATCAAATAAATTGCTGGACCTGATTAATCTATCTATTAATCATCTTCAAAAAGAACTAACTAAATAGCACTCTTCAAATAAAAATGGCAGCAGTTCTTGTGAGCGCTAAAGTTTCTGTTTTTTACAGCATGATCAACAAGACTTTCCCCAAGTCTTCCCAAAGGTTCTACTTGGCACAAACACTAATTAAAAGCATAAAACCACATATAAACAGAGGCTAGATGAATTATTTATTACTAAACAGGAACAAAAATCAAGGAACTAAAATAAAATTCGGTTGCCTCCCAACAAGCGCTATCGTTTAATGCCCCTAGCTAGGCATGATGATTTCAATGATGCTCATATAAAGCATAAGAATTGTAACATAAAGAGAGCATAATGAAGAACATGACTAGCACATTTAATTCTAACCCACTTCCTATGCATAGGGATTTTGTGAGAAAACAACTTATGGGAACAAGAATCAACTTGCATAGGAAAGCAAAACAAGCATAACTTCAAAATTTTAAGCACATAGAGAGGAAACTTGATATTATTGCAATTCCTACAAGCATATATTCCTGTTGGAAATATGCCCTAGAGGCAGTAATAAATTAGTTATTATTATATTTCATTATTCATGATAATCGTTTATTATCCATGCTAGAATTGTATTGATAGGAAACTCAGATACATGTGTGGATACATAGACAACACCATGTCCCTAGTAAGCCTCTAGTTGACTAGCTCGTTGATCAATAGATGGTTACGGTTTCCTGACCATGGACATTGGATGTCGTTGATAACGGGATCACATCATTAGGAGAATGATGTGATGGACAAGACCCAATCCTAAGCCTAGCACAAGATCGTGTAGTTCGTATGCTAAAGCTTTTCTAATGTCAGGTATCATTTCCTCAGACCATGAGATTGTGCAACTCCCGGATACCGTAGGAGTGCTTTGGGTGTGCCAAACGTCACAACGTAACTGGGTGGCTATAAAGGTGCACTATGGGTATCTCTGAAAGTGTCTGTTGGGTTGGCACGAATCGAGGCTGGGATTTCTCACTCCGTGTAAACAGAGAGGTATCTCTGGGCCCACTCGGTAGGACATCATCATAATGTGCACAATGTGACCAAGGAGTTGATCACGGGATGATGTGTTACGGAACGAGTAAAGAGACTTGCCGGTAGCGAGATTGAACTAGGTATCGGGATACCGACGATCGAATCTCGGGCAAGTATCGTACCGATAGACAAAGGGAATTGTATACAGATTGATTGAATCCTTGACATCGTGGTTCATCCGATGAGATCATCGTGGAGCATGTGGGAACCAACATGGGTATCCAGATCCCGCTGTTGGTTATTGACCGGAGAGTTGTCTCGGCCATGTCTGCATGACTCCCTAACCCGTAGGGTCTACACACTTAAGGTTCGATGACGCTAGGGTTATAGGGAAAGTATGTACGCGGTTACCGAATGTTGTTCGGAGTCCCGGATGAGATCCCGGACGTCACGAGGAGTTCGGGAATGGTCCGGAGGTAAAGATTGATATATAGGAAGTATGGTTTTGGTCACCGGAAGTGTTCCGGGCATCACGGGTAGTGTACCGGGACCACCGGAGGGGTCCGGGGGTCCACCAGGTGGGGCCACCAGCCCCGGAGGCCTACATGGGCCAATAGTGGGAAGGGACCAGCCCCTAGGTGGGCTGGGGCGCCTCCCACCAAGGCCCAAGGCGCCTCCAAGAGGGGACGGGGGCAAACCCTAGGGCAGATGGGCCCTAAGGCCCACCCCAGGTGCGCCTCCCCCTCTCCCCCTTATGGCCGCCACCCTAGATGGGATCTAGGGCTGCCGCACCCCTTGGGGTGGGAACCCTAGAGGGGGCGCAGCCCCCTCCCCTCCCCCTATATATACTTGAGGTATGGGGCTGCCCAACACACGATTTGATCTCTCTCTTGGCGCAGCCCTACCTCTCTCCCTCCTCGTCTCTCGTAGTGCTTGGCGAAGCCCTGCTGGAGTTCCGCGCTCCTCCACCACCACCACGCCGTCGTGCTATTGTTGGACGGAGTCTTACCCAACCTCTCCTTCTCCCCTTGCTGGATCAAGGCGTGGGAGACGTCACCGGGCTGCACGTGTGTTGAACGCGCAGGCGCCGTTGTTCAGCGCTTAGATCGGAATCAACCGCGATCTGAATCGCTACGAGTATGACTCCTTCATCTGTGTTATTGTAACGCTTCCGCTCAGCGATCTACAAGGGTATGTAGATGCACTCCCCTTCCCTTCGTTGCTAGATTACTCCATAGATTGATCTTGGTGATGCGTAGAAAATTTTAAATTTCTGCTACGATCCCCAACAGTGGTGTCAGAGCTAGGTCTATGCGTAGTTTCTATGCACGAGTAGAACACAAGTTGTTGTGGGCGTCGATTTTGTCAATTTACTTGCCGTTACTAGTCTTATCTTGATTCGGCGGCATCGTGGGATGAAGCGGCCCGAACCGACCTTACACATACTCTTACGTGAGACTGGTTCCACAGACTGACGTGCACTAGTTGCATAAGGTGGCTAGCGGGTGTCTGTCTCTCCCACTTTAGTCGGATCGGATTCGATGAAAAGGGTCCTTATGAAGGATAAAAGAAATTGGCATATCACGTTGTGGTTTTGGCGTAGGTAAGAAACGTTCTTGCTAGAAACCTATAGCAGCCATGTAAAAACTTGCAACAACAATTAGAGGACGTCTAACATGTTTTTGCAGCATATGCCTTGTGATGTGATATGGCAAAAAGGATGTGATGAATGATATATGTGATGTATGAGATTGATCATGTTCTTGTAATAGGAATCACGACTTGCATGTCGATGAGTATGACAACCGGCAGGAGCCATAGGAGTTGTCTTAATTTATTTATGACCTGCGTGTCAACTTAAACATCATGTAATTACTTTACTTTATTGCTAAAGCGTTAGCCATAGTAGTAGAAGTAATAGATGACGAGACAACTTCAAGAAGACACGATGATGGAGATCATGGTGTCATGCCGGTGACAACGATGATCATGGAGCCCCGAAGATGGCGATCAAAAGGAGCAAAATGATATTGGCCATATCATGTCACTGTTTGATTGCATGTGATGTTTATCATGTTTTACATCTTATTTGCTTAGAACGACGGTAGCTTAAATAAGATGATCCCTCGTAATAATTTCAAGAAAGTCTTCCCCCTAACTGTGCACCGTTGCGAAGGCTCGTTGTTTCGAAGCACCACGTGATGATCGGGTGTGATAGATTCTAACGTTCGAATACAACGGGTGTAAGCCAGATTTACGCACGCAATACACTTAGGTTGACTTGACGAGCCTAGCATGTACAGACATGGCCTCGGAACACGAAAGACCGAAAGGTCGAGCATGAGTCGTATAGAAGATACAATCAACATGAAGATGTTCACCGATGTTGACTAGTCCGTCTCACGTGATGATCGGACACGGCCTAGTTGACTCGGATCATGTTTCACTTAGATGACTAGAGGGATGTCTATCTGAGTGGGAGTTCATTAAATAATTTGATTAGATGAACTTAATTATCATGAACATAGTCTAAATTGTCTTTGCAAATATGTTGTAGATAAATAGCTCACGTTGTAGCTCCCTGTTTCAATACGTTCCTAGAGACTAAGTTGAAAGATATTGTAAGCACTGATACGGACTGGGTCCGTAGTCCGAGGAGTGTCCTCACTGCTACACAGAAGGCTTACATCTTTGATGCACCGCTCGATGTGCAAACCCGTACAACGTCGTCTGTGGATGTTGTGAACACCTGACAGACACATCCTGATGACTACTTGATAGTTTAGTGCACCATACTTTACGGCTTAGAATCGGGATTCCAATGACGTTTTGAACGCCATAAGACATATGAGATGTTCCAAGAGCTGAAATTGGGATTTCAGGCTCATGCCCGTGTTGAGAGGTATGAGACCTCTAACAAGTTCTTTTGCCAACAAAATGGAGGAGATTAGCTCAGCTAGTGAGCATGTGCTCAGAATGTCTGGGTGCTACAATCATTTAAATCAAGTGGGAGTTAAACTTCCAGATAAGATAGTGATTGATAGAGTTCTCTAGCCACTATCTCTAAGCTACTAGATCTTCGTGATGAACTATGACATGCAAGGGATGGAGTTGATCCTGGAGCTGTTCGCGGTGCTTAAGACCGCAAAAGGTAGAAATCAAAGAAGGAGCATCAAGTGTTTATTGTTTAACAAGACCACTGTTTTCAAGAAGGGCAAGGGCTAGAAGGGAAACTTCATGGATGGCAAACCAGTTACCGCTCCAGTGAAGGAACCCAAGGTTGAACCCAAACCCGAGACTAAGTGCTTCTAATGTAAGGGGAACGGTCACTGGTAGCGGAATTACCCCAAATGCATGGTAGATAAGAAGGCTGGCAACTTCAACAAAGTATATACGTGTTATTAATGTGTACCTCACTAGTACTCCTGGTAGCACCTAGGTATTGGATACCGGTTCAGTTGCTATTATTGGTGACTTGAAGCAAAAGCTACGGACTAAACGGAGACTGGCTAAGGGCAAGGTGACGATGTGTGTTGGAAGTGTTTCCAAAGTTGATGAGATCACCATCACACGCTCCATCTGCCTTCAGGATTAGTATTGAACCTAGATAAATGTTATCAGGTGTCTACGTTGAGCATGAATATGATTAGATCATGTTCATTGCAATACGGTTATTCATTCAAGTTAGAGAATAATGGTTATTCTGTTTACATGAATAATACCTTTCATGGTCATGCACCCTATGTGAATGGTTCATTGAATCTCGGTCGTGGTAATACACATGTTCACGCCAAAAGATGTAGAGTTAATAATGATAGTACCACTTTCTTGTGGCACTACCGCTTAGGTCATATTGGCGTAAGATGCATGAAGAAACTCCATGTCGATGGATGTTTGGAGTCACTTGATTTTGAATCGCTTGACACATGCGAGCCATGCCTCATGGGCAGGATGACTAAGACCCTGTTTTCAGGTATAATGAAACGGGCAAGTGACTTGTTGGAAATCATACATGCTGATGCGTGTGATCCAATGAGAATTGAAGCGTGCGGTGGATATCGCTATTTTCTCATCTTCACTGACGATTTGAGTAGATATAGGTATATTTTCTTAATGAAGCACAAGTCTGAAACGTTTGAAAAGTTCAAGCGATTTCAGAGTGAAGTTAAGAATCATCATAACAAGAAGATCATGTTCCTACGATCTGATCAAAAGGGGAATTTCTGAGTTATGAGTTTGGCAATCACTTAAGACATTGTGGAATTGTTTCACAGTTGAAGCCACCTGGAACACCACAGGGTAATGGTGTGTCCGGATGTCGTAATCGAACCTTATGAGATATGGTGCGATCTATGATGTCTCTTACCGATCTACCATTTTTATTTTGAGGTTATGTGTTAGAGACAGCTGCATTCACTTTAGATAGGACACCATCTAAGTCTGTTGAGACAATGTCGTATGGACATTGGTTTGGCAAGAAACCAAAGTTGTCGTTTCTTAATATTTGGTGCTGCGATGCTTAAGGCTTCGGCCGAAAAAGCTCGAACCCAAAGCGGACAAATACATCTTCATAGGATACCCAAAGGTAACAGTTGGGTATACCTTCTATCTCAGATCCGAAGGCAAAGTGTTTGTCGCTAAGAACGGGTCCTTTCTCGAGAAGGAGTTTCTCTCGAAAGAATTGAGTGGGAGGAAGATAGAACTTGATGAGGTTGTCGAACCTTTGCTTCAACCAGAGAGCAATGCAACATAGAAAGATGTTTTCTGTGGCGCCTACGTCTGTTGAATAGGAAGTTAATGATAGTGATCATGAAGCTTCAGATCAAGTTGCTATCGAACCTCATAGGTCGACAAAGATATGTACTACTCCTGAGTGGTACGGTAATCCTGTCTTAGATATCATGTTGTTAGACAACAATGAACCTACGAGCTATGGAGAAGCGATGGTGGGCCCGTATTCCGACAAATGGTTAGAAGCCATGAAATCCGAGATAGGATCCATGTATCAGAACAAAGTATGGACTTTGGTGGACTTGCCCGATGATCGGCAAGCCATTGAGATAAATGGATCTTTAAGAAGAAGACGGACGTGGGCGATAATATTACCGTCTATGAAGCTCGACTTGTGGGAAAGAGTCTTTTCACAAGTTCAAGGAGTTGACTACAATGAAAATTTCTCACCCGTAGCGATGCTTAAGTCCGTCGGAATCATGTTAGCATTATCTGTATTTTTCGATCATGAAATCTGACAGATGGATGTCAAAACAAGTTTTCTTACCAGTTTTCGTAAGAAAAAGTTGTATGTGATACAATCAAAGGTTTTGTCGATCCTAAGGATGCTAAAAGGTATGCTGGCTCCAGCAATCCTTCTATGGACTAGAGCAAGCATCTCGGAGTCGGAATATATGCTTTGATGGAGTGATCAAAGCTTTTAGGTTTATACAATGTTTGCTAGAAACTTATATTTACAAGAAAGTGAGTGGGAGCACTACAACATTTCTGATAAGTATGTGTGGATGACATATTGTTGATTCGAAATAATGTAGAATTTCTGGAAAGCATAAACGGTTGTTTGAAGAGTGTTTTTCAAAGGAAGACCTGGATAAATCTGCTTATTGGGCATCAAGATCTATGGAGATAGATCAAGACACCTGATGATACTTTCAAAGAACGCACACCTTGACATGTTTTTGAAGGAGTTCAAAATAGATCAGTCAAAGAAGGGGTTCTTACCTGAGTTGTAAAGTGTGAAGTTGAGTAAGACTCAAAGCTTGACCATGACAGAAGAAAGAGGAAGGACGAAGGTCGTCCCCTATGCTTTTGTCATAGGCTCTATACGGTATGCCATGATGAGTACTGCACCTGATGTGTGCCTTGCCACACGTCTGGCAAGAGGGTACAAAGGTGATCTAGGAATGGATCACCAGATAGCGGTCAAAATTATCCTTAGAGGAATAAGGAAATGTTTCTCGATTATGGAGGTGATAAAGAGTTCGACGTAAAGAGTTACGTCGATGCAAGCTTGACACCTATCCGAATAGCTCTGAGTAGAGATACCGGATACGTATAATGGAGCAACAATTTGGAATAGCTCCAAGTGGAACGTGGTAGCAGCAACTATGATATGACATAAAGTTTTGCGAAATACATAGGGATCTGAATATGGCAGACCCGTTGACTACAACCTCTCTCACAAGCATAACATGATCAAACCCAGAACTCATTGAGTGTTAATCACATAGTGATGTGAACTAGATTATTGAGTCTAGTAAACTCTTTGGATGTTGGTCACATGGCGATGTGACCTGCGAGTGTTAATCACATGACGATGTGAACTAGATTATTGACTCTAGTGCAAGTGGGAGACTGTTGGAAATATGCCCTAGAGGCAATAATAAATTAGTTATTATTATATTTCATTGTTCATGATAATCGTTTATTATCCATGCTAGAATTGTATTGATAGGAAACTCAGATACATGTGTGGATACATAGACAACACCATGTCCCTAGTAAGCCTCTAGTTGACTAGCTCGTTGATCAATAGATGGTTACGGTTTCCTGACCATGGACATTGGATGTCGTTGATAACGGGATCACATCATTAGGAGAATGATGTGATGGACAAGACCCATCTAAGCCTAGCACAAGATCGTGTAGGTTCTATATGCTAAAGCTTTTCTAATGTCAGTATCATTATAGGGAAAGTATGTACGTGGTTACCGAATATTGTTCGGAGTCTCGAATGAGATCCCGGACATCACGAGGAGTTCCGTAATGGTCCGGAGGTAAAGATTGATATATAGGAAGTATGGTTTTGGCCACCGGAAGTGTTTCGGGCATCACGGGTAGTGTACCGGGACCACCGGAGGGGTCCGGGGTCCACCAGGTGGGGCCACCAGCCCCGGAGGCCTACATGGGCCAATAGTGGGAAGGGACCAGCCCCTAGGTGGGCTGGGGCGCCTCCCACCAAGGCCCAAGGCGCCTCCAAGAGGGGACGGGGGCAAACCCTAGGGCAGATGGGCCCTAAGGCCCACCCCAGGTGCGCCTCCCCCTCTCCCCCTTATGGCCGCCACCCTAGATGGGATCTAGGGCTGCCGCACCCCTTGGGGTGGGAACCCTAGAGGGGGCGCAGCCCCCTCCCCTCCCCCTATATATACTTGAGGTATGGGGCTGCCCAACACACGATTTGGTCTCTCTCTTGGCGCAGCCCTACCTCTCTCCCTCCTCGTCTCTCATAGTGCTTGGCGAAGCCCTGCTGGAGTTCCGTGCTCCTCCACCACCACCACGCCGTCGTGCTGCTGCTGGACGGAGTCTTCCCCAACCTCTCCTTCTCCCCTTGCTGGATCAAGGCGTGGGAGACGTCACCGGGCTGCACGTGTGTTGAACGCGGAGGCGCCATTGTTCGGCGCTTAGATCGGAATCAACCGCTATCTGAATCGCTACGAGTACGACTCCTTCATCCGTGTTCTTGTAATGCTTCCGCTCAGCGATCTACAAGGGTATGTAGATGCACTCCCCTTCCCTTCGTTGCTAGATTAATCCATAGATTGATCTTGGTGATGCGTAGAAAATTTTAAATTTCTGCTACGATCCCCAACAATTCCTCCCTCATAATAATTTTCAGTAGCATCATGAATGAATTCAACAATATAACCAGCACCTAAAGCATTCTTTTCATGATCTACAAGCATAGAAAATTTACTACTCTCCACATAAGCAAGATTCTTCTCATGAATAATAGTGGGAGTAAACTCAACAAAATAACTATCATGTGATTGAAAATTTAGATCAAGATGACAAGTTTCATGGTTATCATTATTCTTTAAAGCATACATGTCATCACAATAATCATCATAGATAGGAGGCATGATTTCATCATAATAAATTTGCTCATCAAAACTTGGGGGACAAAAATATCATTTTCATCAAACATAGCTTCCCCAAGCTTGTGGCTTTGCATATCATTAGCATCATGGATATTCAAGGAATTCATACTAACAACATTGCAATCATGCTCATCATTCAAATATTTAATGCCAAACATTTTATAGATTTCTTCTTCTAGCACTTGAGCATAATTATCCTTTCCATCATACTCACGAAAGATAATAAAAAGGTGAAGCGTATGAGAAAAACTCAATTCCATTTTTTATAGTTTTCTTTTATAAACCAAACTAGTGATAAAACAAGAAACTAAAAGACTCGATTGCAAGTTCTAAAGATATACCTTCAAGCACTCACCTCCCCGGCAACGGCGCCAGAAAAGAGCTTGATGTCTACTACACAACCTTCTTCTTGTAGATGTTGTTGGGCCTCCAAGTGCAGAGGTTTGTAGGACAGTAGCAAATTCCCCTCAAGTGGATGACCTAAGGTTTATCAATCCGTAGGAGGCGTAGGATGAAGATGGTATCTCTCAAGCAACCCTGCAACCAAATAACAAAGAGTCTCTTGTGTCCCCAACACACCCAATACAATGGTAAATTGTATAGGTGCACTAGTTCGGCGAAGAGATGGTGATACAAGTGGTATATGGATAGTAGATAATGGTTTTTGTAATCTGAAAATATAAAAACAGCAAGGTAACAAATGATAAAAGTGAGCGTAAACGGTATTGCAATGCGTTGAAACAGGGCCTAAGGTTCATACTTTCGCTAGTGCAAGTCCTCTTAACAATACTAACATAATTGGATCATAAAACTATCCCTCAACATGCAACAAAGAGTCACTCCAAAGTCACTAATAGCGGAGAACGAACGAAGAGATTATGGTAGGGTACGAAACCACCTCAAAGTTATTATTTCCAATCAATCCGTTGGGCTATTCGTATAAGTGTCACAAACAGCCCTAGAGTTCATACTAGAATAACACCTTAAGACACAAATCAACCAAAACCCTAATGTCACCTAGATACTCCAATGTCACCTCAAGTATCCGTGGGCATGATTATACGATATGCGTCACACAATCTCAGATTCATCTATTCAACCAACACATAGAACCTCAAAGAGTGCCCCAAAGTTCTACCGGAGAATCACGAAGAAAACGTGTGCCAACCCCTATGCATAGGTTCATGGGCGGAACCCGCAAGTTGGTCACCAAAACATACATCAAGTGGCACGTGGTATCCCATTGTCACCACAGATATCCATGGCAAGACATACATCAAGTGTTCTCAAGTCTTTAAAGACTCAATCCGATAAGATTACTTCCAAGGGGAAACTCGATTCATTACAAGAGAGAAGAGGGGGGAAGAAACATCATAGGATCCAAATATAATAGCAAAGCTCGCGATACATCAAGATCGTATCATCTCAAGAACACGAGAGAGAGAGAGAGAGAGATCAAACACATAGCTACTGGTACATACCCTCAGCCCCGAGGGAGAACTACTCCCTCCTCGTCATGGAGAGTGCCGGGATGATGAAGATGGCCACCGGAGAAGGATTGCCCCCTCCGGCAGGATGCCGGAATGGGTCTAGATTGGTTTTTGGTGGCTACGGAGGCTTCTAGCGGCGGAACTCCCGATCTATCTTACGTTCTGGAAGTTTTAGGGTACGTTGATATATATGGGTGCAGGGAGGACGTAGGAGGAGCCACAGGGGCCCCACGAGACAGGGGGCGCGCCCTAGGGGGGCGCCCCCACCCTCGTGAGCACCTCGTGTCTCCCCTGACATGGGGTCCAAGTTCATCAGGTGTGTTTCCTTCCAAAAATAACTTCTCCAGTTGATTTCGTTCCGTTTCGACTCCGTGTGATATTCCTTTTCTTCGAAACACTGAAATAGGCATAAAATAGCAAATCTGGGCTGGGCCTCCGGTTAATAGGTTAGTCCCAAAAGTAATATAAAAGTGGATAATAAAGCCCAATATTGCCCAAAACAGTAGATAATATAGCATGGAGCAATCAAAAATTATAGATACTTTGGAGACGTATCACCGGGCAAACCCAACTATTGACCCAAGACATGATTCAGAGCTGATGCATATAATGCTATAAGTTCGGGGCGCCGCACTGTCGAAAGTGTTCGGACTTCTCACGCCGTATTATGAGGTATGCTTAAGCCCCTAGCGTATTGGCCGTACCAGAGTGTACGTGTGCTGGATGTCATGAATGAACATATATATATAAGAAGAATGCAATAATAGTCTTAATGCTATGCATTTTTTATTCAAAAAGGTGCGTTAAAGCAGAATGATACAAGTAGTGCGATAAGCAAAAAGTAGGACTGTTTGACATGTCCCTCCCAAGGGCAAGTTGAGGAATAGTATTAAAACAAATATTTCACTCGTTATCGTAATCCACCTGGGAGTTCCATGGTGTGATGTAGCTTTCTGCCTCCTTGGTTGCTGCATCATGTGTTCGGCAATCACGCTGCCGGACAGGGTTTCCGGAGATTAAAGTCCTGAAAGAGAAAAATAACAAAGCGGGAAGCCCCTAGTGCGGTTTAAGCCGCGACTTGGGGCATGCCGCCGTCGTGCCCCCTCCCCGCCTGTGCCCATGGTATTTTTAATGCGTAATTATGTACGCGTGGCAAGGATTTCGTTGTTTGGCTGGGGCCGGGGTGGGGGCCGCATTGCTATGCGAGCTCGGGATGTGCCAGGCGGTCCGGTTGCCGATTACTCTGGGCGCGCTTGAAGTTGCCCGGGTCCTTAATCGCCGAACTAGTGGATTGCCTTAAGAGGCTGCTTTGCGCTTCTGTTGCGAGGGCCGCAGTGTGCTCCTCCGTGCGGAGAGAGCGCTCTGTGTTTCCATTGACTGTGATGACCCCCCGAGGCCCTGGCATCTTGAGCTTGAGATATGCATAATGCGGTACCGCATTGAATCTTGCAAATGCGGTTCACCGGAGCAGTGCATGGTAGCCACTACGGAACGGGACTATGTCGAAGATTAACTCTTCACTTTGGAAGTTATCCAGAGATCCGAAGACCACTTCCAGTGTGACTGAGCCTGTGCAATGGGCCTCTACACCTGGTATGACGCCTTTAAAGGTCGTTTTAGTGCCATTTTGCGCACTATGTCCTGATAAAGCAGGTTTAGGCTGCTGCCACCATCCATTAGGACTCGAGTGAGGTGAATTCCGTCAATGATTGGGTCTAGGACCAGTGCGGCGAATCTACCATGACGGGTGCTAGTGGGGTGGTCCCTGCGATCGACGGTGATCGGACAGGAGGACCATGGGTTGAACTTGGGGGCGACTGGCTCCAACGCATATACGTCCCTGAGCGCACGCTTCTGCTCCCTCTTGGGGATGTGGGTTGCGTATATCATGTTCACCGTCCGCACTTGTGGGGGGAACCTCTTCTGTCCTCCGGTGTTCGGCCGCTGGGGCTCCTCCTCATCATCGCTATGTGACCCCTTATCTTTGTTTTTGGCATTTAACTTGCCGGCCTGCTTGAACACCCAACAGTCCCTGTTGGTGTGGTTGGCTGGCTTGTCGGGGGTGCCGTGTATTTGACACGAGCGATCGAGTATACGGTCCAAACTGGACGGGCCCAGAGTGTTTCTTTTGAATGGCTTTTTCCGCTAACCGGGTTTAGAGCCTTTGAATCCGGCATTGACTGTCGTATCCTCGGTATTGTCGCTGTTACTGCGGCGCTTATGATTGTTGCGACGTGACCTGCCATTGCCGTCCTTGGTATCCAAAGTACCATGGTTCGTTGATATGTTATTACTGCGAGCCAGCCAGCTGTCTTCTCCCGCGCAAAAGCGGGTCATGAGTGTCGTGAGGGCTGCCATAGATTTCGGCTTTTCCTGACCAAGGTGCCGGGCTAGCCACTCGTCGCGGATGTTGTGCTTGAAAGCTGCTAGGGCCTCTGCATCCGGACAGTCGACGATTTGATTTTTCTTTGTTAGGAACCGTGTCCAGAATTGCCTGGCCGATTCCTCTGGCTGCTGAATTATGTGGCTCAAGTCATAAGCGTCTGGTGCTCGTATATAAGTGCCCTGAAAGTTGTCTTGCATGTTTTGCTTTGTCCTCCAATACGTCTTGCAGGTCTGGTGTATTTCCCCCCTGCCTTTTTACTTGAATGACGTCGGGGTGCGGGCTAAGCTTTTGGCTGGAATATCTCTCTGTCGCGGCCACGAGGTGGCCGATCAGCCGCGTCATACGCCGGGGATGTAGGTTTCGGTGCTTCCTCCTCCAGTCGGGGTAGCAACCTGCACTTTGGGTAACTCTTGGAGGGGCGTTCGAGTTTATACTCCTCGGCTGTCAGGACTTCAGTCCATCTATCAGCTAGCAAATCTTGATCAGCTTGAAGTTGCTACTGCTTTTTCTTAAGGCTATTTGTCGTGGCTATCAGCCTGCGCTTGAAGCGCTCTTGTTCGACGGGATCCTCTGGCACGGCGAATTTGTCATCGCCGAGGCTTGCCTCGTCTTCGGAGGGAGGCATGTAATTATCATCCTCCGGCTCTCCATCTGCCGCTTTCTTAGGAGAGATGGCTCCTCCATCCTCCTGCTCTAAATCTTGCTGGAGGGGATTGTTGTTGTCTTCGACACTGTCCGGAGTGCTATTATCTCCGGTGCCAGTATCACCACTTTTGCCTTGGCGGGACCTAGAGCGGCGCCGCTGACGCCGACGCTTGGGTTGCTTCTTGGAGGGGTCATCCTCCGTTGTCTCATTGCCATTGCCTTCTTTGGGTGTGTCCACCATGTATATCGTATGACGAGGTGGCTGTCTAGTGCCCTGTGGATAGTGATTCCTCTTCGACTCTCGTATCATCGTCCATACCGTCGATGTCTTCGGAGTTGAATTCGAGCATGTCGGTTAAGTCATTGACAATGGCTACTAAGTGGGTGGTGGGTGGGCGGAGAATTTCTTCGTCATCCGCATCCCAATCCTGCCGAACATAGTTCGGCCAGGGTTCTCCTGACAAGGAGAGAGACCTTAATGAGTTCAGTATGTCACCAAAAGGCGAGTGCTGAAAGATATCCGCGGAGGTGAACTCCATGATCGGTGCCCAGTTGGATTCGACAGGCACGGGTGCACGCGGTTCGGAGTCCATGGCCGGAGAAGGATCCGACAGTTTGCCAACATGGCTCTCGTGAAGGGTAAGGTCGATATTTGGCTCGATCGCCGCTGAGGGTACGGCCTCCGTGACGGGGTCCATCCACCCGTCCATGGATGGCGCAACTGGCTCGGAATTGAGGCTCGGAGCGGCTGCCGGTGTGATCTCCTGAATGCGGTCCGATGATAGAGCTAACTCGTACTCATCGTGACCGTGCGGCGCACAAGGCAGGGGCTCGAGTCTGTCGAAGATCAAGTCTCCCTGGATGTCGGCCATGTAGTTTAAGCTTCCAAACCTGACCTGGTGGCCAGGGGCGTCACTTTCGATCTGCTCCAAATGGCAAAGCGAATTGGCCCGTAGTGCGAAGCCGCCGAACACAAAGATCTATCCGGGGAGAAAAGTCTCACCCTGGACTGCGTCGCTAACGATGATCGTAGGAGCCATCAAGCCTAAAGGCGATGACACAGAGGAACTCTCAATGAAAGCACCAATGTCGGTGTCAAAACCGGCGGATCTCGGGTAGGGGGTCCCGAACTGTGCGTCTAAGGCGGATGGTAACAGGAGGCAGGGAACATGATGTTTTACCCAGGTTCGGGCCCTCTTGATGGAGGTAAAACCCTACGTCCCGCTTGATTTATTCTTGATGATATGAGTATTACAAGAGTTGATCTACCATGAGATCGGAGAGGCTAAACCCTAGAAGCTAGCCTATGGTATGATTGTATGTTGTCCTACGGACTAAAACCCTCCGGTTTATATAGACACCGGAAAGGGTTAGGGTTACACAAGGTCGGTTACAAAGGAGGAGATATCCATATCCGTACTGCCTAGCTTGCCTTTCACGCCAAGTAGAGTCCCATCCGGACACGAGACGAAGTCTTCAATCTTGTATCTTCATAGTCCAACAGTCCGGCCAAAGGATATAGTCCGGCTGTCCGGAGACCCCCTAATCCAGGACTCCCTCACACCTATTGAAGAAATACATGGTCTTGATAACCTGACACAGGTAGTAAAGGTAAATTCTCTCTATAGATTTGATAAATGTGAAATTCCATTTACAAAGTTTGCTAGCCAATGCTTGGATGAGTTTGATGACTTTATGGTTAAACAAGAAAATTTCAATGCTTATGTTGGTAGAAAATTGAAACACAATGCTGATATGCTTGAACACTTGAGTGATTATATGTCTACAGTTAAAGGTGAACTTAAACTTATTAGTAAACATGCTTCTATGGTTACCACTAAAGTAGAGCAAGTACTTAAGACTCAGAATGATTTGCTCAATGAATTAAATAATAAGAAAAATGATAATGTTGTTAGAGTTATGACTAGAGGGGGTAAAATGACTCAGGAACCTTTGTATCCTGAGGGCCACCCTAAGAGAATTGAGCAAGATTTTCAGCGAGCTAATGTTGATGCACCTAGTTCTTCTAAGAAGAAGAAGAAGAAAAATGATAGGACCTTGCATGCTTCTAGTGAACCTGTTGTTGACACACCTGAGAATCCCAATAATATTTCTATTTCCGATGCTGAAACACAATCTGGTAATGAACATGAACCTAGTGATAATGTTAATGATGATCTCATGTTGATGCTCAACCTAGCAATGATAATGATGTAGAGATTGAACCTGCTGTTGATCTTGATAACCCACAATCAAAGAATCAATGTTATGATAAAAGACACTTTGTTGCTAGGAAGCACGGTAAAGAAAGAGAACCATGGGTTCAGAAACCCATGCCTTTTCCTCCATCCAAGAAAAAGGATGATGAGGATTTTGAGCGCTTTGCTGAAATGATTAGACCCATCTTTTTGCGTATGCGTTTGACTGATATGCTTAAAATGAATCCTTATGCTAAATATATGAAAGATATAGTTAATAATAAAAGAAAGATACTGGAAGCTGAAATTTCCACCATGCTTTCTAATTATACTTTTAAGGGTGGAATACCAAAGAAACTTGGAGATCTAGGAGTACCAACTATACCATGCTCCATTAAAAGAAACTATGTTAAAACTGCTTTATGTGATCTTAGAGTCGGTGTTAGTGTTATGCCTCTCTCTTTATATCATAGACTTGATTTGAATAAGTTGACACCTACTGAAATATCTTTACAAATGGCCGATAAATCAACTGCTATACCTGTCGGTATTTGTGAGGATGTGCCTGTTGTGGTTGCAAACATTACTATTTTAACGGACTTTGTTATTCTTGATATTCCCGAGGACGATAGTATGTCTATTATTCTTGGAAGACCCTTTTCGAATACTACAGGGGCTGTTATTGATTGCAACAAAGGCAATGTCACTTTTAATGTTAATGGTAATGAGCATATGATACACTTTCCGAGGAAACAACCTCAAGTCCACAGTATCAATTCTATTGGAAAATTTTCAAAAATTACTATTGGAGGTTTTGAATTTCCTCTTCCTATTGTCAAGAAGAAATATGATATTCTTATTGTTGGGGATGTGCATATCCCCGTAGAGGTAACCTATTGTTATTCGAAAATTCTTCGGTTTCATGTTATTCGAAATGAGTTTGTTAACAAGACCTGATCAACCTTGTTAGTGGATTCCTTTTGATGAGCATGAGATGGATGAAGTTAGAAAGCACAATCTTATGTACCCTCTTTTTACTTTCTGTTATTTATATTAAATAAAGCAAAAATAGTATTTTCTGTCTGTTTTCTAAATTATCTATGCAATAAAAAATACCCCGAAAATAAAAGTTCCCCAAATGCCCTGAAATTTAAATATGATTTTTTTCTAGATTATTTGAGAATATCTAGCACTAAGAACACAGCGGGGGGAGCAGCCACGTGCCCATGAGGGTGGAGGGCGCGCCCACCCCCTGGGCACGCCCCCTGCCTTGTGGACCCCACGTGGGCCCCCTCCACTTATTCCACCCACCACACACTCCTTCCTCCCAAAAAAATCGCTGGCCAGCTCAAACCCGAGTTCTTGCTCATCTTGCTGCCATTTTCGATCTCCTTGCTCAAAGCTCCATTCACAAAACTGCTTTGGGGGATTGTTCTTTGGTATGTGACTCCTCCAATGGTCCAATTAGTTTTTGTTCTAGTGCTTTATTTATTACAAATTTTTGCTGCTTAGGTGACCCTGTTCTTGAGCTTGCATGTCAAATTTATGTGGTCAAAAGTAGTTTTAATGCATGATATGGCCTCTAGGCACTTGTAGGAGTAGTTGCTATCAATTTTGTTGAGTTTGGCTCACTTTTATTTTAAGTTCCTAAAAATTTCAGAAATTTTTCAGAGGAAGAAATATGTTTAGGAAAATGTACCAAGGTGGTTCCTCGAGGAAACAAGGACCCAGGTTATGCGAGCCGGACAATGAAATACCGAGGGAGGCTCAAGTGCGGCCTTGTGAATGGTCGTCAGAGGACTTCATGGTTCGAGCGGGAATCAAGGAGGAATTTGACGCATATGTGCGTAATGCTGATCTTGAGAGTTTCGAGGCAGATAAGTGCCGTCAGTACAACTACCTCACTGATTCCTTTGTGATAAGATTTGAATTTACATCATCACGCAATTCTCAAACTGTCCTATTTGATCTTTATGATAAATCTTATACCATGGACTTAGAAGATTTTAACACTGCTTGTAAACTCCCACAGTGGGGTAATGTTAGTGAACCTCGTAAATCTTGATATAAGGTTTTTCTTGCTAGTATCACTGTGGGGGAATCTAGGGAAATCACACAAGCTGCCATAGGGAGCATTCATTTTCCTGCTATACATTATTTTGCTCTCTTTATAGGTAGATGCATAAATGGTAAGGATGAAGCATGTCACATGTGTGTTCCAGATCTTAGTGTTCTCAAGAGTGTTGTATTAGGAGATAGACAATATAACTTGGGAGCCATTGTTGCACGTAGGTTGGATAATAACAAAATTAATGGAGATTTGTTTGGTGGAATTTATGCAACCCGTTTAGCTGATTTTCTTGAGATACCCATTCATGGATATGATATTGAGTTGCCTCCTTCTTATTTAGATTATGATGCTATGGTTCGTCATCAGTTCGTTGAGAGGAAGAATTAGTCCCTCCAGTACCGACTAATCTTTGACAGACGACGCACCTATCATGTTGCTCTCCCTGCTCCTACTTTCTTTGACTTTCAGGCAAAAGGGAGATATGTTATAACCAAGGAGGAGGCGGACGAGTACGAGAGGAGGGCCGAGGCAGCTCACCTCCAAGCTGCAGCTCATCAGGCAATTGCTGCTGCATCTCAGTACGACCCCAGCTACAACTTTGATCCATGGGCATAGACCAACTTAGGCCCAAAGCCTAAGCTTGGGGGAGTACGTATTTCTCACCGACATTACATTCATGTTCACATACTCATGCCAATTGTTGGTGCTCATACTTTGTCATTGTATCATCCATGCTAATTTATTTTCTTTTTTTAGCTTTCTTCTAGTGTGTTTGAAAAACCTTAAGAAAAACCAAAAAATATTAGTTGTAGCTTTTAGCTAGTTTACTTTCAATGCCTGTAGTAGTAGTACTTAAAAAGAAAACCCAAAAAGATTTCTCGTTCTTCTTTTGCTTGTTGGGAGCTTTCCCGTGTAAATAGTTTTGTTTCTTTTCTTTCCTTTGGGGGTCGAGAGGAGAATACCATGATGAAAATGTTGAGTGGCTCTCATATGCATTATTGTTGATCTAACAAAGAGCCCATATTACCTTGTCTTCTCCCATGAATTGAATGCTTGAAGATTCTAGCTTAGTCTAATGCACGTGCACTATTATTATTATCCACACCGTTCGGTCGTGCAAGTGAAAGGCAATAATTATGATTATTTGATGAACTGATTGAGATGAGAAAAGCTGGTATGAACTCGACCGCTCTTGTTTTTGTAAATATGATTAGTTCATCATTCCTCATTCAGCCTATTATGAAATAAACATGTTTACAATGACAATTAGAGATTATAGTTGCTTATGCCATGCTTAATTAGCTAGGAGTTTATAATGGTTTACCTTGCGTGCCAACATGCTATTAAAATGGTTGTGATGTTGTATGATAGGGTGGTATCCTCATTTGAATGATTCGAATGGCTTGACTTGGCACATGTTCACGCATGTAGTTGAAACAAAATCAACATAGCCTCTATGATATTTATGTTCATGGTGCATTATATCCTACTCATGCTTGCATTCGGAGTTGATTAATTTTAATGCATGTTCATGACTGTTGTCGCTCTCTAGCTGTTCGCTTCCCAGTCTTTTTCTAGCCTTCACTTGTACTAAGTGGGAATACTACTTGTGCATACAATTCCATAAAACCCAAAGTTATTCCATATGAGTCCACCATACCTACCTATATATGGTATCTACCTGCCATTCCAAGTAAATTTGTATGTGCCAAACTCTAAACCTTCAAATAAACATTCTGTTTTGTATACTCAAATAGCTCATGTATCAACTAGGGCTGTCTATATCCTCCATGCTAGGCGGGTTATTCTCAAGAGGAGTGGACTCCGCTCCTTAGTAATGAGAAAATGGCTGGTCACCGGGATGCCCAGGCCCATGCTCAAATCAAATCAAAATAATTGGAAACAAAACTCCCCCAGGATTGTTGTTAGTTGGAGGCACCCGTTGTTTCGGGCAAGCCATGGATTGATGCTTGTTGGTGGTGGGGGAGTATAAACTTTACCAATCTGCTTGGGAACCGCCTATAATGTGTGTAGCATGGAAGATATCGAGATCTCTCGGTTGTTATGTTGACAATGAAAGTATACCGCTCAAAATATGATTCATATCTATTTCAAAATCGAGCTCTGGCACCTCTACAAATCCCTGCTTCCCTCTGCGAAGGGCCTATCCATTTACTTTTATGTTGAGTCATCACCCTCTTATTAAAAAGCACCAGTTGGAGAGCACCGCTGTCATTTGCATCCATTATTGTTAGTTTACATTGAGTATGACTGGATCTCTTTTACCATGAATTACAATGTATAGTCAGTCCTTGATCTTTAAAGGTGATCTGCATTTATGTTTTGCGGTCTCAGAAAGGGCTAGCGAGATACCATCTTGTTATATCATATTATGATTGTTTTGAGAAAGTGTTGTCATCTGAGATTTATTATTATTGCTCACTAGTTGATTATGCCATTGATATGAGTAAACATGAGACCTAAGTGTTATTGTGAATATGGTTAGTTCATAATCTTTGCTAAAAACTTGAATGCTGGCTTTACATATTTACAACAACAAGAGCAAACAGAGTTTGTAAAAGTTTTTCTTTATCACTTTCAGTTTATCAACTGAATTGCTTGAGGACAAGCAAAGGTTTAAGCTTGGGGGAGTTGATACGTCTCCGTCGTATCTACTTTTCCAAACACTTTTGCCCTTGTTTTGCACTCTAACTTGCATGATTTGAATGGAACTAACCTGGACTGACGCTGTTTTCAGTAGAATTGCCATGGTGTTATTTTTGTGCAGAAATAAAAGTTCTCGGAATAACCTAAAAATCAACGGAGATTATTTTTGGAATATATAAAAAATACTGGCGAAAAGATCCACGTCAGGGGGGCCACACCCTGTCCACGAGGGTGGGGGCGCGCCCCCTACCTCGTGGGCCCCCTGACGGTCCACCGACCTCAACTCCAACTCCATATATTCGTGTTCGGGGAGAAAAAAATCAGAAAGAAGGATTCATCATGTTTTACGATATGGAGCCGCCGCCAAGCCCTAAACTCTCTCGGGAGGGCTGATCTGGAGTCTATTCGGGGCTCCGGAGAGGGGAATCCGTCGCCATCGTCATCATCAACCTTCCTCCATCACCAATTTCATGATGCTCACCGCTGTGCGTGAGTAATTCCATCGTAGGCTTGCTGGACGGTGATGGGTTGGATGAGATTTATCATGTAATCGAGTTAGTTTTGTTAAGGTTTGATCCCTAGTATCCACTACGTTCTGAGATTGATGTTGCTATGACTTTGCTATGCTTAATGCTTGTCAATAGGTCCCGAGTGCCATGATTTCTGATCTGAACCTATTATGTTTTCATGAATATATGTGAGTTCTTGATCCTATCTTGCAAGTCTATAGTCACCTATTATGTGTTATGATCCATTAACCCTGAAGTGACAATAATCGGGATACTTACCGGTGATGACCGTAGTTTGAGGAGTTCATGTATTCACCAGGTGTTAATGCTTTGGTCCGGTACTCTATTAAAAGGAGGCCTTAATATCCCTTAGTTTCCAATAGGACCCCGCTGCCACGGGAGGGCGGGACAAAAGATGTCATGCAAGTTCTTTTCCATAAGCATGTATGACTATATTCGGAATACATGCCTACATTACATTGATGAACTGGAGCTAGTTCTGTGTCACCCTATGTTATAACTGTTGCATGATTGATCGCATCCGACATAATTATCCATCACTGATCCAATGCCTACGAGCTTTTCCTATATTGTTCTTTGCTTATTTACTTTTCCGTTGTTACTGTTACAATCACTAAAACCAAAAATATTACTTTTTCTACCGTTACCACTACTATCATATTACTTTGCTACTAAATACCTTGCTGTAGATATTAAGTTTCCAGGTGTGGTTGAATTGACAACTCAGTTGCTAATACTTGAGAATATTCTTTAGCTCCCCTTGTGTCGAATCAATAAATTTGGGTTGAATACTCTACCCTCAAAAACTTTTGCGATCCCCAATATTTGTGGGCTATCAGAGATCTGGATGGGGACCGAAGTTCCCTGGCCGAACTCGCGTGATGCGGACTTCAGGGGTTCGAAACTAGTGTCCGCAAAGAGCTCGGCTTCGTGATGACAGTCGGTGGCCCTAATTTCTCCGGATATCCAGTATTAAGCTCTATAGCTATAGAGAGTCCGATGGGCTCCAGACTCCCGTCTTCGGACCTGGTGACATGCTCCGGATCTAATGCCGGAGCGGTGGTTAAGGTCGCGAACCCTTGGAACATCAAGTCTCCTCGGATATAGCGGTATAGCTCAGATTTTCAAAATTGATCTGGTGACCAGGGGCGTAGCTATCGATCTGCTCCAGATGGCCAATCGAGTTGGCCTGCAGTGTGAAGCCACCGAATACAATGATCTGGCTAGGGAGAAAAATCTCTTTCGCAACAGCGTTGTTGTAGATGATTGTGTTGGGAATGCAGTAATTTCAAAAAAAAATCCTACGCACACGGAAGATCCATCTAGGTGATGCATAGCAACGAGAGGGGAGAGTGTTGTCCACGTAGCCTCGTAGACCGTAAGCGGAAGCGTTATGACAACGCGGTTGATGTAGTCGTACGTCTTCACGATCCGACCGATCCTAGCACCAAAGGTACAGCACCTCCGCGATCTGCACACATTCAGCTCGGTGACGTCCCGCGAAATCTAGATCCAACTAAGTGTCAAGGGAGAGTTTAGTCATCACGACGGCATGATGATGGTGATGATGATGCTACCGGCGCAGGGCTTCACCTAAACACTACAACGATATGACCGAGGTGGATTATGGTGGAGGGGGGCACCGCACACGGCTAAACAATGTCAACTTGTGTGTTCTAGGGTGCCCCATGCCCCCGTATATAAAGGAGCAAGGGGGGAGGCCGTCCGGCCCTTGGGGCTCCCAAGGAGGGGAGGAACCCTCCTCCTAGTAGGAGTAGGATTCATCCTTTCCTAGTCCTACTAGGAGGGGGAAGGAAGGAGTGGGAGAGGGGAAGGAAAAGGGGGGCGCCGCCCCCTCCTAGTCCAATTCGGACTCAAGGGGGAGGGGTTGCGCGGCCTGCCCTGGCTGCCCCTCTCTCTCCCCACTAAGGCCCATCTAGGCCCATTAGTTCCCCGGGGGTGTTCCGCTAACCCTCCAACACTCCGGTTTTACCCGAGACCACCCGGAACACTTCCGGTGTCCGAATACAACCATCCAATATATCAATCTTTATGTCTCGACCATTTAGAGACTCCTCGTCATGTCCGTGATCACATCCGAGACTCCGAACCACCTTCGGTATATCAAAACACATAAACTCATAATACCGATTGTCATCGAACGTTAAGCGTGCGGACCCTACGGTTTCGAGAACTATGTAGACATGACCGAGACTCAGCTCCGGTCAATAACCAATAGTGGAACCTGGATGCTCATATTGGTTGCAACATATTCTATGAAGATCTTCATCGGTCAAACCGCATAACAACACACGTTGTTCCCTTTGTCATCAGTATATTACTTGCCCAAGATTCGATCGTCGGTATCTCAATACCTAGGTCAATATCATTACCGGGAAGTCTCTTTACTCATTCTGTAATGCAACATCCCATAACTAACTCATTAGTCACATTGCTTGCAAGGCTCATAGTGATGTGCATTACCGAGAGAGCCCAGAGATACGTCTCCGATACACAGAGTGACAAATCCTAATCTCGATCTATGCCAACTCAACAAACACCATCGAAGACACCTGTAGAGGATCTTTATAGTCACCCAGTTACGTTGTGACGTTTGATAGAAAACTAAATGTTCCTCCGGTATTCGGGAGTTGCATAATCTCATAGTCATAGGAACATGTATAAGTTATGGAGAAAGCAATAGCAATAAACTAAACGATCATCGTGTAAGCTGACAGATGGGTCAAGTCAATCACATAATTCTCTAATGATGTGATCCCGTTTGTCAAATGACAACTCTTTGTCCATGTCTAGGAAACTTAACCATCTTTGATCAACGAGCTAGTCAGGTAGAGGCATACTAGTGACACTCTGTTTGTCTATGTATTCACACATGTACTAAGTTTCCGGTTAATACAATTCTAGCATGAATAATAAACATTTATCATGATATAAGGAAATATAAATAAAAACTTTATTATTGCCTCTAGGGCATATTTCCTTCAGTCTCCCACTTGCACTAGAGTCAATAATCTAGATTACATTGTAATGATTCTAACACCCATGGAGTCTTGGTGCTGATCATGTTTTGCTCGAGGAAGAGGCTTAGTCAACGGGTCTGCAACATTCAAATCCGTATGTATCTTGCGAATCTCTATGTCTCCCACCTAGACTTGATCCCGCATGGAATTGAAGCGTCTCTTGATGTGCTTGGTTCTTTTGTGAAATCTGGATTCCTTTGCCAAGGCAATTGCACCAGTATTGTCACAAAAGATTTTCATTGGACCCGATGCACGAGGTATGACACCTAGATCGGATATGAACTCCTTCATCCAGGCTCCTTCATTTGCTGCTTCTGAAGCAACTATGTACTCCGCTTCACATGTAGATCCCGCCATGACGCTTTGCTTGGAACTGCACCAACTAACAGCTCCACCATTTAATAAAAATATGTATCCGGTTTGTGACTTAGAGTCATCCGGATCAGTGTCAAAGCTTGCAACGATGTAACCATTTACGACGAGCTCTTTGTCACCTCCATAAACGAGAAGCATATCCTTAGTCCTTTTCGGGTATTTCAGGATGTTCTTGACCGCTGTCTAGTGATCCACTCCTGGATTACTTTGGTACCTCCCTGCTAAACTAACAGCAAGGCACACATCAGGTCTGATACACAGCATTGCATACATGATAGAACCTATGGCTGAAGCATAGGGAATGACTTTCATTTTCTCTCTATCTTCTCCAGTGGTCGGGCATTGAGTCTGACTCAACTTCACACCTTGTAACACAGGAAAGAACCCTTTCTTTGCTTGATCCATTTTGAACTTCTTCAAAACTTTATCATGGTATGTGCCTTGTGAAAGTCCAATTAAGCATCTTGATATATCTCTATAGATCTTGATGCCCAATATATAAGCAGCTTCACCGAGGTCTTTCATTGAAAAATTCTTATTCAAGTATCCTTTTATGCTATTGTAACATCCCAAATTTTCAATTTGGAATGTTATACATAGGTCATTCGTGCATATCATATTTTATCACTTTTCGTTTCGTGATCCTCGGAATGCTAAGCAACTCAAGGACCCACGAAGGGAGTTGGGAATTTCGTTATTTTCATATTTGAGTTTTCTCAAATTTTGAAAAGAGGATCATTTAGTTTTAATTAATTTTTCCCTACAAAAATATTCCATATTAAAATATATGAGAGGAGATAGTATGACTTCTCCAAAATAAAGGGAATATTGGAGGAAAAATATTAAAATCAAATAATAATGTTGTTTGGGTTTTATTGCTATTTTATTTGAATTAGGGAAAAAATATGTTTTTCAAAATTGCATTAGAGGTCTAAATAAATGTTCACTTTGTCCGCACTATAATTAGAGGACCGAGAAAATTTATTTTAGGATTTTTGGAGTCCGTTTAGTATTTCTTTTATTTGTTTTTCCGTGTTAGGTTTTATTAAAAAAAAGTAACCGGGCCGTGTCTGGCTAGGACACTACACCCGGCTGGCCCTTATAAGCCATGGCCACAGCGCCCCGAGGCCCAGCTCGCGCCCCCGCCCCGAAACCCTAGCGCGCCGCCCGATCCGTCTCGCCGCCCCGCCGTCGAGGTAGCCGCCGCCGCCGCCGGTTTTCGCGAGAAAACCATTCGGTTTTGCGGACCGTCAGCAAGGCAAGTAACACTTTGATCATACCCCTTTATTACCTAGTTTTTTTTATGCATTAGTTTCAACCCTCACACATTGCATGAGTAGGATCTCTTAACATGTGGGTTTGGGAAGTAGGTGATGAGGTAGAACCTATTGCCCTTTTATTATCAAACCCTGGGAGTTACTTCTACGTTATGCTTATGTTGCTATGCTATGCTCGTACACGTGGATTGGGTTTGAGTGTAACCATGACAGATGTGAGTTGGTAATTAATGGTTCAACTTAAGGTGGCAACTTTAATACACATCTTGGTGGATTGCTTGTGGGCACCTGGAGAATCCAGTGTTGTCCTAGGATATCCCGGAGTACCCGTGTGATCATCCTACGGTCCGCCACCCAGGCTCAAAGGGATCATAAGATTATTCATGCTAAAAACTTCCGTGTGCAGCCACAAGCCATTATTGGCTCTGGCATAGTTGAGTATGTTGTGTGACCTCTTTCAGTGGTAGACTAGCAGATGTAGGGGATGCAGGTTGGTACGGTTTACCCAGAGTTAGAGTTAATGCTTCTGAAAGACTGTGTCTTGGTCATCCATTTCTCAAACACCATGTAGTGCGAGAAATCCAACGGAGGAGATCGAGTCTTGTGGGAAAAAGTGTGCAAACCTCTGCAGAGTGTATAAACTAATCATGGTTAGCCATGTCGCCGGTTATGGACATCTTGAGTATCTGGTACTTGAATTATTGATTTGATCTCATCACTCTAATTAATTTGTTGGGATATTAATGACTACTTTAATTGGGATTGAGTTGGAGGAACCTTCTCAATGATGTTTCAACTAGCATGATAGTTAAATAAAATATATTCCTTTGTTGTAGGGAAAAATTGGCTTTTCGCAAAAATAATATAACCATAGAGCCTCCACCAGCCATATATGCATGTAGTGATAGCATTTGTCTGTTCATTGCTCTCTTGTGTTATATTGCCAGCATATTCCATGTGTTGACCCGTTTCGGGCTGCAACGTACCATGTTGCAGACTTTTCAGACGATGAGTAAGATGTCGTAGGTCGTTTGTCATGCACTCAACTATGCCGTTGGAGTTGATGGACTCGCTTTATCTTCCATGCATCCCGTTGTTATCTTATTTAGATGGCCTTAAGCCATATTTATTGTAGTAAGTTCTCTTTTGAGACCTTCGATGTAACAAGTGTGTGATTGCTACTCTGTTATAAATCCTTCGAGTACTGTGTGTGTCAGTATTACCGATCCAGGGATGACACTGAAGCATAGAGACTTGACCATCTGAGGTCGGGCGCTACAAGATGGTATCAGAGCACACGCTGGATGTAGGACACGACCACTAAGATGAGCCATAGATCACTCTTCTCTACTCATTTCTGATCCTCTCCATTTTCTACTCTTTAGGATGGCAGACACAAGGAACAAGTTTACACAGTCGGATGAAGACACCCCGTTTGGACGACACTTGAAGGAAGTCATTAGGTACCTGAACATCGGAATACCAAGCTTCACTGGGACCTACACCGCCACACTACCAGAAGAGGAACATTGGATGATTCGAGTTCAAGTTCCAGGAAGGACATCCACGCCAGTCACCGAACCCATAGAGTTTTCCTTTGATGCACCCATCTGGAGTCTAGGAAAGAGCATGGCAGCCCACATCGTCATTGGACGCATCGGCGAAGTTTATCACAAGGAGCTTAAGGACACTACCAGATATGTGGGCGCCGAGATGAGCAATGGGAGATGATAAGCACCAGAAAGGACAGGTCCATTGCAGCATTCATCCAGGAGTTAAACCATCACATACGTCGCCAGGAGAACCAGATGTGCGCAAGCTTGACAGATTTGAAGAAGGCGATGACCAGAATCACAGAGCTAGAAGAGGAGCTTAAGTCTACACACGATGGATATGAGGAGGAAATGCCGATACTTGTGGAGATGAATGACGACCTGAAAAGGAAGCTAGGAGTTTTCATGGGAGACCCCGTGCCAGGAGGAGAAGACGACGAACCTAAGGAGATTCGTTCCGAAGACTACATCATCATTGACGACACCGACTCCGACCCCGATGGTAGTGATGATGACTATGAAGACGAAGCTGGAGCGGACATCATGGAGTCTTCCACCGATCAAAATTTGAAGTAGACCACCAAATGATCAGTAGTGTTCCCCCATGTATATAGAATAGTCCGAGCACTGTAACGATAGTTAGATCGATTGTATGCCCTTGCTTGATTGATTGAGTGATATGATTGTGTTTGTCTCATGTGCATATGGGTAGTGCTTTCTCACTACACCTCATTCTATTCTAATCTCTCCCCTCTAAACTCATCAGATGCCTCCAAGATGTGCCCCCGGATTTGATTTCCCACCGGAGCTCACTCAGTTGATCCAGCAGCAGAATACACTAATGCAGTTGTTAGTTCAGAACCAAGGCAACAACAACAACAATAACAACAACCCTCCACCACCACCACCAGTTGACAACTTATCCCATTTTCTGAGGTTATAGCCGCCGGTGTTTTCCAGTAGCACCGAGCCCATAGTTGTGGATGACTAGCTACGTAGGATTGCAAGAGAGTTAACCACTGCCAGTTGCATAGATGCTGAGAATGTGTGTTTTTCCGCACACCAATTGGATGGACCCGCAGCCGCATGGTGGGAGAATTACACAGCCACTTTTCCCATAGCCAATGTCACTTGGGAGCAGTTTCAGCAAGCTTTCTGCACAGCCCTTGTCTCAACTGGAGCTATGAGCATGAAGAAGCGTGAGTTTCGCAACTTACGCCAGGGGAATCGTACTGTAGGTCAGTACGTGGAGGAGTTTAGTAAGTTATCTCGCTATGCCCCATATGACGTGGCCACGGATGTCGCAAAGCAGGAGAAGTTTATGGAAGGGTTGAATGATGAGATGAGCATGCAGTTGATGGTTGAAACATTCAAAAACTACCAGGAGTTGGTAGACAAGGCTCTTATGACTGAAGGGAAGCAGCAGCAGATTGAGAGCCGCAAGAGGAAGTATGGACAAGGGAAGTACAATTCAGGAGCTCAGCAAAAACCCCGTCTCACCCCGAACCCGGGAGGATTTACCCATAACCATGGAGGCCATAACCATACTGGAGGAATTCCGCATAACCACCATGACCCTAGGAATGGAAATGGGAATGGAACAGGCAGCAACCAGAACCGCTCTAACCCAGCCACACCCGCCAAGAAGGATCTAAGTCACATTACTTGTTTCAAGTGCGGGAAGACTGGACACTATGCCACCGAGTGTTTAGAGGCAAAGAATGGGAATGGTAATGGAAACTCTGGGAAGAAGCTCAACCCATTCAACAAGGGACAAGTGAACCACGTGAACGTGGAGGGGGTTGAAGAGCAGCCAGATGCTGTTATCAGTAAGTTTTTGGTTAAGTCATTTACCGCAATAGTTCTTTTCGATACTGGTGCATCGCATTCATACATTTCAAGGGGATTTGTGGACAAGTTTAAGTTACCCACCTTAGCCCTTCGGACACCCTTGCTAGTGAGTTCACCAGGTGCAGAGTATATGGCCAGCCGATGGTGCGACCGGTTACCCTTAACCATTGGCAGCCATGTTTTCTCCTCAGACTTGATAATTTTGGAATCCCAAGGATTGGATGTGATACTCGGTATGGATTGGTTATCGAAGTACGGAGGAAACATTGATTGCGCCGGTAAGTCGATTTTTCTCACCACCCCGAAGGGAAAAAGGATCAAGTATGTATCTCGGCATACTCCTAAGAGTACTCGCGTAAATTCTCTCACGGGAGTTGTTCGAGAAGAAGTGCCTGTGGTGAAGGATTACCCAGATGTATTTCCAAAGGAATTACCAGGCATGCCACCAGACCGTGATATTGAGTTTTTGATAGAGCTGTTGCCAGGCACCGGACCGATATCGAAGAGACCCTACTAGATGCCCGCAAATGATCTGGAGGAGATTAAGAAGCAGATCAAGGAGTTATTGGAGAAGGGTTACATTCGACGAAGTTCATCACCATGCGGAGCCCCAGTGCTCTTGGTTGAGAAGAAAGATAAATCTCTGAGAATGGTTGTCGATTATCGCGCATTGAATGAAGTGACAATCAAGAACAAGTACCCACTGTTGATGATCAATGATTTGTTTGACCAGCTGCAAGGAGCTAAAGTGTTTTCGAAAATCGACCTGCGATCAGGATACCACCAGCTGAAGATTCGAGAAAAGGATATACCAAAGACATCTTTCACCATAAGGTATGGGCTATATGAGTATACGATTATGTCATTTGGACTGACTAACACCCCTGCCTACTTCATGAGTATGATGAATAAGGTGTTCGTGGAATTCTTGGATAAGTTTGTTGTGGTGTTCATTGATGATATCTTGGTATACTCAAAGGATGAAGAGGAACACAAGGAGCATTTGCGGGGAACATCAGTTATATGCCAAGTTTAGCAAATGTGAGTTTTGGTTGAAGGAAGTTGGATTTCTTGGACATGTTATATCAGGAGAAGGTATAGCAGTGGATCCTAACAAGGTTCAGTCAGTCACTGAGTGGTTGGCACCCACCTCAGTTGGAGAGATCCGCATTTTTCTTGGACTCGCGGGATACTACCGGAGATTCATTGAGAATTTTTCCAACATTGCGAAACCTATGACCACATTGTTGAAGGACACCAAGTTCCATTGGACTGAAGAATGTGAAGCAAGTTTCCAGGAGTTGAAGAAATGTTTGACTACGGGCCCAGTGCTCATTCTGCCAGAGATACGTAAGGATTTCCAAGTGTATTGCGACGCGTCTCGCTTAGGACTTGGAAGTGTACTTATGCAAGACGGAAGAGTTGTTTCGTTTGCCTCACGACGACTTTGACCGCATGAGTTGAATTATGCCACACATGATTTGGAGTTAGCAGCTGTAGTGCATGCACTCAAAACCTGGAGACATTTTCTTATTGTGAACCATTGTGATGTGTACACGGATCATAAGAGTGTGAAGTACATTTTCACACAGAAGGAGTTGAACCTCAGGCAGAGGAGATGGTTGGAGCTTATAAAGGATTATGATATGAAGTTGCACTATCATCCAAGCAAGGCCAATGTCGTAGCAGACGCTTTGAGCCAGAAGAGTTATGCCAATACCCTAGTAATAGGAGGTTTGCCAAGGGAGTTAGCAGAAGACCTCAGGGAGCTTCTGTTCAGGCATATCTCTTTCGATGTAGTTTTGGTGATTGATGACAACATATTTGCGGACTAACCTTGTGCTTTGAGCATTTCAGTGATTCATCCTTTGGCTCGAGACGATTTCTTTCCCCTCGGAGTGTTTTTCAAGACGGTGTAGCTCTTTCGTTTCTTGTTGGTGGATTAGTTTCGTAGGAGTCACCGTACTATCAAGAGGGGGTCCGCTTTGGTATGGCTAGGGTGGAATCATCACGTACACTTTTGTTTCACACCCTCTGGGCCTTCCCGCGTCGTTGGAGGTCTTATTCCCTGCTGTTTGGGCAGTCTTTAGCCCCAGCGGTAGTACCTCTTGTGTGCCCTCAGCGGCAGTACCGTTGCGGTACCGGGCCATTACCGCCTCGACTCGAGGGGGGCACTTCTCGTGTAGTAGGTGCAGTAGTACCGCTCGAGAGCGGTAGTACCGCCCTGCCACCACGGCAGTACCGCACTGGGCCTGTCCGGCAGTACCGCGCTGGGCCTGTCCCTCCTCTATCTTCAAGCCCTCTCCGGCTGGGCGGTAGTACCGTAAGGGGGAGCAGTAGTACTGCTGGGTCTAGCGGTAGTACCGCTGCCCACTTCGGTAGTACCGCCGTCTGCGGGGCTGTTTAGTGGGGTAACGGTTGGATTGTTCCCCCCACTATAAAAGGGGGTCCCCTTCTTCTTCGTTGACCCACCTCTTCCCCCAAAAGCTCCATTATTGCTCCAAGCTCCATTTTCGCCTGATCTCTCTCTCTAGCCAACCAAACTTGTTGATTTGCTCGGGAGTAGTTGAGAAGGCCCCGATCTACACTTCCACCAAGAGATATTTGATTCCCCCACTAATCCCTAGCGGATCTTGTTACTCTTGGGTGTTTGAGCACCCTAGACGGTTGAGGTCACCATGGAGCCATAGTCCATTGTGGTGAAGCTTCGTGGTGTTGTTGGGAGCCTCCGATTGAGTTGTGGAGTTTGGCCGAACCTTGTTTGTAAAGGTCCGGTCGCCGCCTCCAAGGGCACCAATAGTGGAATCACGGCATCTTGCATTGTGTGAGGGCGTGAGGAGAATATGGTGTCCCTAGTGGCTTCTTGGGGAGCATTGTGCCTCCACACCGCTCTAATGGAGACGTACTTCCCCTCAAAAGGAAGGAACTTCGCTAACACATCCTCGTCTTCATCGGGTCCACTCTTGGTCATCTCTTACCTTTACTTGTGCAAGCTTATTAGTGTTACTTCTCTTGCTTGCGTGTATGTTCGTTGTTGTTGCATCATATAGGTTGCTCACCTAGTTGCACATCTAGACAACCTACTTTGATGCAAAGTTTAATTTGGTAAAGAAAATTTAAAAAATTGTTAGTTGCCTATTCACCCCCCCCTCTAGTCAACCATATCGATCCTTTCAATTGGTATCAGAGCCTCGTCTCTTTACTAAGGACTTTGTCGTCCGAACAGTATGGTTAACACCGTAGACGGTGTGGAGGAGCACTCCGGTGTAAATCCGATCTCGTCTACGGGTGATGGGGGAACCTCGATCTCCTGTGAGGAATTCAATGTAGCCTTGGAGACATTGAAAACCTCAATGATGACCGAGGTTGAAAGCATGTTTACTAAATTCATTGAAGGGCTTAAACTATCCACCGCACCGTTGAAAGTGGGTGATCCCACCGACAAGGTGACGGATGCTATCTCCGACAAGGGGGAAGCTAGTAGTGAAAAGGCTCCTTCTTCTAGTGGTAAAAATGGCACCGTCATCTTTGCCCATGTGGAACCACCACTTGTTTATGGTGGACCGATTCCTTACACTCATTTGAATCATGCCGGTCCTCCCCCTAAGATTGTCAAAAATGAGGACTTTGATTCTTGGATTTATCGCTTTAAGCGTCATTTAAATCATCTGAACACTAATCTTTGGAGAATCATTGAAGAAGGTTTCCATCCGCATGATCCAAGAAACTTCACTCCTCGAGAAGCCGCGGATAATCAATTCAATGAGAATGCTCTCTTCATCATTCAAGATGCAATTCCACCCGAAGATCTACCTCATCTTCGGCCCTTCGCCTTGGCCAAAGATGCATGGCTTTGTGTTGTCTCTCTCTACCGGGGAAGCGCAAACATTCAACGCTCCAACTATGAAGTAGTGCAAGATGAAGCCGATGAGTTTGCAATTAAAGAAGATGAAGAACCTCGTGAGCTTTATCGGAGAGTAACCAAACTCGCGGTCTCACTCCGAGATCACGGGAGCAAGGACACGGATGACAATTGGATCAAGTGCAAATTCCTCAAGGCAATGATGCCTTACCACAAGGCCATGTCCTCTGTCATTCGTCAAAGGCCGAACTTCCACACTTTGACCTCAAGTGAAGTGTTGGATGAGCTTGTGGCTATGAACATCTTGGACAAGACCGCCGACAATGTGGTGCTTCGCTCTCAAAGGGCAAAGAAGCCCAACCTTGCATTGAAGGCCAAGGTTTGCGTTGAAGAAGAAGAAGAGGAAGAAGAGGAAAGCAACCCCGAAGATACAAAGTATGCCTATCATGAACACATGGCACTTGCTTCAAGGCGATTTTGGAGCAAGAAAGACTCAAGGCCAAACATCAACAAGAACAACTCAAGTGGCACAAAGAGCAAGCAACGTGTAAGGACTTGCTACAATTGTGGCAATGTGAGTCATTTTGTTGCGTAGTGCCGTATGAGAAGAGGGAAGACAATGGTGGCAAGCTCATTCGAAAGGAAAAAGGCAAGTCTTTCCCCCAAAAGAGCAACTTCACCAAGAAAACCCCTCACAAGGCGTTGCTGGTTCAAGAAGAGTACCATGAGGATGATGATGATGAGTCGGTTGCCATGGCCTCCGTTGCCATTGCAAAAACTCCATGAATATCTCTCTTCGACTCACCCAATGAGAACATCACCGCCAAGTGCCTCATGGCTAAATCCACCAAGAAGGTAACTCCCAACATCAAAGCTACCATCATTAATAATCCTTCCTTGACGGATTGCATTGATGAATGTGAGGGACCTAATGTGAAGGAAAATGTGTTTGAGTCCTTTATGGGTAAACTCAAGGGTAAAACCAAGAAGGATTTTGTTGCTCTCCTGGAACAACTTGGAGAAGCCAATGACGTGATCGAGGCTCAGGAAGATACTATCTCCAAGATGGAGGGGCATAGTCGTGACTATGCCAATGAGATTTCGGATCTTTCCAATGCTCTTGAGGAAGAGCGTGGTCTTCGTTTGGCTCTTGAGGACTCACACAACATTGATGATGCTAAGTTAAAGAAAGATTTGGATCATGCTCTTGTTGTTTCTCGTGTGCTAAACTCCAAGAAGGGAAATGCTCCCCTTCCCAACAAAGCCGGCGACTTTAACCCTTCCTATGTGTTGTGCCGCGCTAGAGATGGGCATGTTTATGCCAAATTTGTTGGTTCTCCTTATGAGTACATTGAATGGTCTATTTGGGTTCCTAAGACCCTTTTTACTAACATCAAAGGACCCATTACAAAATGGGTACCTAAAACCAAGCATTGATCTCTTGTAGGTGTTTGCTTCCGGTGGGGGATCATGGTTGTGTTGGAAATATGCCCTAGAGGCAATAATAAAAGCATTATTATTATATTTCCTTGTTCATCATAATTGTCTTTATTCATGCTATAATTGTGTTATCTGGAATTCGTAATACATGTGTGAATAATAGACACCAACATTTCCCTAGTAAGCCTCTAGTTGACTAGCTCGTTGATCAACGGATAGTCATGGTTTCCTGACTATGGACATTGGATGTCATTGATAACGAGATCACATCATTAGGAGAATGATGTGATGGACAAGACCCAATCCTAAACATAGCATCAGATCGTATAGTTCGTTTGCTAGAGTTTTCCAATGTCACGTATCTTTTCCTTAGACCATGAGATCGTGTAACTCCCGGATATCGTAGGAGTGCTTTGGGTGTGCCAAACATCACAACGTGACTGGGTGACTATAAAGGTATACTACGGGTATCTCCGAAAGTGTCTGTTGGGTTGACACGGATCAAGACTGGGATTTGTCACTCCATATGACGGAGAGGTATCACTGGGCCCACTCGGTAATGCATCATCATAATGAGCTCAAAGTGACCAAGTGTCTGGTCACGGGATCATGCATTACGGTACGAGTAAAGTGACTTGCCGGTAACGAGATTGAACGAGGTATTGGGATACCGACGATCGAATCTCGGGCAAGTAACATATCGATTGACAAAGCGAATTGCATACGGGGTTGATTGAATCCTCGACATCGTGGTTCATCCGATGAGATCATCGAGGAGCATGTGGGAGCCAACATGGGTATCCAGATCCCGCTGTTGGTTATTGACCGGAGAGCGATCTCGGTCATGTCTACATGTCTCCCGAACCCGTAGGGTCTACACACTTAAGGTTCGGTGACGCTAGGGTTGTAGGGATATGTATATGCAGTAACCCGAATGTTGTTCGGAGTCCCGGATGAGATCCCGGACGTCACGAGGAGTTCCGGAATGGTCCGAGAGGTAAAGAATTATATATGGGAAGTGCCTATTTCGGCCATCGGGACAAGTTTCGGGGTCACCTATTGTACCGGGACCACCGGAAGGGTCCCGGGGGTCCACCGGGTGGGGCCACCTGTCCCGGGGGGCCACATGGGCTGTAGGGGGTGCGCCTTGGCCTACATGGGCCAAGGGCACCAGCCCCAAGAGGCCCATGCGCCTAGGGTTTCAAGGAAGGGAAGAGTCCCAAAGGGGGAAGGCACCCCTAGGTGCCTTGGGGAGGAGGGATTCCTCCCCTTGGCCGCACCCCCCTAGGAGATTAGATATCCTAGGGCCGGCGCCCCCCCCCCCTTGGCCCTCCTATATATAGTGGGGAGATGGAGGACTTCTCACCCTTGCCTTTGGTGCCTCCCTCTCCCTCTCCAACACCTCCTCCTCCTCCATAGTGCTTGGCGAAGCCCTGCCGGAGTACTGCAGCTCCATCACCACCACGCCATCATGCTGCTGCTGGAGCCATCTCCCTCAACCTCTCCTTCCCCCTTGATGGATCAAGAAGGAGGAGACGTGGCTGTTCCGTACGTGTGTTGAACGTGGAGGTGCCGTCCGTTCGGTGCTAGGATCTTCGATGATTCGGATCACGTCGAGTACGACTCCCTCATCCTCGTTCTTTGAACGTTTCCGCTCGCGATCTACAAAGTACGTAGATGCATCTAATCACTCGTTGCTAGATGAACTCCTAGATGGATCTTGGTGAAACCGTAGGAAAATTTTTGTTTTCTGCAACGTTCCCCTTCAGTGGCATCATGAGCTAGGTCTATGCGTAGTTCTTCTTGCGCGAGTAGAACACAATTTGTTGTGGGCGTAGATGTTGTCAACTTTCTTGCCGCTACTAGTCTTATCTTGCTTCAACGGTATTGTGGGATGAAGCGGCCCGGACCAACCTTACACGTACGCTTACGTGAGACCGGTTCCACCGACTAACATGCACTAGTTGCATAAGGTGGCTGGCGGGTGTCTATCTCTCCTACTTTAGTTGGAGCGGATTCGATGAAAAGGGTCCTTATGAAGGGTAAATAGAAGTTGACAAATCACGTTGTGGCTTTCACGTAGGTAAGAAAACGTTCTTGCTAGAACCCTACTTCAGCCACGTAAAACTTGCAACAACAATTAGAGGACGTCTAACTTGTTTTTGCAGCAAGTGCTTTGTGATATGATATGGCCAAAGTTGTGATGAATGATGAATAATATATATGTGATGTATGAGATGTTCATGCTATTGTAATAGGAATCACGACTTGCATGTCGATGAGTATGACAACCGGCAGGAGCCATAGGAGTTGTCTTTATTTTTCGTATGACCTGCGTGTCATTAAGAAACGCCATGTAAATTACTTTACTTTATTGCTAAACGCATTAGCCATAGTAGTAGAAGTAATAGTTGGCGAGCAACTTCATTGAGACACAATGATGGAGATCATGATGATGGAGATCATGGTGTCATGCCGGTGACAAGATGATCATGGAGCCCCAAGATGGAGATCAAAGGAGCTATGTGATATTGGCCATATCATGTCACTATTATTATTTGATTGCATGTGATGTTTATCATGTTTTGCATCTTGTTTACTTAGAACGACGGTAGTAAATAAGATGATCCCTCATAATAATTTCAAGAAAGTGTTCCCCCTAACTGTGCACCGTTGCGACAGTTCGTTGTTTCGAAGCACCACGTGATGATCGGGTGTGATAGATTCTAACGTTCACATACAACGGGTGTAAGACAGATTTACACATGCAAACACTTTGGTTGACTTGACGAGCCTAGCATGTGTACAGACATGGCCTCGGAACACAGAAGACCGAAAGGTCGAGCATGAGTCGTATAGAAGATACGATCAACATGAAGATGTTCACCGACGTTGACTAGTCCGTCTCACGTGATGATCGGACACGGCCTAGTTAACTCGGATCATGTTATACTTAGATGACTAGAAGAGGGATGTCTATCTAAGTGGGAGTTCATTGAATAATTTGATTAGATGAACTTAATTATCATGAACTTAGTCTAAAATCTTTACAATATGTCTTGTAGATCAAATGGCCAACGTAGTCCTCAACTTCAACGCGTTCCTAGAGAAAACCAAGCTGAAAGACGATGGCAGTAACTACACGGACTGGGTCCGGAACCTGAGGATCATCCTAGGAGCTGCCAAGAAAGATTATGTCCTACAAGCACCGCTAGGTGATGCACCTGTTCTCCCTGCAGAACAAGACGTTATGAACGCTTGGCAGGCACGTACCGATGACTACTCCATCGTTCAGTGCGGCATGCTTTACAGCTTAGAGCCGGGGCTCCAAAAGCGTTTTGAGAGACACGGAGCATATGAGATGTTCGAAGAGCTGAAAATGGTTTTCCAAGCTCATGCCCGGGTCGAGAGATATGAAGTCTCCGACAAATTCTTCAGCTGTAAGATGGAGGAAAATAGTTCTGTCAGTGAGCACATACTCACAATGTCTGGGTTACATAACCGCTTGACTCAGCTGGGAGTTAATCTCCCGGATGACGCGGTCATTGACAGAATCCTTCAGTCGCTTCCACCGAGCTACAAGAGCTTTGTGATGAACTTCAATATGCAGGGGATGGAAAAGACCATTCCTGAAGTATTTGCAATGCTGAAATCAGCAGAGGTAGAAGTCAAAAAGGAACATCAAGTGTTGATGGTGAATAAAACCACTAAGTTCAAGAAAGGCAAGGGTAAGAAAACCTTCAAGAAAGACGGCAAGGGAGTTTCCGCGCCCGGCAAGCAAGCTGCCAGGAAGAAGCCAAAGAATGGACCCAAGCCCGAGACTGAGTGCTTTTATTGCAAGGAAAGTGGTCACTGGAAGCGGAACTGCCCCAAATACTTAGCGGACAAGAAGGCCGGCAAAACGAAAGGTATATGTGATATACATGTAATTGATGTGTACCTTACCAGTACTCGTAGTAGCTCCTGGGTATTTGATACCGGTGCAGTTGCTCACATTTGTAACTCAAAGCAGGAGCTGCGGAATAAGCGGAGACTGGCGAAGGACGAGGTGACGATGCGCGTCGGGAATGGTTCCAAGGTCGATGTGATCGCCGTCGGCACGCTACCTCTACATTTACCTACGGGATTAGTTTTGAACCTCAATAATTGTTATTTAGTGCCAAGTTTGAGCATGAACATTGTATCAGGATCTCGTTTAATTCGAGATGGCTACTCATTTAAATCCGAGAATAATGGTTGTTCTATTTATATGAGAGATATGTTTTATGGTCATGCTCCGATGGTGAATGGTTTATTCTTAATGAATCTCGAGCGTAATGCTACACATATTCATAGTGTGAGTACCAAAAGATGTAAGATTGATAATGATAGTCCCACATACTTGTGGCACTGCCGCCTTGGTCACATAGGTGTCAAACGCATGAAGAAGCTCCATGTTGATGGACTTTTAGAGTCTCTTGATTACGAATCATTTGACACGTGTGAACCATGCCTCATGGGTAAAATGACCAAGACTCCGTTCTTAGGAACAATGGAGCGAGCAACCAACTTATTGGAAATCATACATACTGATGTGTGCGGTCCAATGAGTGTTGAGGCTCGCGGTGGCTATCGTTATGTTCTCACCCTCACTGATGACTTGAGTAGATATGGGTATGTCTACTTAATGAAACACAACTCTGAGACCTTTGAAAAGTTCAAGGAATTTCAGAGTGAGGTTGAGAATCAACGTGACAGGAAAATCAAGTTCCTATGATCAGATCGTGGAGGAGAATACTTGAGTCATGAGTTTGGCACACACTTAAGAAAATGTGGAATAGTTTCACAGCTCACGCCGCCTGGAACACCTCAGCGTAATGGTGTGTCCGAACGTCGTAATCGCACTCTATTAGATATGGTGCGATCTATGATGTCTCCTGCCGATTTACCGCTATCTTTTTGGGGCTATGCTTTAGAGACTGCCGCATTCACTTTAAATAGGGCTCCGTCGAAATCCGTTGAGACAACACCGTTTGAATTATGGTTTGGGAAGAAACCTAAGCTGTCGTTTCTAAAAGTTTGGGGATGCGATGCTTATGTCAGGAAACTTCAACCTGAAAAGCTCGAACCCAAGTCGGAAAAATGCGTCTTCATAGGATACCCTAAAGAAACTATTGGGTATACCTTCTACCTCAGATCCGAAGGCAAGATCTTTGTTGCCAAGAATGGGTCCTTTCTAGAGAAAGAGTTTCTCTCGAAAGAAGTAAGTGGGAGGAAAGTAGAGCTTGATGAAGTATTGCCTCTTGAACCGGAAAATGGCGCAACTCAAGAAAATGTTCCTGAGGTGCCTGCACCGACTAGAGAGGAAGTTAATGATGATGATCAAGATACTTCTGATCAAGCTCCTACTGAAATTCGAAGGTCCACAAGGACACGTTCCGCACCAGAGTGGTACGGCAACCCTGTCTTGGAAATCATGTTGTTAGACAACGGTGAACCTTCGAACTATGAAGAAGCGATGGCGGGTCCGGATTCCGACAAATGGCTAGAAGCCATGAAATCCGAGATAGGATCCATGTATGAAAACGAAGTATGGACTTTAACTGACTTGCCCGTTGAGCGGCGAGCCATAGAAAATAAATGGATCTTTAAGAAGAAGACAGACGCGGATGGTAATGTGACCATCTATAAAGCTCGGCTTGTCGCTAAGGGTTATCGACAAGTTCAATGGGTTGACTACGATGAGACTTTCTCACCAGTAGCGAAGCTGAAGTCCGTCCGAATCATGTTAGCAATTGTCGCATTCTATGATTATGAAATATGGCAAATGGACGTCAAAACGGCATTCCTTAATGGTTTCCTTAAGGAAGAATTGTATATGATGCAGCCGGAAGGTTTTGTCGATCCTAAGAATGCTGACAAGGTGTGCAAGCTCCAACGCTCGATTTATGGGATGGTGCAAGCATCTCGGAGTTGGAACATTCGCTTTGATGAGATGATCAAAGCGTTTGGGTTTACGCAGACTTATGGAGAAGCCTGCGTTTACAAGAAAGTGAGTGGGAGCTCTGTAACATTTCTCATATTATATGTAGATGACATACTTTTGATGGGAAATGATATAGAACTCTTGGACAGCATTAAGGCCTACTTGAATAAGAGTTTTTCAATGAAGGACCTTGGAGAAGCTGCTTATATATTAGGCATCAAGATCTATAGAGACAGATCAAGACGCCTCATAGGTCTTTCGCAAAGCACATACCTTGATAAGATATTGAAGAAGTTCAATATGGATCAGTCTAAGAAGGGGTTCTTGCCTGTGTTGCAAGGTGTGAAATTGAGCTCAGCTCAATGTCCGACCACGGCAGAAGATATAGAAGAGATGAGTGTCATCCCCTATGGCTCAGCCATAGGTTCTATTATGTATGCCATGCTATGTACCAGACCTGATGTAAACCTTGCCGTAAGTTTGGTAGGAAGGTACCAAAGTAATCCCGGCAAGGAACACTGGACAGCGGTCAAGAATATCCTGAAGTACCTGAAAAGGACTAAGGAAATGTTTCTCGTCTGTGCAGGTGACGAAGAGCTCGTCGTAAAGGGTTATGTCGATGCTAGCTTCGACACAGATCTGGATGACTCTAAGTCACAAGCCGGATACGTGTATATTTTGAATGGTGGGGCAGTAAGCTGGTGCAGTTGCAAGCAGAGCGTCGTGGCGGGATCTACATGTGAAGCGGAGTACATGGCAGCCTCGGAGGCAGAACATGAAGCAATTTGGGTGAAGGAGTTCATCACCGACCTAGGAGTCATACCCAATGCGTCGGGGCCGATCAAGCTCTTCTGTGACAACACTGGAGCTATTGCTCTTGCAAAGGAGCCCAGGTTTCACAAGAAGACAAGGCACATCAAGCGTCGCTTCAACTCCATTCGTGAAAATGTTCAAAATGGAGACATAGATATTTGTAAAGTACACACGGACCTGAATGTAGCAGGTCCGTTGACTAAACCTCTCCCTAGAGCAAAACATGATCAACACCAGAATTCCATGGGTGTTCGATTCTTCACAATGTAACTAGATTATTGACTCTAGTGCAAGTGGGAGATTGTTGGAAATATGCCCTAGAGGCACTAATAAAGGCATTATTATTATATTTCCTTGTTCATGATAATTGTCTTTATTCTTGCTATAATTGTGTTATCCGGAAATCGTAATACATGTGTGAATAATAGACACCAACATGTCCCTAGTAAGCCTCTAGTTGACTAGCTCGTTGATCAACGGATAGTCATGGTTTCCTGACTATGGACATTGGATGTCATTGATAACGAGATCACATCATTAGGAGAATGATGTGATGGACAAGACCCAATCCTAAACATAGCATCAGATCGTATAGTTCGTTTGCTAGAGTTTTCCAATGTCAAGTATCTTTTCCTTAGACCATGAGATCGTGTAACTCCCGGATATCGTAGGAGTGCTTTGGGTGTGCCAAACATCACAACGTGACTGGGTGACTATAAAGGTATACTACGGGTATCTCCGAAAGTGTCTGTTGGGTTGACACGGATCAAGACTGGGATTTGTCACTCCATATGACGGAGAGGTATCACTGGGCCCACTCGGTAATGCATCATCATAATGAGCTCAAAGTGACCAAGTGTATGGTCACGGGATCATGCATTACGGTACGAGTAAAGTGACTTGCCGGTAACGAGATTGAACGAGGTATTGGGATACCGACGATCGGATCTCGGGCAAGTAACATACCGATTGACAAAGGGAATTGTATACAGGGTTGCTTGAATCCTCGACATCGTGGTTCATCCGATGAGATCATCGAGGAGCATGTGGGATCCAACATGGGTATCCAGATCCCGCTGTTGGTTATTGGCCGGAGAGCGATCTCGGTCATGTCTACATGTCTCCCGAACCCGTAGGGTCTACACACTTAAGGTTCGGTGACGCTAGGGTTGTAGGGATATGTATATGCAGTAACCCGAATGTTGTTCGGAGTCCCGGATGAGATCCCGGACGTCATGAGGAGTTCCGGAATGGTCCGGAGGTAAAGAATTATATATGGGAAGTCCTATTTCGGCCATCGGGACAAGTTTCAGGGTCACCGGTATTGTACCGGGACCACCGGAAGGGTCCCGGGGGTCCACCGGGTGGGGCCACCTGTCCCGGGGGGCCACATGGGCTGTAGGGGGTGCTCCTTGGCCTACATGGGCCAAGGGCACCAGCCCCAAGAGGCCCATGCGCCTAGGGTTTCAAGGAGGGAAGAGTCCCAAAGGGGGAAGGCACCCCTAGGTGCCTTGGGGAGGAGGGATTCCTCCCCTTGGCCGCACCCCCCTAGGAGATTAGATATCCTAGGGCCGGCGCCCCCCCCCCCCTGGGCCCTCCTATATATAGTGGGGAGATGGAGGACTTCTCACCCTTGCCTTTGGTGCCTCCCTCTCCCTCTCCAACACCTCCTCCTCCTCCATAGTGCTTGGCGAAGCCCTGCCGGAGTACTGCAGCTCCATCACCACCATGCCGTCGTGCTGCTGCTTGAGCCATCTCCCTCAACCTCTCCTTCCCCCTTGCTGGATCAAGAAGGAGGAGACGTGGCTGTTCCGTACGTGTGTTGAACGCGGAGGTGCCGTCCGTTCGGTGCTAGGATCTTCGGTGATTCGAATCACGTCGAGTACGACTCCCTCATCCCCGTTCTTTGAACGCTTCCGCTCGCGATCTACAAGGTACGTAGATGCATCTAATCACTCGTTGCTAGATGAACTCGTAGATGGATCTTGGTGAAACCGTAGGAAATTTTTTGTTTTCTGCAACGTTCCCCTTCAGGTTGCTCGATAGTGGAGCTACTAATCATATGACCAGAAGCAAGGACTTGGTGGTGGACATGCAAAAGATTCCATCCATGCCCATCAATGTCGAGTGGGGTGATTCCTCATCTTCTAAGGTATTGGGACTCGGCAAAGTTGTCATTTCTCATGATCTTACGATCAAGAAGGTCAGCTTGTTGAGTCCCTTGCATACAATTTACTTTTCGTTCGTCAACTAGCACTCATGGGCTTTGCCACTTTCTTTGATATTGATTCCGTGGCCCTCTTGTGGATCAAGACTCTTAAAGTAGCCTTTGTTGGGCATGTCGAGAATGGTCTCTATGTGATTAACTTTTCGAAGCGACCCACTAAGACCGCGACATGCCTAATGGCTAAAGTTGACGTGGGATGGCTTGGCATCGCCGTTTAGCACACGTCAATATGAGATCTTTGCAAAATCTTCTCAAGGGGGACCATGTTCGTGGACTAAAAAATGTTAGTTTTGCCAAAGATCGTGCTTGTCGTGCTTGCATCGAAGGAAAGCTACATGAGAAGGCTCACCCTCCCACGACTATCGTCTACTCGAAGAGGCCTTTGGAGCTCCTTCACTTGGATCTCTTTGGACCTCCATCCTTTGATAGTCTTGGGGGTAGAAAGTATTGCTTGGTGATTGTAGATGACTATTCAAGATACACTTGGGTATATTTCTTCAAGAGGAAGAGCGAGACCCAACAAACTATCATCGACTTTGCAAATGAAGCTCAACGACAACACAATGCAAAGATCTTGACAATAAGAAGTGACAACGGCTCCGAGTTCAAGAACTACACCTTGGATGAGTTTTTGAGTGATGAGGGAATCAAGCATCAATATTCCGCACCTTATACCCCTCAACAAAATGGTGTAGCGGAGAGGAATAACCGGACGTTGATGGATGCGGCAAGGACCATGATGGTGGAGTTCAAGTCTCCCTACAACTTTTGGGCCAAAGCCATCAACACCGCGTGCCATGCATCTAATCGGCTCTACCTCCGCAAAGGCTTGAACAAGACTCCATATGAGATACTCACCGTTAACAAGCCCAACCTCAAGTACTTCTGAGTGTTCGGTTGTAAGTGTTTCATTCTCAAGAAAGGTGTCCGTTTGTCTAAATTTTAGGCTAGAGCTTATGAGGGCATATTTGTTGGTTATGCTACAAACTCTCATGCTTACCATATTCTCAATAAGTCCACGGGACTTATTGAGGAAACGTGTAACGTGGAGTTTGATGATAATAACGGCTCCCAAGTGGAGCAAAGTGGTACTTGTGAGGTAGGTGATGAAATTCCTCCCCAAGCCATAAGAAGAATGGGTATTGGTCATATCCTACCCATTGAGGAACCCCTTGTGGCCGAAGGAGAAGGACAATGTTCTACTCAAGTGGAACCTTCACCAACCCAAGACCCACACGCTTCCAAAGAACAAAGTGAGGGCCCTCAACCTCAAGAACAAGACCAAGGGCAAGATCAATCTCAAGATGGTGTTGTAACATCAAGTGATGCCCAAGGTCAAGCTCCCTCCTCCGAGCAAGTTCAAGATCAAGAGCTTCCACGAGATCAAGAACAAGCTCAAGACGACGCTCAAGATGATCAAGTGACCACTCCTCGTCTAACCCCCGAGGAGGAATTGGAGCATCGTGCCGCCAAGGTTGCTTCCAAGCTCTCCACCAAGGATCATCTCATGACGAATGTGCTTGGAAGCTTAAGAAAGGGGGTAAGCACTCGTCGACAATTAGCAAACTATTGTGAACATCACGTGTTTGTATCTTGTATTGAACCCCAAAAGGTCTATGAGGCGCTCGAAGATCCGGATTGGCTCAATGCCATGCATGAATAACTCAACAACTTCGAGCGCAACAAAGTGTGGAGATTGGTGCCAAGGCTAACGGGGAACCACAATGTCATTGTAACCAAGTGGATATTCAAGAACAAGAAAGATGCTCATGGGATTATCATTCGCAACAAGGCTCGTTTGGTAGCACAAGGCTATTCCCAAGTCGAGGGTATCGACTACAGTGAAACATTTGCTCCTGTTGCTCGTCTTGAATCCATTCGCATGTTGATTGCATATGCTTCTCATCATAACTTTAAGTTACAACAAATGGATGTGAAGAGTGCTTTTCTTAATGGTCCTATTAATGAATTGGTTTATGTCAAGAAACCCCCTGGGTTCAAGGATCCCTACTTTCCCGATCACGTGTATCAACTCGATAAGGCATTCTATGGCCTTAAACAAGCCCCACGTGCGTGGTATGACCACCTTACTGAGTTGTTACAAGACCGTGGTTTTGAAGTTGGGCTAATCGACCCCACTCTTTTTACCAAGAAGGTCAAAGGGGAGTTGTTTGTGTGCCAATTATATGTTGATGATATTATCTTTGGTTCCCCTAACAAAGCTTTCAATGAGGAATTTGCCGCTCTCATGACCTCAAAGTTCGAGATGTCTTCCATGGGAGAGTTGAAGTTCTTTCTCGGGTTCGAAGTGAAGCAAAGGAGAGAAGGAGCCTTCATCAACCAAGCCAAATACACTCAAGACATGCTCAAGAGATTCAAGCTAAGTGATGTCAAGCCATCTTCCACTCCCATGCCCACCAAGTGCCAACTAGACATTGATCCCAATGGTAAAGCGGTGGATCAAAAGGTATATCGTTCCGTGATTGGCTCCTTGCTTTACCTCTGTGCATCTAGACCGGATATCATGTTGAGTGTGGGAATTTGTGCACGGTTTCAAGCCGCACCTAAGGAAAGTCACTTTGTGCCAGTCAAGCGAATATTTCGATATTTGGCTCATACCCCAAACTTTGGCCTTTGGTACCCAAGAGGAGCAAACTTTAAGCTTGTAGGTTATTCAGACTCGGATTGGGCGGGAGACAAAGTGGATAGGAAGTCCACTTCCGGAGGGTGCCAATTTCTTGGTTGATCTTTGGTGAGTTGGTCTTCCAAGAAGCAAAGTTGTGTGTCTCTCTCGTCCACGGAAGCGGAATATGTGGCCGTCGGTAGTTGTTGTGCACAACTTTTATGGATGAGGCAAACTTTAAACGATTATGGTGTCACTTGTGACAAAGTGCCTCTTTGGTGTGACAATGAAAGTGCCATCAAGATTTCTCTCAACCCAGTGCAACACTTCAAGACAAAACATATTGAGATTAGGCATCATTTCATCCGGGATCACATTAGGCGAGGGGAGATCGAGCTTAACTATGTGAACACTCATGATAACCTTGCAGATATCTTCACGGGGCCTTTGGATGAAGCAAGATTTCGCGAGTTAAGGCATGAGCTAAATATCATTGATTCGAGCAATGTGACTTGAACCCTTGCACACCCCACCTCACTCAACTTGTTGTCTAGTTTAGGTGTAGGCATGGACATAGGGGGAGTGTTGTTCTCTCAATGAACTTTTCCTCCCCCCATAATGCATAAACTAACCAAACTCTTTCACATTAGCCATTTTTTTATGGTACTTGTGCTTCAAAGATGAGTGTTGGTCATGGGCCCAAGGTTAAAATCTTCACGGTGGCATACCTCTGAACTCAAACATAGGTGGCCTCGGCCACCATCCTCTCTTGGAGACGTGTGTGTCTTCTTTCTTTTTGTCGGTTGTGTGTGTGTGTGTTCTCGTTTTGTCTCGGTTTCTTCTCTTGTGTTCTGCCCGGTTTGGTCGGCCCTTTTTGTGGCAGAGCGGTACTATCGCTGACAAGCTTCAAGCGGTACTACCGCCAACCCCAGCGGTACTACCACTGCGGGGCAGGCGACGGGGGGTTATGTCGGGGCAGGGGGAGTTGCTTCTCCCCCATACCCATTCGCCCCCACTCGTCTTCCTCGTTGCTCCTGCAACCTCTCACCGCAGGAGGGGCCCGGCCGGCCGCCGTTTTCGTGTCGTCCCTCTCCATTTCCTCCGGTGGAGTCGATCCCCACCTCGTCCTCTTGCCATGGATGTCGGTATTGCCCCCGTTCCCGTTCTCTCTTTGCTTAGATCTTGCATCTAGTTTTTAGGGGCAATAGGCATTGTTCTTCTCGTCTTTTGGCCAAGGCGAGGCTTGAGTAGGATGGATATGGCTTCTAGGCATTGTGGATTGAAGTTTGGTAGGTTCCTTTTTGAATTTGGCATCTCCGTTAGTGCCGGATCTGACCACGGTAGTAGGGAACCGCCGTTCCCCATCTGGCGCGGTACTGCTGCTCTCCTCGAGCGGTACTACCGCTCAAGCGGTACTGCCGCTGTTGTGTCACGGTACTACCACTCATGCGGTCTGCCGCTGTTGGGTCGCGGTACTACCGCTGGATTCCCAGTTCCATCTTTTCCTACCAAGCTTGGATCCTTGTTGTTTTGTTTGGTGGCTTATGCTCTTTCTTTCGTGTGTTTCTTCTGGTCGTGTGTTTTGGTTCCAGGTGATGATCATCCTGAGCAGCAGGTCCGTCGTGTCAACCCCGGTCGTGCAACGTCAAAGCGCTACCACACTTCTAAGTCAGCAGGTGGTTCCTCTAGTACTCAACCGCCGCCAGCAGGCGCAACCTCAAGTGCTCCACCGCCACCTCAGCAGTCGAAGAGATCCGCCAACAAGCCAAAGGGAAAGACTGTGACTGAGATGACTACCAAGGAGTTTTGGGCAAAGCGTCGCCGCAACCCCTATGAGGAAGACCAAGATCCCACTTTGGTCAACCGCCCGTTCTGTAACCGCTTTTAGTTTTCCATCTATTTTGATGTGATCAAGGCTAAGAAGAATCTCTATGTTGATGTACGCTCCATCGACATGGATGCTATGGAGAAGGACCCTGAGTACTTTGGCGAAGCCCTTCAGATGTGTTCTCAGCTGAACATTCTCAAAATCATGCAGTTCAACAAGGATTTTGATGCAGATTTGGTGGCTCAATTCTTTGCTACTATTCATCTTGGAACTGATGCCGACAGGACTCTGACTTGGATGACCAATGGCAAGTTGCTTTTCGTCAAGTGGAAGGCCTTCATGGAGTAACTTGATGTGGAAGATCACGGGCTTGAGACTCCAGTCGGCTTCTGCCCTCACCACAATGCTACCTCCACTCACAAGCAAGCCCTCTGGACCTACTATACTGTGAAGGTTCACCCTGTGACTAAGAAGGAAACCTATGAGTTGTCTGCCTTTCTGGACATCCTTCATCGTGTCTTCCGAGAGACTCTCTTCCCTCGCATCAGGAATTTGGATATGGTCCACTCCTATCTCGTGGACATGATTCTATTCTGCCAGCATGAGAAGGAAGCAAACACTCGATAGTGCCTAGACATTTCTCATGTTATGTGGTCTGAACTTCTCTTTGTCGTTTTTGAGCGCAAGTGCCCAATCTATGGTCCATTCATCATGCGGCTCATTGAGAAGGCCTGGGCACGTGTCTATCCCAAGGAGATGTTGGAAACTGGAGAATTGGTTTCTCATGAGATCAAGCGTCTAAGGAAGAAGGACAATTGGGGCACCCCAGCGCCTAAATCAGGGGGTCCATCTACTACTGCTGACATGGAGATCGAGGGTGGGGCTGCGGCCGATGATCACGATGAGGACTTTGGTCCTTCTAGTGCATAACCCTCTTGGGCAAAGAAGCTTAAACGCAAGATGAAGAAGCTCTTCTGCATGGAGTCTCATGGTCAGTACATGACTCATGTGGATGATAAGCAGGCCAGGGGGCATCACAAGGAGCTCATGCGTGGTTCTAAGGGCCAGATCATTGAAGAGGAGGAATGGATTCAGCAGCACTGTCCGTGGACCGATTCAGACACCGAGCAGTTTCCGACTAAGGATGGCAGTGCGGATGACCCTGCCAGGATGTGACGAGGTTGCTATCACCTGGAGCCGTAGCTTCGCTCTTTTCCCTTTTGGTGTCTCGCTGCCAAAGGGGGAGAGAGTTTAGGGATTTGTGTTGTTGCCGTGTTGCGAGTGTGTCTTTGTGGTTTGTGGTGTCTTGTGTTTTCTCGTCATTTTGCTTGGTTTGGTTTGGTGCCAGTGAGACCTAAGTTCTAGACATATGGTGTGAGACATATGCTACCCTTTCTTTACCTTATTATCTATGTCTATTCAGTATTGTAGTATCTTATGAGTTGCATGCTTATCCTGTTTTATACCCTGCTCTCATGTATCCCGTGCTTAGAACTTTTGGACTATAAAATATAGGGGGAGTGTTGATCCGAATGTGTGTGCCTTGCATTCCAAAGGCACTACTAACTAGGTGCACACATTCAGGGGGAGCCCGTCTATATTTTGTAGTTCTAAGTATCCTTACTTTTATGTCTTTTCCCCGTGCAAATCCCTAGTTGTCATCAATCCACCAAAAAGGGGGAGATAGTTAAGGCATATTTCTTTTGATGTAGTTTTGGTGATTGATGACAACATATTTGCGGACTAACCTTGTGCTTTGAGCATTTCAGTGATTCATCCTTTGGCTCGAGACGATTTCTTTCCCCTCGGAGTGTTTTTCAAGATGGTGTAGCTCTTTCATTTCTTGTTGGTGGATTAGTTTCGTAGGAGTCACCGTACTATCAAGAGGGGGTATGCTTTGGTATGGCTAGGGTGGAATCATCACGTACACTTTCGTTTCACACCCTCTGGCCTTCCCGCGTCGTTGGAGGTCTTATTCCCTGCTGTTTGGGCAGTCTTTAGCCCCAGCGGTAGTACCGCGGTGCCCAGCGGTAGTACCGCTTGTGTGTCCTCAGCGGCAGTACCGCTGCGGTACCGAGCCATTACCGCCTCGACCCGAGGGGGGCACTTCTCATGTCGGGTTGAGCGGCACTTGCAGCGGTAGTAGGTGCAGTAGTACCGCTCGAGAGCGGTAGTACCGCCCTGCCACCGCGGCAGTACCATGCTGGGCCTGTCCGACAATACCGCGCTGGGCCAGTCCCTCCTCTATCTTCAAGCCCTCTCCGGCTGGGCGGTAGTACCGTAAGGGGGAGCAGTAGTACCGCTGGGTCCTGCGGTAGTACCGCTGCCCACTACGGTAGTACCGCCGTCTGCAGGGCTGTTTAGTGGGGTAACGGTTGGATTGTTCCCCCACTATAAAAGGGGGTCCCCTTCTTCTTCGTTGACCCACCTCTTCCCCCAAAAGCTCCATTATTGCTCCAAGCTCCATTTTCGCCCAATCTTTCTCTCTAGCCAACCAAACTTGTTGATTTGCTCAGGAGTAGTTGAGAAGGCCCCGATCTACACTTCCATCAAGAGATATTTGATTCCGCCACTAATCCCTAGCGGATCTTGTTACTCTTGGGTGTTTGAGCACCCTAGACGATTGAGGTCACCACAGAGCCATAGTCCATTATGGTGAAGCTTCGTGGTGTTGTTGGGAGCCTCCGATTGAGTTGTGGAGTTTGCCCCAACCTTGTTTGTAAAGGTCCAGTCGCCACCTCCAAGGGCACCAATAGTGGAATCACGGCATCTCGCATTGTGTGAGGGCGTGAGGAGAATACGGTGGCTCTAGTGGCTTCTTGGGGAGCATTGTGCCTCCACACCGCTCTAACGGAGATGTACTTCCCCTCAAAAGTAAGGAACTTCGGTAACACATCCTCGTCTTCACCGGGTCCACTCTTGGTTATCTCTTACCTTTACTTGTGCAAGCTTATTAGTGTTACTTCTCTTGCTTGCATGTATGTTCGTTGTTGTTGCATCATATAGGTTGCTCACCTAGTTGCACATCTAGACAACCCACTTTGATGCAAAGTTTAATTTGCTAAAGAAAAGTTAAAAAATTGTTAGTTGCCTATTCACCCCCCCCCTCTAGTCAACCATATCGATCCTTTCAGCTTCGTTTGGAGATCGTCCCTAGAGGTTTTGTTACAACCATGGAAGTTCAGTCGACATTGTTGGGAAAGGTTCGAGAAGCTTAGAAGGATGACAAAGAAATTTTCAAGATAAAGGAGAAGATGGCTGAAGGCAAAGCCAAAGGTTTTCATGAGGATGAACACGACACCCTGTGCTTTGAGGACCGTATATATGTACCCAATAATGCTGAGATCAGGAAGTTGATATTACAGGAAGCTCATGACTCGCCATACTCGATACACCCCGGAAACACCAAGATGTATTTGGATTTGAAGGAGCATTTCTGGTGGACCGGAATGAAGAAGGATATTGCCGAGTATGTAGCCATATGTGATGTATGTCAGAGAGTGAAGGCAGAGCATCAGAAGCCAGCAGGATTACTGCAGCCTATGTCGATACCCAAATGGAAGTGGGATAAGCTTGGCATGGATTTTATCACCGGGTTACCCAGGACCTGATCGGGATATGATTCTATCTGGGTAGTAGTGGACCGCTTGACCAAAGTAGCTCACTTTATCCCCGTGAAGACCACCTATACAAGTGCGAATTTGGCCAAGATATATATGACCAGGATCGTATGTCTGCATGGAGTTCCGAGGACTATCGTATCGGATAGAGGAACACAATTTACTTCAAAGTTTTGGCATCAACTGCACCAAACTTTGGGAACCAGGCTAGAGTTCAGTATCGCATTTCATCCGCAGACAGATGGAAAGACCGAGAGAGTAAATGAGATTTGGAAGGACATGTTGAGAGCTTATGCGCTAGATTATGGATCTAGTTGGGACGACAAGTTGCCCTACGCGGAGTTCTCATACAACAATAGTTATCAGGCCAGCTTGAAGATGGCATCGTTCGAAGCCCTGTATGGACGAAGGTGCAGAACACCGTTAATGTGGGATGAAGTTGGAGACCGTCAGTTGTTTGGACCAGATTTGATTAAGGAGTCCGAAGAAAAGGTTAAACTGATTCGGGATAGACTGAAGGTAGCTCAGTCCAGCCAGAAGAGTTATGCAGACTCAAAACACAAGGAGGTAGTCTATGAAATCGAAGACAGAGCATATCTGCGAGTGTCACCTCTACGAGGAGTTAAATGTTTTGGAGTTAAGGGAAAGTTAGCCCCGAGATTTGTAGGACCGTACCGAGTTTTGAAACGCATGGGAGAGGTTGCCTACAAGTTGGAATTACCCGAAGGATTGTCAGGAGTACATGATGTGTTTCACGTTTCCTAGTTGAAGAAGTGCCATGCAGAGATGGCTGAAATCCCTCTGAGAGATACGGTGCCCCTGGAAGCAATTCAGTTGGAAAGTGATTTGACATATGAGGAAAAACTAGTCAAGATTCTCGAGTTTGCCAGCCGAGTTACTCGCAGCAAGGTTATCAAGTTTTGCAAAGTTCAGTGGAGCCACCATACCGAGGATGAAGCCACTTGGGAATGAGAGGACGATCTACGCAAAGACCACCCACACCTATTTTATAGCCAACCCGAATCTCGAGGACGAGATTCATTTTAAGGGGGTAGGTTTGTAACATCCCAAAATTTCAATTTGGAATGTTATACATAGGTCATTCGTGCATATCATATTTTATCGCTTTCATTTCGCGATCCTCGAAATTCTAAGCAACTCAAGGACCCACGGAGAGAGTTGGGAATTTCGTTATTTTCATATTTGAGTTTTCTCAAATTTTGAAAAAGGATCATTTGGTTTTAATTAATTTTTTCCTCCGAAAATATTCCATATTTAAAAATATGAGAGGAGATAATATGACTTCTCCAAAATAAAGGGAATATTGGAGGAAAAATATTAAAATCAAATAAGAATTTTATTTGGGTTTTATTGCTATTTTATTTGAATTAGGAAAAAAATGCATTTTTCAAAATTGCACTAGAGGTCTAAATAAATGTTCACTTTGTCCGCAATATTATTAGAGGACCGTGAAAATTTATTTCAGGATTTTTGGAGTCCGTTTAGTATTTCTTTTATTTGTTTTTCCGCATCAGGTTTTATTAAAAAAAAGTAACCGGCCTAACCGGGTCGTGCCCGGCTAGGACACTGCACCCGGCCAGCCCTTATAAGCTGAGGCCACAGCGCCCCGAGGCCCAGCTCGCGCCCCCGCCCCGAAACCCTAGCACGCCGCCTGATACGTCTCCGTCGTATCTACTTTTCCAAACACTTTTGCCCTTGTTTTAGACTCTAACTTGCATGATTTTAATGGAACTAACCCGGACTGACGTTGTTTTCAGCAGAATTGTCATGGTGTTATTTATGTGTAGAAACAAAAGTTCTCGGAATGACCTGAAACTTCACGGAACGTCTATTTGGAAATAATAAAAAATCCTTGCAAATGATGAAGACCAGGGGGGCCACACCCTAGCCACGAGGGTGGGGGCGCGCCCCCCTACCTCGTGCCCCCCTGGAGCTCCTCCGACCTCAACTCCAACTCTATATATTTGGTTTCGGAGAGAAAAAAATCAGAGAGAAAGATTCATCGCGTTTTACGATACGGAGCCGCCGCCAAACCCTAAAACCTCTCGGGAGAGCTGATCTGGAGTCCGTTCGGGGCTCCGGAGAGGGGAATCTGTCACCATCATTATCATCAACCTTCCTCCATCACTAATTTCAAGATGCTCACCGCCGTGCGTGAGTAATTCCTGTTGGGGAACGCAGTAATTTCAAAAAAATTCCTACGCACACGCAAGATCATGGTGATGCACAGCAACGAGAGGGGAGAGTGTTGTCTACGTACCCACGCAGACCGACTGCGGAAGCGTTGACGCAACGTAGAGGAAGTAGTCGTACGTCTTCCCGATCCGACCGATCCAAGCACCGTTACTCCGGCACCTCCGAGTTCTTAGCACACGTACAGCTCGATGACGATCCCCGGGCTCCGATCCAGCAAAGCGTCGGGGTGGAGTTCCGTCAGCACGACGGCATGGTGACGATCTTGATGTTCTACCGTCGCAGGGCTTCGCCTAAGCACTGCTACAATATAATCGAGGTGGAATATGGTGGCAGGGGGCACCGCACACGGCTAAGGAACGATCTCAATGATCAACTTGTGTGTCTAGAGGTGCCCCCTGCCCCCGTATATAAAGGATCCAAGGGGGAGGGGGCGGCCGGCCAGGAGGAGGGCGCAGGAGGAGTCCTACTCCTACCGGGAGTAGGACTCCCCCCCCAATCCTAGTTGGAATAGGATTCCCCGAGGGGAGAGAGAGGAGGGCGGCCACTCTCCTTGTCCTAATAGGACTAGGGGAGGGGGAGCGCGCGGCCACCTTGGGCTGCGCCTTTCTCCTTTCCACTAAAGCCCACTAAGGCTATAGCTCCGGGGGGTTCCGGTAACCTCCCGGTACTCCGGTAAAATCCCGATTTCACCCGGAACACTTCCGATATCCAAACATAGGCTTCCAATATATCAATCTTATGTCTCGACCATTTCGAGACTCCTCGTCATGTTTGTGATCACATCCGGGACTCCGAACAACCTTCGGTACATCAAAATGCATAAACTCATAATATAACTGTCATCGTAACTAAGCGTGCGGACCCTACGGGTTCGAGAACAATGTAGACATGACCGAGACATCTCCGGTCAATAACCAATAGCGGGACCTGGATGCCCATATTGGCTCCTACATATTCTACGAAGATCTTTATCGGTCAGACGCATAACAACATACGTTGTTCCCTTTGTCATCGGTATGTTACTTGCCCGAGATTCGATCATCGTATCTCAATACCTAGTTCAATCTCGTTACCGGCAAGTCTCTTTACTGTTCGTAATACATCATCTCGCAACTAACTCATTAGTTGCAATGCTTGCAAGGCTTATGTGATGTGCATTACCGAGAGGGCCCAGAGATACCTCTCCGACAATCGGAGTGACAAATCCTAATCTCGAAATACGCCAACCCAACATCTACCTTTGGAGACACCTGTAGAGCTCCTTTATAATCACCCAGTAACGTTGTGACGTTTGGTAGCACACCAAAGTGTTCCTTCGGTAAACGGGAGTTGCATAATCTCATAGTCATAGGAACATGGTATAAGTCATGAAGAAAGCAATAACAACATACTAAACGATCGGGTGCTAAGCTAATGAAATGGGTCATGTCAATCAGATCATTCAACTAATGATGTGACCTCGTTAATCAAATAACAACACCTTGTTCATGGTTAGGAAACATAACCATCTTTGATTAACGAGCTAGTCAAGTAGAGGCATACTAGTGACACTAAGTTTGTCTATGTATTCACACATGTATTATGTTTCCGGTTAATACAATTCTAGCATGAATAATAAACATTTATCATGATATAAGGAAATAAATAATAACTTTATTATTGCCTCTAGGGCATATTTCCTTCAGTCTCCCACTTGCACTAGAGTCAATAATCTAGATTACACAGTAATGATTCTAACACCCATGGAGCCTTGGTGCTGATCATGTTTTGCTCGTGGAAGAGGCTTAGTCAACGGGTCTGCAACATTCAGATCCGTATGTATCTTGCAAATCTCTATGTCTCCCACCTGGACTAGATCCCGGATGGAATTGAAGCGTCTCTTGATGTGCTTGGTCCTCTTGTGAAATCTGGATTCCTTTGCCAAAGCAATTGCACCAGTATTGTCACAAAAGATTTTCATTGGACCCGATGCACTAGGTATGACACCTAGATCGGATATGAACTCCTTCATCCAGACTCCTTCGTTCGCTGCTTCCGAAGCAGCTATGTATTTCGCTTCACATGTAGATCCCGCTACGACGCTTTGTTTAGAACTGCACCAACTGACAGCTCCACCGTTTAATGTAAACACGTATCCGGTTTGCGATTTAGAATCGTCCGGATCAGTGTCAAAGCTTGCATCAACATAACCTTTTACGGTGAGCTCTTTGTCACCTCCATATACGAGAAACATATCCTTAGTCCTTTTCAGGTATTTCAGGATGTTCTTGACCGCTGTCCAGTGATCCACTCCTGGATTACTTTGGTACCTCCCTGCTAAACTTATAGCAAGGCACACATCAGGTCTGGTACACAGCATTGCATACATGATAGAGCCTATGGCTGAAGCATAGGGAACATCTTTCATTTTCTCTCTATCTTCTGCAGTGGTCGGGCATTGAGTCTTACTCAACTCCACACCTTGTAACACAGGCAAGAACCCTTTCTTTGCTTGATCCATTTTGAACTTTTTCAAAACTTTGTCAAGGTATGTGCTTTGTGAAAGTCCAATTAAGTGTCTTGATCTATCTCTATAGATCTTAATGCCTAATATGTAAGCAGCTTCACCAAGGTCTTTCATTGAAAAACTTTTATTCAAGTATCCCTTTATGCTATCCAGAAATTCTATATCATTTCCAATTAGTAATATGTCATCCACATATAATATCAGAAATGCTACAGAGCTCCCACTCACTTTCTTGTAAATACAGGCTTCTCCAAAAGTCTGTATAAAACCAAATGCTTTGATCACACTATCAAAGCGTTTATTCCAACTCCGAGAGGCTTGCACCAGTCCATAAATGGATCGCTGGAGCTTGCACACTTTGTTAGCTCCCTTTGGATCGACAAAACCTTCTGGTTGCATCATATACAACTCTTCTTCCAGAAATCCATTCAGGAACGCAGTTTTGACATCCATCTGCCAAATTTCATAATCATAAAATGCGGCAATTGCTAACATGATTCGGACAGACTTAAGCATCGCTACGGGTGAGAAAGTCTCATCGTAGTCAATCCCTTGAACTTGCCGAAAACCTTTTGCGACAAGTCGAGCTTTGTAGACAGTAATATTACCGTCAGCGTCAGTCTTCTTCTTGAAGATCCATTTATTCTCAATTGCTTGCCGATCAGCGGGCAAGTCAACCAAAGTCCATACTTTGTTCTCATACATGGATCCCATCTCAGATTTCATGGCTTCAAGCCACTTTGCGGAATCTGGGCTCACCATTGCTTCTTCATAGTTCGTAGGTTCATCATGATCTAGCAGCATGATTTCCAGAACAGGATTACCGTACCACTCTGGTGCGGATCTCGCTCTGGTTGATCTATGAGGTTCAGTAGAATCTTGTCCTGAACTTTCATGATCAGCATCATTAGCTTCCTCACAATTGGTATAGGTGTCGCAGAAACAGTTTTCTGTGATGTACTATTTTCCAATAAGGGAGCAGGTACAGTTACCTCGTCAAGTTCTACTTTCCTCCCACTCACTTCTTTCGAGAGAAACTCCTTCTCTAGAAAGGATCCATTCTTAGCAACGAATGGCTTGCCTTCGGATCTGTGATAGAAGGTGTACCCAACAGTCTCCTTTGGGTATCCTATGAAGATACATTTCTCCGATTTGGGTTCGAGCTTATCAGGTTGAAGCTTTTTCACATAAGCATCGCAGCCCCAAACTTTAAGAAACGACAACTTTGGTTTCTTGCCAAACCACAGTTCATAAGGCGTCGTCTCAACGGATTTTGATGGTGCCCTATTTAACGTGAATGCGGCCGTCTCTAAAGCATAACCCCAAAACGATAGCGGTAAATCAGTAAGAGACATCATAGATCGCACCATATCTAGTAAAGTACGATTACGACGTTCAGAAACACCATTGCGCTGTGGTGTTCCGGGTGGCGTGAGTTGCGAAACTATTCCACAATTTTTCAAATGTACACCAAACTCGTAACTCAAATATTCTCCTCCACGATCAGATCGTAGAAACTTTATTTTCTTGTTACGATGATTTTCAACTTCACTCTGAAATTCTTTGAACTTTTCAAATGTTTCAGACTTATGTTTCATTAAGTAGATATACCCATATCTGCTTAAGTCATCTGCGAAGGTGAGAAAATAACGATATCCGCCACGAGCCTCAATATTCATTGGACCACATACATCTGTATGTATGATCTCCAACAAATCTGTTACTCTCTCCATAGTACCGGAGAACGGTGTTTTAGTCATCTTGCCCAAGAGGCACGGTTCGCAAGTACCAAGTGATTCATAATCAAGTGGTTCCAAAAGTCCATCAGTATGGAGTTTCTTCATGCGCTTTATACCGATATGACCTAAACGGCAGTGCCACAAATAACTTGCACTGTCATTATCAACTCTGCATCTTTTGGCTTCAACATTATGAATATGTGTGTTACTACTATCGAGATTCATCAAAAATAGACCACTACTCAAAGGTGCATGACCATAAAAGATATTACTCATATAAATAGAACAACCATTATTCTCTGATTTAAATGAATAACCGTCTCGCATCAAACAAGATCCAGATATAATGTTCATGCTCAACGCTGGCACCAAATAACAATTATTTAGGTCTAATATTAATCCCGAAGGTAGATGTAGAGGTAGCATGCCGACCGCAATCACATCGACTTTGGAACCGTTTCCCACGCGCATCGTCACCTCGTCCTTCGCCAGTGTTCGCTTAATCCGTAGTCCCTGTTTCGAGTTGCAAATATTAGCAACAGAACCAGTATCAAATACCCAGGTGCTACTGCGAGCTCTAGTAAGGTACACATCAATAACATGTATATCACATATACCTTTGTTCACCTTGCCATCCTTCTTATCCGCCAAATACTTGGGGCAGTTCCGCTTCCAGTGACCAGTCTGCTTGCAGTAGAAGCACTCAGTTTCAGGCTTAGGTCCAGACTTGGGTTTCTTCTCCTAAGCAGCAACTAGCTTGCCGTTCTTCTTGAAGTTCCCCTTCTTCTTCCCTTTGCCCTTTTTCTTGAAACTAGTGGTCTTGTTAACCATCAACACTTGATGCTCCTTCTTGATTTCTACCTCCGCAGCTTTCAGCATTGCGAAGAGCTCAGGAATAGTCTTGTTCATCCCTTGCATATTATAGTTCATCACGAAGCTCTTGTAGCTTGGTGGCAGTGATTGGAGAATTCTGTCAATGACGCAATCATCTGGAAGATTAACTCCCATCTGAATCAAGTGATTATTATACCCAGACATTTTGAGTATATGCTCACTGACAGAACTGTTCTCCTCCATCTTGCAGCTATAGAACTTATTGGAGACTTCATATCTCTCAATCTGGGCATTTGCTTGAAATATTAACTTCAACTCCTGGAACATCTCATATGCTCCATGACGTTCAAAACGTCGTTGAAGTCCCGATTCTAAGCCGTAAAGCATGGCACACTGAACTATCGATTAGTCATCAGCTTTGCTCTGCCAGACGTTCATAACATCTGGTGTTGCTCCAGCAGCAGGCCTGGCACCCAACGGTGCTTCCAAGACGTAATTCTTCTGAGCAGCAATGAGGATAATCCTCAAGTTACGGACCCAGTCCGTGTAATTGCTACCATCATCTTTCAACTTTGCTTTCTCAAGGAACGCATTAAAATTCAACGGAACAACAACATGAGCCATCTATCTACAATCAACATAAACAAGCAAGATACTATCAGGTACTAAGTTCATGATAAGTTTAAGTTCAATTAAACAAATTACTTAAGAACTCCCACTTAGATAGACATCCCTCTAATCCTCTAAGTGATCACGTGATCCAAATCTACTAAACCATAACCGATCATCACGTGAGATGGAGTAGCTATCAATGGTGAACATCATTATGTTGATCATATCTACTATATGATTCACGCTCGACCTTTCGGTCTCTGTGTTCCGAGGCCATATCTTCATATGCTAGGCTCGTCAAGTTTAACCTGAGTATTCTGCGTGTGCAAAACTGGCTTGCACCCGTTGTAGATGGACGTAGAGCTTATCACACCCGATCATCATGTGGTGTCTGGGCACGACGAACTTTGGCAACGGTGCATACTCAGGGAGAACACTTCTTGATAATTTAGTGAGAGATCATCTTATAATGCTACCGTCAATCAAAGCAAGATAAGATGCATAAAAAGATAAACATCACATGCAATCAATATAAGTGATATGATATGGCCAACATCATCTTGTGCTTGTGATCTCCATCTCCTGAGCACCGTCATGATCACCATCGTCACCGGCGCGACACCTTGATCTCCATCGTAGCATCGTTGTCGTCTCGCCAATCTTATGCTTCCACGACTATCGCTACCGCTTAGTGATAAAGTAAAGCATTACATCGCGATTGCATTGCATACAATAAAGCGACAACCATATGGCTCCTGCCAGTTGCCGATAACTCGGTTACAAAACATGATCATCTCATACAATAAAATTCATCATCATGCCTCGACCATATCACATCACAACATGCCCTGCAAAAACAAGTTAGACGTCCTCTACTTTGTTGTTGCAAGTTTTACGTGGCTGCTACGGGCTTAAGCAAGAACCAATCTCACCTACGCATCAAAACCACAACGATAGTTTGTCAAATAGACTCCGTTTTAACCTTCGCAAGGACCGGGCGTAGCCATACTCGGTTCAACTAAAGTTGGAGAGACAGTCGCCCGCAAGCCACCTATGTGCAAAGCACGTCGGGAGAACCGGTCTCGCATAAGCGTACGCGTAATGTCGGTCCGGGTCGTCTCGTCCAACAATACCGCCGAACCAAAGTATGACATGCTGGTAGGCAGTATGACTTATATCGCCCACAACTCACTTGTGTTCTACTCGTGCATATAACATCAAACCACAAAACCTAGGATCGGATGCCACTGTTGGGGAACGCAGTAATTTCAAAAAAATTCCTACGCACACGCAAGATCATGGTGATGCACAGCAACGAGAGGGGAGAGTGTTGTCTACGTACCCACGCAGACCGACTGTGGAAGCGTTGACGCAACGTAGAGGAAGTAGTCGTACGTCTTCCCGATCCGACCGATCCAATCACCGTTACTCCGGCACCTCCGAGTTCTTAGCACACGTACAGCTCGATGACGATCCCCGGGCTCCGATCCAGCAAAGCGTCGGGGTGGAGTTCCATCAGCACGATGGCGTGGTGACGATCTTGATGTTCTACCGTCGCAGGGCTTCGCCTAAGCACTGCTACAATATAATCGAGGTGGAATATGGTGGCAGGGGGCACCGCACACGGCTAAGGAACGATCTCAATGATCAACTTGTGTGTCTAGAGGTGCCCCCCTGCCCCCGTATATAAAGGATCCAAGGGGGAGGGGGCGGCCGGCCAGGAGGAGGGCGCAGGAGGAGTCCTACTCCTACCGGGAGTAGGACTCCCCCCCCAATCCTAGTTGGAATAGGATTCCCCGAGGGGGAAAGAGAGAGAGGGTGGCCGGCCACCTCTCCTTGTCCTAATAGGACTAGGGGAGGGGGGAGGCGCGCGGCCCACCTTGGTCTGCCCCTTTCTCCTTTCCACTAAAGCCCACTAAGGCCCATATAGCTCCCGGGGGGTTCCGGTAACCTCCCAGTACTCCGGTAAAATCTCGATTTCACCCGGAACACTTCCGGTATCCAAACATAGGCTTCCAATATATCAATCTTTATGTCTCGACCATTTCGAGACTCCTCGTCATGTCCGTGATCACATCCGGGACTCCGAACTAACTTCGGTACATCAAAATGCATAAACTCATAATAACTGTCATCGTAACGTTAAGCGTGCGGACCCTACGGTTCGAGAACAATGTAGACATGACCGAGACACGTCTCCGGTCAATAAGCAATAGCGGGACCTGGATGCCCATATTGGCTCCTACATATTCTACGAAGATCTTTATCGGTCAGACCGCATAACAACATACGTTGTTCCCTTTGTCATCGGTATGTTACTTGCCCGAGATTCGATCGTCGGTATCCAATACCTAGTTCAATCTCGTTACCGGCAAGTCTCTTTACTCGTTCCGTAATACATCATCTCACAAATAACTCATTAGTTGTAATGCTTGCAAGGCTTATGTGATGTGCATTACCGAGAGGGCCCAGAGATACCTCTCCGACAATCGGAGTGACAAATCCTAATCTCGAAATACGCCAACCCAACATCTACCTTTGGAGACACCTGTAGAGCTCCTTTATAATCACCCAGTAACGTTGTGACGTTTGGTAGCACACAAAGTGTTCCTCCGGTAAACGGGAGTTGCATAATCTCATAGTCATAGAAACATGTATAAGTCATGAAGAAAGCAATAGCAACATACTAAACGATCGGGTGCTAAGCTAATGAAATGGGTCATGTCAATCAGATCATTCAACTAATGATGTGACCTCGTTAATCAAATAACAACACCTTGTTCATGGTTAGGAAACATAACCATCTTTGATTAATGAGCTAGTCAAGTAGAGGCATACTAGTGACACTAAGTTTGTCTATGTATTCACACATGTATTATGTTTCCGGTTAATACAATTCTAGCATGAATAATAAACATTTATCATGATATAAGGAAATAAATAATAACTTTATTATTGCCTCTAGGGCATATTTCCTTCAATTCCATCATAGGCTTGTTGGACGGTGATGGGTTGGATGAGATTTATCATGTAATAGAGTTAGTTTTGTTAGGGTTTGATCCCTAGTATCCACTATGTTCTGAGATTGATGTTGCTATGACTTTGCTATGCTTAATGCTTGTCACTAGGGCCCGAGTGCCATGATTTCAGATCTGAACTATTATATTTTCATCAATATATGAGAGTTCTTGATCCTATCTTGCAAGTCTATAGTCACCTATTATGTGTTATGATCCGTTAACCCCGAAGTGACAATAATCGGGATACTTACCGGTGATGACTGTAGTTTGAGGATTTCATGTATTCACTATGTGTTAATGCTTTGGTCCGGTACTCTATTAAAAGGAGGCCTTAATATCCCTTAGTTTCCGCTAGGACCCCGCTACCACGGGAGGGTAGGTCAAAAGATGTCATGCAAGTTATTTTCCATAAGCACGTATGACTATATTCGGAATACATGCCTACATTACATTGATGAATTGGAGCTAGTTCTGTGTCACCCTAGGTTATGGCTGTTACATGATGAACCGCATCCGGCATAATTCTCTATCACCGATCCATTGCCTATGAGCTTTCCATATATTGTTCCTCACGTATTTACTTTTCTGTTGCTATTGCTATCATCACTCCAAAATACCAAAAACATTACTTTTGCTATCATTACCTTTCGCTACCGTTACCACTACTATCATATTACTTTGCTACTAAACACTTTGCTGCAGATATTAAGTTTCCAGGTGTGGTTGAATTGACAACACAGCTGCTAATACTTGAGAATATTCTTTGGCTCCCCTTGTGTCGAATCAATAAATTTGAGTTGAATACTCTACCCTCGAAAACTGTTGCGGTCCCCTACACTTGTGGGTTATCAAGACTATTTTCTGGCGCCATTGCCGGGGAGCATAGCTCTATTCTTTGAGTCACTTGGGATTTATATCTGCTTATCATTATGAAGAACTTGAGAGATCCAAAAACCAAGATTTATCCCTCAACTACGAGGGGAGGTAAGGAACTGCCATCTAGCTCTGCACTTGATTCACCTCCTATTTTGAGTAAGCTTGCGACACCTAAACCTGCTTCTGCTATTCATTCTGATATGTCGCATGTTATTGATGATGCCACTTCTGCTATGCATGATACTTATGATGAAACTACTTCTATGCTTGATACTACTGTGCCACTTGGTGAATTTCTTGATGAACAACTTGCTAGGGTTAGAGAGAATGAAAATATTGAATTTGATAATATTGATGAAAGTGATGATGAAGACTCTCCCTCTAATGAATATGAATCACCTATTATTCCTGAGGGTTATGTTTTTGAAAAAGAAGCTGCTCTAGCTATTTTAGCTTGCAAAGATAGATATGAGCTCAAGAGGTTATTAGCTAAATGGAAGCGGCAGTCTCTTAATGCTAGAATGAAACCTGACCCTGCTTTTACTACTTCACCTATCTGTGTTACTGATAAGGATTATGAATTCTCTGTTGATCCTGATATAATTACTTTGGTTGAATCTGATCCTTTTTATGGCTATGAATCTGAAACTGTTGTGGCACATCTTACTAAATTAAATGATATAGCCACCCTGTTCACTAATGATGAGAGAACTCGTTACTTTTATATCCTTAAAATATTTCCGTTCTCATTAAAGGGTGATTCTAAGATATGGTTTGATTCTCTTGATCCTGGTTGTGTGCGTAGTCCCGATGATATGATTTATTACTTCTCTGCTAAATATTTCCCTGCTCATAAGAAACAAGTTGCTTTGAGGGATATATATAATTTTGTGCAAATTGAAGAAGAGAGTCTCCCACAAGCTTGGGGGAGGCTTCTCCAATTACTTAATGCTTTGCCTGATCATCCTCTTAAGAAAAATGAAATACTTGATATCTTTTATAATGGACTAACCGATGCTTCCAAAGATTACCTGGATAGTTGTGTTGGTTCTGTTTTCAGGGAAAGAACACCGGATGAAGCTGAAATTCTATTGAATAATATGTTGACAAATGAAAATAATTGGACACTTCCTGAGCCAGCTCCTGAGCCTATTCCTAAACCCACTCCGAAGAAAAGGGGTATTCTATTTCTCAGTCCTGAAGAAATGCAAGAGGCAAAGAAATATATGAAAGAAAAAGGTATTAAAGCTGAAGATGTTAAGAATTTACCTCCTATTGAAGAAATACACGGTCTTAATTAACCGCCTGTTGAAGAAACACATGATCTTAAACCAGTACCTATTGAAGAAATACATGGTCTTGATAACCCGACACAGGTAGTAAAGGTAAATTCTCTCTATAGATATGATAAAGCTGAAATCTCATTTACTAAGTTTGCTAGCCCATGCTTAGATGAGTTTGATAAATTTATGGCTAAGCAAGAAGATTTTAATGCTTATTTTGGTAGACAATTGAAATACAATTCAAATATTCTTGAACACTTGGGTGATTATATGGCTAATGTCAAAGGTGAACTTAAACTTATTAGTAAACATGCTTCTATGGTTACCACTCAAGTAGAACAAGTACTTAAAGCTCAAAATGACTTGCTCAATGAATTGAATAGTAAGAAAAATGATAATGATGTTAGAGTTATCACTAGAGGTGGTAGAATGACTCAGGAACCTTTGTATCCTGAAGGCCATCCCTAAGAGAATTGAGCAAGATTCTCAGAGAAATAATATAGATGCACCTAGTCCTTCTAAAAGGAAGAAAAAGAAAAATGATAGGACTTTGCATGCTTCTAGTGAACCTATTGCTGAAACACCTGAGAATCCAAATGATATTTCTATTTCTGATGCTGAAACACAATCTGGTAATGAACCTGAAACTAGTGATAATGTTAATGATAATGTTCATGATGATGCTCAACCTAGCAATGATAATGATATAGAAATTGAACCTGCTGTTGATCTTGATAACCCACAATCAAAGAATCAACGTTATGATAAGAAAGACTTTATTGCTAGGAAACACGGTAAAGAAAGAGAGCCTTGGGTTCAGAAACCCATGCCTTTTCCTCCCAAACCATCCAAGAAAAAGGATGATGAGGATTTTGAGCGCTTTGCTGAAATGATTAGACCTATCTTTTTGCGTATGCGATTAACTGATATGCTTAAAATGAATCCTTATGCTAAGTACATGAAAGAAATTGTCACTAATAAAAGAAAGATACCGGAAGCTGAAATTTCCACCATGCTTGCTAATTATACTTTTAAGGGTGGAATACCAAAGAAACTTGGAGATCCAGGAGTACCCACTATACCATGCTCCATTAAAAGAAACTATGTTAAAACTGCTTTATGTGATCTTGGAGCCGGTGTTAGTGTTATGCCTCTCTCTTTATATCGTAGACTTGATTTGAATAAGTTGACACCTACTGAAATATCTTTGCAAATGGCTGATAAATCAACTGCTATACCTGTCGGTATTTGTGAGGATGTGCCTGTTGTAGTTGCAAACGTTACTATTTTAACGGACTTTGTTATTCTTGATATTCCCGAGGATAGTATGTCTATTATTCTTGGAAGACCCTTTTTGAATACTGCAGGGGCTGTTATTGATTGCACTAAAGGCAATGTCACTTTTCATGTTAATGGTAATGAGCATACGGTACACTTTCCGAGGAAACAACCTCAAGTTCATAGTATCAACTCTATTGGAAAAATTCCATCGATTATATTTGGAGGTTTTGAATTTCCTCTTCCTACTGTCAAGAAGAAATATGATATTCTTATTATTGGGGATGTGCATATCCCCGTTGAGGTAACATAGTGTTATTCGAAATTTCTCCGGTTCCATGTTATTCGGAATGAGTTCGTTAACAAGACTTGATCAACCTTGTTAGTGGATTCCTTTTGATGATCATGAGATGGATGAAACTAGAAGGCACAACCTTCTGTACCCTCATTTTACTTTCTGTTATTCATATTAAATAAAATAAAAATAGTATTTTCTGTCTGTTATCTGATTTATCCGTGCAATATAAAAATACCCCGAAAATAAAAGTTCTCCAAATGCCCTGAAATTTAAATATGATTTTTTCTGGAATATTTGAGAATATTTGGCACTGAGAACACAGCAGGGGGGGCTCCACCTGGCCACGAGGGTGGGGGCGCGCCCTACCCCCTGGGCGCGCCCCCTGCCTCGTGGGCCCATGGTGGCCCTCCTCCACTTATTCCTGCACCCACACACTTCCTTCTTCCTCCCACAAACACGAATATCCAGCTCAAGCACGAGTTCTAGCTCATTTTGCTGCCATTTTCGATCTCCTTGCTCAAAGCACCTCTCACAAAACTGCTTGGGGAGATTGTTCCTTGGTATGTGACTCCTCCATTGGTCCAATTAGTTTTTGTTCTAGTGCTTTATTCATTGCAAATTTTTGCTGCTTAGGTGACCCTGTTCTTGAGCTTGCATGTCAAATTTATATGGTCAAAAGTAGTTTTGATGCATGATATAGGCCTCTAGGCACTTGTAGGAGTAGTTGCTATCAATTTTATTGAGTTTGGTTCACTTTTATTTGAAGTTACTAAAAATTCAGAAATTTTTCAGAGGAAGAAATATGTTTAGGAAAATGTACCAAGGTGGCTCTTCAAGGAAACAAGAGCCCAGGCTTGCAATGCGTGATGCTGATGATGAGCCACCAAGAGACGCTCCAGTGCGTCCTTGTGAATGGCCTTCGAAAACTTTATGGATCGAGCGGGAATTAAGGAAGAATTTAACGCATATTTGCGTAACGCTGATCTTGTGAGCTTCGAGGAAGAAAAGTGCCGCCAGTATCACTATCTCACTAGTTCCTTTGTGAGGAGGTTTGAATTTTCATCTTCACGTAATTCTCCAACTGTCCTGTTTGATCTTTATGAAAATTCTTACACTATGGACTTAGAGGATTTTACCACTGCTTGCAAACTTCCACAATGGGGTAGTGTCAGGGAACCTCGCAAATCTGAATTTAGAGATTTTCTTGCTAGTATAACTGTGGGGAATCTAGAGATATAACACAAGCTACCATAGGGAGCATTCACTTTCCTGCTATACATTATTTTGCTCTCTTCATAGGTAGATGCATTAATGGTAAAGATGAGGCATGTCACATGTGTGTCCCTGACCTCAGTATTCTTAGGAGTGCTGTGTTAGGAGATAAATCTTATAATTTGGGAGCCATTGTTGCACGTAGGTTGCATCTTAATAGATTTAATGGAGATTTCTTTGGTGGAATTTATGCAACCCGCATAGCTAATTTTCTTGGTATAGCCATACGTGAAGATGATATTGAGTTGCCTCCTGCTTATTTGGATTATGAGGCTATGGTTCACCACCAGTTTGTCGAGAGGAATGAATCACCTCTCCAGTATCGCTTAATCTTTGACAGACGCCATGTTGTCCGTATTACTCTCCCTGCTCCTGCCTTCTTTGATTATCAGGCAAAAGGAAGATATGTTATTACCAGAGAGGAGGCAGATGAGTACGAGAGGAGGGCGGAGGCCGCTCGTCGCCACGCTGCAGCTCAGGAGGCGATAGCCGCTGCATCTCAGTACGACCCCAACTATTACTATGGATATCCGCCAGGCCAACCGTGGCCATAGACCAACTTAGGCCAAAAGCCTAAGCTTGGGGGAGTACGTATTTCCCACCGACATTACATTCATGTTCACACACTCATTGCTAGATGTCGGTGCTCATACTTTTTCATTGTATCATCCATGCTAGTTTATTTCCCTTTTATGCTTTCTTCTTGTGTGTTAATAAAACCTTAAGAAAAACAAAAAAATTAGTTGTAGCTTTTAATTAGTTTACTTTCCATGCTTGTAGTAGTAATTAAAAAGAAAACCCAAAAAGATTTCTTGTTCTTCTTTTGCTTGTTGGGAGCTTTCCCGTGTAAATAGTTTTATTTCTTTTCTTTTCTTTGGGGGTCGATAGGAGAAGACCATGATTAAATTGTTGAAGTGGCTCTTATATGCATTATTGTTGATCTGACAAAAGAGCCCATATCACCTTGTCTTCTCTCTTGAATTGAATGCTTGCAGATTCCAGCTTAGTCCAATGCACGTGCACTATTATTATTATCCACATCGTTCGGTCGTGCAAGTGAAAGGCAATTATGACGATATATGATGGACTGATTGAGATGAGAAAAGCTGGTATGAACTCGACCTCTCTTGTTTTTGTAAATATGATTAGTTCATCGTTCCTGATTCAGCCTATTATGAATAAACATGTTTGCAATGACAACTAGAGATCATAGTTTCTTGTGCCATGCTTGATTAGCTAGGAGCTTATAATGGTTTACCTTGCGTGCCAACATGCTATTAAAATGGTTGTGATGTGGTATGATAGGGTGGTATCCTCCTCTGAATGATTTAAGTGACTTGACTTGGCACATGTTCACGCATGTAGTTGAAACAAAATCAACATAGCCTTCACGATATTTATGTTCATGGTGGATTATATCCTACTCATGCTTGCATTCGGTGTTGATTAATTTTAATGCATGTTCATGACTGTTGTCGCTCTCTAGCTGGTCGCTTCCCAGTCTTTTGCTAGCCTTCACCTGTACTAAGCGGGAATACTGCTTGTGCATCCAATCCCATAAACCCCAAAGTTGTTCCATATGAGTCCACCATACCTACCTATATACGGTATCTACCTGCCGTTCCAAGTAAATTTGTATGTGCCAAACTCTAAACCTTCAAATAAACATTCTGTTTTGTATGCTCGAATAGCTCATGTATCAACTAGGGCTGTCCTTATCTTCCATGTTAGGCGGGTTATTCTCAAGAGGAGTGGACTCCGCTCCTCACTCACGAGAAAATGGCTGGTCACCGGGATGCCCAGTCCCATGCTTTATGCAAACTAAATCAAAATAATTGCAAACAACACTCCCCCTGGGACTCTTGTTAGTTGGAGGCACTCGTTGTTTAAAGCAAGCCATGGATTGATGCTTGTTGGTGGAAGGGGGAGTATAAACTTTAACATTCTGTTTGGGAACTGCCAATAATGTGTAGCATGGAAGATATTGCCATCTCGTTGTTATGTTGACAATGAAAGTATACCGCTCAAAATATTATTCATCTCTATTTCAAAACCAAGCTCTGGCACCTCTACAAATCCCTACTTCCCTCTACGAAGGGCCTATCTATTTACTTTTACGCCGAGTCATCATCCTCCTATTAAAAAGCACCAGTTGGAGAGCACCGCTGTCATTTGCATTCATTACTGTTATTTTACATTGAGTATGACTTGACTGGATCTCTTTTACCATGAATTACAATGTCTAGTCAGTCCTTGATCTTTCAAGGTGCTCTGCATTTATGTTTTGCGGTCTCAGAAAAGGCTAGCGAGACACCATATTGTTATATCATATTATGATTGTTTTGAGAAAGTGTTGTCATCCAAAATTTATTATTATTGCTCGCTAGTTGATTATGACATTGATATGAGTAAACTTGAGACCTAAGCATTATTGTGAATGTGGTTAGTCATAATCTTTGCTGAAAACTTGAATGCTGGCTTTACATATTTACAACAACAACAGCAAACAGAGTTTGTAAAAGTTTTTCTTTATCACTTTCAGTTTATCAACTGAATTGCTTGAGGACAAGCAAAGGTTTAAGCTTGGGGGAGTTGATACGTCTCCGTCGTATCTACTTTTCCAAACACTTTTGCCCTTGTTTTGGACTCTAACTTGCATGATTTGAATGGAACTAACCCGGACTGACGCTGTTTTCAGCAGAATTGCCATGGTGTTATTTATGTGCAGAAACAAAAGTTCTCGGTAATGACCTGAAACTTCATGCGAACATCTTTTGGAAATAATAAAAATCTTGCCAAAAGATCAAGACCAGGGGGCCCACACCCTAGTCCACGAGGGTGGGGGGCGCTCCCCCTACCTCGTGGGCCCCTAGAGCTCCTCCGACCTCAACTCCAACTCTATATATTTGCATTTCGGGGAGAAAAAATCAGAGAGAAGGATTCATCGCGTTTTACGATACGAAGCCGCCGCCAAGCCCTAAAACCTCTCGGGAGGGCTGATCTGGAGTCCGTTCGGAGGCTCCGCGAGAGGGGAATCCGTCGCCATCGTCATCATCAACCATCCTCCATCACCAATTCATGATGCTCACCTGCCGTGTGTGAGTAATTCCATCATAGGCCTTGCTTGACGGTGATGGGTTGGATGAGATTTATCATGTAATCGAGTTAGTTTTGTTAGGGTTTGATCCCTAGTATCCACTATGTTCTGAGATTGATGTTGCTATGACTTTGCTATGCTTAATGCTTGTCACTAGGGCCCGAGTGCCATGATTTCAGATCTGAACCTATTATGTTTTCATGAATATATTGAGAGTTCTTGATCCTATCTTGCAAGTCTATAGTCACCTATTATGTGTTATGATCCGTGCAACCCCGAAGTGACAATAATCGGAGATACCTTACTGGTGATGACCGTAGTTTGAGGAGTTCATGTATTCACTATGTGCTAATGCTTTGTCCGGTACTCTATTAAAAGGAGCCTTAATATCCCTTAGTTTCCGCTAGGACCCCGCTGCCACGGGAGGGTAGGACAAAAGATGTCATGCAAGTTCTTTTCCATAAGCACGTATGACTATATTCGGAATACATGCCTACATTACATTGATGAATTGGAGCTAGTTCTGTGTCACCCTAGGTTATGACTGTTACATGATGAACCGCATCCGACATAATTCTCTATCATCAATCCACTTGCCTACGAGCTTTCCATATATTGTTCCTTCGCTTATTTACTTTTCCGTTGCTATTGCTATCATCACTCCAAAATACCCAAAAACATTACTTTGCTATCATTACCTTTCGCTACAGTTACCACTACTATCATATTACTGAAGGAAATATGCCCTAGAGGCAATAATAAAGTTATTATTTATTTCCTTATATCATGATAAATGTTTATTATTCATGCTAGAATTGTATTAACCGGAAACATAATACATGTGTGAATACATAGACAAACAGAGTGTCACTAGTATGCCTCTACTTGACTAGCTCGTTAATCAAAGATGGTTATGTTTCCTAACCATAGACAAAGGGTTGTTTATTTGATTAACGGGATCACATCATTAGGTGAATGATCTGATTGACATGACCCATTCCATTAGCTTAGCACCCGATCGTTTAGTATGTTGCTATTGCTTTCTTCATGACTTATACATGTTCCTATGACTATGAGATTATGCAACTCCCGTTTGCCGGAGGAACACTTTGTGTGCTACCAAACGTCACAACGTAACTGGGTGATTATAAAGGTGCTCTACAAGTGTCTCCAAAGGTACATGTTGGGTTGGCGTATTTCGAGATTAGGATTTGTCACTCCGATTGTCGGAGAGGTATCTCTGGGCCCTCTCGGTAATGCACATCACTTAAGCCTTGCAAGCATTGCAACTAATGAGTTAGTTGCGGGATGATGTATTACAGAACGAGTAAAGAGACTTGTCGGTAACGAGATTGAACTAGGTATGGGATACCGACGATCGAATCTCGGGAAAGTAACATACCGATGACAAAGGGAACAACGTATGTTGTTATGCGGTCTGGCCGATAAAAGATCTTCGTAGAATATGTAGGAGCCAATATGAGCATCCAGGTTCCGCTATTGGTTATTGACCGGAGACGTGTCTCGGTCATGTCTACATTGTTCTCGAACCCGTAGGGTCCGCACGCTTAAGGTTACGATGATAGTTATATTATGAGTTTATGCATTTTGATGTACCGAAGGTTGTTCGGAGTCCCGGATGTGATCACGGACATGACGAGGAGTCTCGAAATGGTCGAGACATAAAGATTGATATATTGGAAGCCTATGTTTGGATATGGGAAGTGTTCCGGGTGAAATCGGGATTTTACCGGAGTACCGGGAGGTTACCGAAACCCCCCGGGGGGTATATGGGCCTTAGTGGAAGAGAGGAGAGGTGGCCAGAGATGGGCCGTGCGCCCCTCCCCCCCTTGGTCCGAATTGGACAAGGAGAGGGGGCCGGCCCGCCTTCCTCCTCTCTCTCCTCTCCCCCCCTCCAATTATCCTATTCCAACTAGGAAAGGGGGGAGTCCTACTCCCAGAGGGAGTAGGACTCCTCCTGGCGCGCCTCTCCTGGCCGGCCGGCCCCCCTCCCTTGAACCTTTATATACGGAGGCAGGGGCACCCCCTAGAGACACAAGTTGATCCACGTGATCATATTCTTAGCCGTGTGCGGTGCCCCCTTCCACCATAGTCCTCGATAATATTGTAGCGGTGCTTAGGCGAAGCCCTGCAACAGTAGTACATCAAGATCGTCACCACGCCGTCGTGCTGACGGAACTCTTCCCCGACACTTTGCTGGATCGGAGTCCGGGGATCATCATCGAGCTGAACGTGTGCTAGAACTCGGAGGTGCCGTAGTTTCGGTGCTTGATCGGTCGGGTCGTGAAGACGTACGACTACATCAACCAAGTTAACGCTTCCGTTGTCGATCTACAAAGGTACGTAGATCACACTCTCCCCCTCTCGTTGCTATGCATCACCATGATCTTGCGTGTGCGTAGGAATTTTTTTGAAATTACTACGAAACCCAACAGTGGCATCCGAGCCTTGGTTTTATATGTTGATGTTATATGCACGAGTAGAATACAAGTGAGTTGTGGGCGATATAAGTCATATTGCTTACCAGCATGTCATACTTTGGTTCGGCGGTATTGTTGGACGAAGCAGCCCGGACCGACATTACGCGTACGCTTACGCGAGACCGGTTCTCCCGACGTGCTTTGCACAAAGGTGGCTAGCGGGTGACAGTTTCTCCAACTTTAGTTGAACCGAGTGTGGCTACGCCCGGTCCTTGTGAAGGTTAAAACAGCACCAACTTGACAAACTATCGTTGTGGTTTTGATGCGTAGGTAAGATTGGTTCTTGCTTAAGCCCGTAGCAGCCATGTAAAACATGCAACAACAAAGTAGAGGACGTCTAACTTGTTTTTGCAGGGCATGTTGTGATGTGATATGGTCAAGACATGATGCTAAAATTTATTGTATGAGATGATCATGTTTTGTAACCGAGTTATCGGCAACTGGCAGGAGCCATATGGTTGTCGCTTTATTGTATGCAATGCAATCGCGCTGTAATGCTTTACTTTATCACTAAGCGGTAGCGATAGTCGTGGAAGCATAAGATTGGCGAGACGACAACGATGCTACGATGGAGATCAAGGTGTCGCGCCGGTGACGATGGTGATCACGACGGTGCTTCGAGGATGGAGATCACAAGCACAAGATGATGATGGCCATATCATATCACTTATATTGATTGCATGTGATGTTTATCTTTTATGCATCTTATCTTGCTTTGATTGATGGTAGCATTATAAGATGATCTCTCACTAATTATCAAGAAGTGTTCTCCCTGAGTATGCACCGTTGCGAAAGTTCTTCGTGCTGAGACACCACGTGATGATCGGGTGTGATAGGCTCTACATTCAAATACAACGGGTGCAAAACAGTTGCACACGCGGAATACTCAGGTTATACTTGACGAGCCAAGCATATACAGATATGGCCTCGGAACACGGAGACCGAAAGGTCAAGCGTGAATCATATAGTAGATATGATCAACATAGCGATGTTCACCAATGAAACTACTCCATCTCACGTGATGATCGGACATGGTTTAGTTGATTTGGATCACGTAATCACTTAGAGGATTAGAGGGATGTCTATCTAAGTGGGAGTTCTTAAGTAATATGATTAAATTGAACTTAAATTTATCATGAACTTAGTCCTGGTAGTATTTTGCAAATTACGTCATAGATCAATAGCTCGCGTTGTTGCTTCCCTGTGTTTATTTTGATATGTTCCTAGAGAAAATTGTGTTGAAAGATGTTAGTAGCAATGATGCGGATTGGATCCGTGATCTGAGGTTTATCCTCATTGCTGCACAGAAGAATTATGTCCTTGATGCACCGCTAGGTGACAGACCTATTGCAGGAGCAGATGCAGACGTTATGAACGTTTGGCTAGCTCAATATGATGACTACTTGATAGTTTAGTGCACCATACTTAAATGGCTTAGAATCGGGACTTCAAAGACGTTTTGAACGTCATGGACCATATGAGATGTTCCAGGAGTTGAAGTTAATATTTCAAGCAAATACCCGAGTTGAGAGATATGAAGTCTCCAACAAGTTCTATAGCTAAAAGATGGAGGAGAATCGCTCAACTAGTGAGCATGTGCTCAGATTGTCTGGGTACTACAATCGCTTGAATCAAGTGGGAGTTAATCTTCCACATAAGATAGTGATTGACAGAATTCTCTAGTCACCATCACCAAGTTAGTAGAACTTCGTGATGAACTATAATATGCAAGGGATAACGGAAACAACTCCCAAGCTCTTCGTGATGCTGAAATCAACGAAGGTAGAAATCAAGAAAAACATCAAGTGTTGATGGTTGACAAGACCACTAGTTTCAAGAAAAGGGCAAAGGGAAGAAGGGGAACTTCAAGAAGAACAGCAAGCAAGTTGCTGCTCAAGTGAAGAAGCCCAAGTCTGATCCTAAGCCTGAGACTAAGTGCTTCTACTGCAAAGGGATTGGTCACTAGAAGCAGAACTACCCCAAGTGATTGGCGGATAAGAAGGATGGCAAAGTGAACATAAGTATATTTGATATACATGTTATTGATGTGTACTTTACTAGTGTTTATAGCAACCCCTCAGTAATAGATACTAGTTCAGTTGCTAAGATTAGTAACTCGAAACAGGAGTTGCAGAATAAACAGAGACTAGTTAAGGGTGAAGTGACGATGTGTGTTGGAAGTGGTTCCAAGATTGATATGATCATCATCGCACACTCCCTATACTTTTGGGATTAATGTTGAACCTAAATAAGTGTTATTTGGTGTTTGCATTGAGCATGAATATGATTTGATCATGTTTATTGTAATACGGTTATTCATTTAAGTAAGAGAATAAATTGTTGTTCTGTTTACATGAATAAAACCTTATATGGTTACACACCCAATGAAAATAGTTCGTTGGATCTCGATCGTAGTAATACACATAATCATAATATTGAAACCAAAAGATGCAAATTTAATAATGATAGTGCAACTTATTTGTGGCACTGCTGTTTAGGTCATATTGGTGTAAAGCGCATGAAGAAACTCCATGCTGATGGGCTTTTGGAATCACTTGATTATGAATCAATTGATGCTTGCGAACCATGCCTCATGGGCAAGATGAATAAGACTCCGTTCTTCGGAACAATGGAGCGAGCAACAAATTTGTTGGAAATCATACATACTGATGTATGTGGTCCGATGAATATTGAGACTCGCGACAGGTATCATTATTTTCTGATCTTCACAGATGATTTGAGCAAATATGAGTATATCTACTTGATGAAACATAAGTCTGAAACATTTGAAAAGTTCAAAGAATTTCAGAGTGAAGTCATCGTAACAAGAAAATAAAGTTTCTACGATCTGATCGTGGAGAAGAGTATTTGAGTTATGAGTTTGGTCTTCAGTTAAAACAATGTGAAATAGTTTCACTACTCACGCCACCTGGAACACCACAGCATAATGGTGTGTCCGAACGTCATAACCGTACTTTATTGGATATAGTGCAAACTATGATGTTTCTTACCGATTTACCACTATAGTTTTGGGGTTATGCATTAGAGACAGTTGCATTCACGTTAAAAAGGTCACCATCTAAATCCGTTGAGACGGCACCGTATGAACTGTGGTTTGGCAAGAAACCAAAGTTGTCATTTCTTAAAGTTTGGGGTTGCGATGCTTATATGAAAGAGTTTCATCCTGATAAGCTCAAACCCAAATCGGAGAAATATGTCTTCATAGGATACCCAAAGGAGACAGTTGGGTACACCTTCTATCATAGATCCGAAGGCAAGACATTCATTGCTAAGAATGGATCCTTTCTAGAGAAGGAGTTTCTCTCGAAAGAAGTGAGTGGGAGGAAAGTAGAACTTGATGAGGTAACTGTACCTGCTCCATAATTGGAAAGTAGTTCATCACAGAAATCTATTCCTGTGACTCCTGCACCAATTAGTGAGGAAGCTAATGATGATGATCATGTAACTTCAGATCAAGTTACTATCGAATCTCGTAGGTAAAACAGAGTGAGATCCGCACCAGAGTGGTATGGTAATCCTGTTCTAGAAGTCATGTTACTAGACCATGACGAACTTGCGAACTATGAAGAAGCGATGGTGAGCCCAGATTCCGCAAAATGGCTTGAGGCCATGAAATCTGAGATGGGATCCATGTATGAGCACAAAGTATGGACTTTGGTTGACTTGCCCGATGATCGGCAAGCCATAGAAAATAAATGGATCTTCAAGAGGAAGACGGACGCTGATAGTAGTGTTACTATCTACAAAGCTAGAATTGTCGCAAAAGGTTTTCGACAAAGTTCAAGGTGTTGACTACGATGAGATTTTCTCACTCGTATCGATGCTTAAAAGTCTGTCCAAATCCTGTTAGCAATTGCCGCATTTTATGAAATCTGGCAAATGGATAACAAAACTGCAATCCTTAATGGATTTCTTAAAGAAAGAGTTGTATATGATGCAACCAGAAAGTTTTTGTCAATCCTAAAGGTGCTAACAAAATAAGCAAGCTCCAGCGATCCATCTATGGACTGGTGCAAGCATCTCGGAGTTGGAATAAACGTTTTATTAGTATGATCAAAGCATATAGATTTATACAGACTTGCGGTGAAGCCTGTATTTACAAGAAAGTGAGTGGGAGCACTACAACATTTCTGATAAGTATATGTGAATGACATATTGTTGATCGGAAATAATGTAGAATTATTCTGCAAAGCATAAAGGAGTGTTTGAAAGGAGTTATTCAAAGAAAGACCTCGGTGAAGCTGCTTACATATTGAGCATCAAGATCTATAGAGATAGATCAAGACGCTTGATAAAGTTTTTTTCAATGAGTACATACCTTGACAAGATTTTCAAGTAGTTCAAAATGGAACAGTCATAGAAAGGGTTCTTGCCTGTGTTACAAGGTATGAAATTGAGTAAGACTCAAAGCCCAACCACGGCAGAAGATAGAAAGAGAATGAAAGTCATTCCCTATGCCTCAGCCATAGGTTCTATAAAGTATGCCATGCTATGTACCAGATCTATTGTATACCCTACACTGATTTTGGCAAGGGAGTACAATAGTGATCTAGGATTAGATCACTGGACAGCGGTCAAAATTATCCTTAGTGGAATAAGGATATGTTTCTCGATTATGGAGGTGACAAAAGGTTCATCGTAAAGAGTTACATCGATGCAAGTTTTGACATTGATCTAGATAACTTTAAGTCTCAATCTGGATACATATTGAAAGTGGGAGCAATTAGCTAGAGTAGCTCCGTGCAGAGCATTGTTGACATAGATATTTGCAAAATACATACGGATCTGAATATGGCAGACCCGTTGACTAAAATTCTCTCACAAGCAAAACATGATCACACCTTAGTACTCTTTGGGTGTTAATCACATAGCGATGTGAACTAGATTACTGAATCTAGTAAACCCTTTGGGTGTTGGTCACATGGCGATGTGAACTATGGGTGTTAATCACATGATGATGTGAACTATCGATGTTAATCACATGGTGATGTGATCTAGATTATTGACTCTAGTGCAAGTGGGAGACTGAAGGAAATATGCCCTAGAGGCAATAATAAAGTTATTATTTATTTCCTTATATCATGATAAATGTTTATTATTCATGCTAGAATTGTATTAACCGGAAACATAATACATGTGTGAATACATAGACAAACAGAGTGTCACTAGTATGCCTCTACTTGACTAGCTCGTTAATCAAAGATGGTTATGTTTCCTAACCATGGACAAAGAGTTGTTATTTGATTAACGGGATCACATCATTAGTTGAATGATCTGATTGACATGACCCATTCCATTAGCTTAGCACCCGATCGTTTAGTATGTTGCTATTGCTTTCTTCATGACTTATACATGTTCCTATGACTATGAGATTATGCAACTCCCGTTTGCCGGAGGAACACTTTGTGTGCTACCAAACGTCACAACGTAACTGGGTGATTATAAAGGAGCTCTACAGGTGTCTCCAAAGGTACATGTTGGGTTGGCGTATTTCGAGATTAGGATTTGTCACTCCGATTGTCGGAGAGGTATCTCTGGGCCCTCTCGGTAATGCACATCACTTAAGCCTTGCAAGCATTGCAACTAATGAGTTAGTTGCGGGATGATGTATACTAGAACGAGTAAAGAGACTTGCCGGTAACGAGATTGAACTAGGTATGGGATACCGACGATCGAATCTCGGGCAAGTAACATACCGATGACAAAGGGAACAACGTATGTTGTTATGCGGTCTGACCGATAAAAGATCTTCGTAGAATATGTAGGAGCCAATATGAGCATCCAGGTTCCGCCTATTGGTTATTGACCGGAGACGTGTCTCGGTCATGTCTACATTGTTCTCGAACCCGTAGGGTCCGCACGCTTAAGGTTACGATGACAGTTATATTATGAGTTTATGCATTTTGATGTACCGAAGGTTGTTTGGAGTCCCGGATGTGATCACGGACATGACGAGGAGTCTCGAAATGGTCGAGACATAAAGATTGATATATTGTAAGCCTATGTTTGGATATGGGAAGTGTTCCGGGTGAAATCGGGATTTTACCGGAGTACCGGGAGGTTACCGGAACCCCCCGGGAGGTATATGGGCCTTAGTGGGCCTTAGTGGAAGAGAGGGGAGGTGGCCAGAGATGGGCCGCGCGCCCCTCCCCCCCCCCTTGGTCCGAATTGGACAAGGAGAGGGGGCCGGCCCCCCTTCCTCCTCTCTCTCCTCTCCCCCCCCTCCACGAATCCTATTCCAACTAGGAAAGGGGGGAGTCCTACTCCCAGAGGGAGTAGGACTCCTCCTGGCGCGCCTCTCCTGGCCGGCCGGCCCCCCTCCCTTGAACCTTTATATACGGAGGCAGGGGCACCCCCTAGAGACATAAGTTGATCCACGTGATCATATTCTTAGCCGTGTGCGGTGCCCCCTTCCACCATAGTCCTCGATAATATTGTAGCGGTGCTTAGGCGAAGCCCTGCGACAGTAGTACATCAAGATTGTCACCACGCCGTCGTGCTGACGGAACTCTTCCCCGACACTTTGCTGGATCGGAGTCCGGGGATCGTCATCAAGCTGAATGTGTGCTAGAACTCGGAGGTGTCGTAGTTTCGCTGCTTGATCGGTCGGGCCGTGAAGACGTACGACTACATCAACCAAGTTAACGCTTCCGTTGTCGATCTACAAGGGTACGTAGATCACACTCTCCCCCTCTCGTTGCTATGCATCACCATGATCTTGCGTGTGCGTAGGAATTTTTTTGAAATTACTACGAAACCCAACAATTACTTTGCTACTAAACACTTTGCTGCAGATATTAAGTTTCCAGGTGTGGTTGAATTGACAACTCAGCTGCTAATACTTGAGAATATTCTTTGGCTCCCCTTGTGTTGAATCATTAAATTTGGGTTGAATACTCTACCCTCAAAACTGTTGCGATCCCCTACACTTGTGGGTTATCCCCGCCCGATCCGCTTCGCCGCGCCGCCCCCGCCGTCCGCCGCCGCCTCGCCGCCCCGCCATCGAGGTATCCGCCGCCGCTGGTTTTCGCGAGAAAACCATTCATTTTTTTTGAAACCCTAGATCGGTTTTTTTATTTTCGGTTTTGTTTGGTTTTTCTTCGGTTTAGTTAAATAGCGGACGTTCGTCCGTAGGTTCGTTTTAACGAACGCCGTTCATCCGTTAGTCACAGACAGCGAACATTCATTCTTTAGCCTGTTCGTCAGTTTTCTTTTTCCAGGGTTTTTCCGCGATTATTTTCGATCGCGATTTCTGCCCTAATCTTCGTTCTAGTATATCTTTTCGCTCGTTTATCCGAATCAGGTGAAACAAGCGCCTAGATCTTCGTCTCGAAGCCCTCTTTCCGTTTAACCAACTTGAACAAGATTTTGGTACTGTAAAATTTGACTTTAGTCCAGATTAGTATTTGGATCTTGTTTCTTTCGTAGTTTGAGTTTCGTTGCTCCGTTTGATTCGATTCTTTTTGCAAACCGGAGTTCTTCAGCTGAACTTTCTAGTTAGATCTTCTTATTTGAGTTTTACCCGTGCATTTGTGCTTGAGTACTTATGTATGCTATTGTTTGTTTGTGATAGAATACCCGGAGTGCGAAGCGTGCTACTACGAGTCTTTAGGTTTTGCGGACCGTCAGCAAGGCAAGTAACACTTTGATCATACCCCTTTACTACCCAGTTTTTTTATGCATTAGTTTCAACCCTCAGACATTGCATGAGTAGGATCTCTTAACATGTGGGTTTGGGAAGTAGGTGATGAGGTAGAACCTATTGCCCTTTTATTATCAAACCCTGGGAGTTACTTCTACGTTATGCTTATGTTGCTATGTTATGCTCGTAGACGTGGATTGGGTTTGAGTGTAACCATGACAGATGTGAGTTGGTAATTAATGGTTCAACTTAAGGTGGCAACTTTAATACACATCTGGGTGGACTACTTGTGGGCACCTGGAGAATCCATTTTGTCCTAGGATATCCCGGAGTACCCGTGTGATCATTCTACGGTCCGCCACCCAGGCTCAAAGGGATCATAAAATTATCCATGCTAGAAACTTCTGTGTGAAGCCACAAGCCATTATGGGCTCTGGCATAGTTGAGTATGTTGTGTGACCTCTTCCATTGGTAGACTAGCAGATGTAGGGGATGTAGGTTGGTACGGTCTACCCAGGGTTAGAGTTAATGCTTCTGAAAGACTGTGTCTCGGTCATCCGTTTCTCAAACACCATGTAGTGCGAGAAACCCAACGGAGGAGATCGAGTCTTGTGGGGAAAAGTGTGCAAACCTCCGCAGAGTGTATAAACTAATCATGGTTAGCCGTGTCCCCAGTTATGGACATCTTGAGTATCTGGTACTTGAATTATTGTTTTGATCTCATCCCTCTAATTAATTCGTTGGGATATTAATGACTACTTTAATTGGGATTGAGTTGGAGGAACCTTCTCAATGATGTTTCAACTACCATGATAGTTAAATAAAATTTATTCCTTTGTTGTAGGAAATAATTGGCTTTTCGCAAAAACAATATAACCATAGAGCCTCCACCAGCCATATATGCATGTAGTGATAGCATTTATCTGTTCATTGCTCTCTTGTGTTATATTGCCAGCATATTCCATGTGCTGACCCGTTTCGGGCTACAACGTATCATGTTGCAGACTTTTCAGATGACGAGTAAGATGCCGTAGGTTGTTTTTCATGCACTCAGCTATGCCGTTGGAGCTGATGGACTCGCTTTATCTTCCAAAGCTTCCGCTGTTATCTTATTTAGATGGCCTTAAGCCATATTTATTGTAGTAAGTTCTATTTTGAGACCTTCGATGTAATAAGTGTGTGATTGCTACTCTGTTATAAATCCTTCGAGTACTGTGTGTGTCAGCATTAGTGATCCACGGATGACACTAAAGCACAGAGACTTGACTGTCTGAGGTCGGGTCGCTACAGCTATTCAGAAATTCAGTATCATTTCCGATCAGCAATATGTCATCCACATATAATATCAGAAATGCTACAGAGCTCCCACTCACTTTCTTGTAAATACACTGTATAAAACCATATACTTCGATCACACTATCAAAGCGTATGTTCCAACTCCGAGAGGCTTGCACCAGTCCATAAATGGATCGCTGGAGCTTGCACACTTTGTTAGCACCTTTTGGAATGACAAAACCTTCTGGTTGCATCATATACAACTCTTCTTTAAGATATCCATTCAGGAATGCGGTTTTGACATCCATTTGCCAAATTTCATAATCATAAAATGCGGCAATTGCTAACATCATTCGGGCGAACTTAAGCATCGCTACGGGTGAGAAGGTCTCATCATAGTCAACTCCTTGAACTTGTCAAAAACCTTTTGTAACAAGTTGAGCTTTGTAGACAGTAATATTACCGTCTTCGTCAGTCTTCCTCTTAAAGATCCATTTATTCTCTATGGCTTGCCGATCATTGGGCAAGTCAACCAAAGTCCACACTTTGTTCTCATACATTGATCCCATCTCAGATTTCATGGCCTCAAGCCATTTTACAGAATCTGAGCTCATCATCGCTTCCTCATAGTTCGTAGGTTCGTCATGGTCAAATAACATGACCTCCAGAACAGGATTACCATACCACTCTGGTGCGGATCTTACTCTGATTGACCTACGAGGTTCAATAGTAACTTGATCAGAAGTTTCGTGATCATCATCATTAGCTTCCTCACTTACTGGTGTAGGAACACAGGAACTGATTTCTGTGATGAACTACTTTCCAATAAGGGAGTAGGTACAATTACCTCGTCAAGTTCTACTTTCCTCCCACTCACTTATTTCGAGAGAAACTCCTTCTCTAGAAAGGATCCATTCTTAGCAATGAATATCTTGCCTTCGGATCTGTGATAGTAGGTGTACCCAACAGTCTCCTTTGGGTATCCTATGAAGACACATTTCTCCGATTTGGGTTCGAGCTTATCAGGTTGAAGCTTTTTCACATACGCATCGTAGCCCCAAACTTTAAGAAACGACAACTTGGGTTTCTTGCCAAACCACAATTCATAAGGTGTCGTCTCAACGGATTTTGATGGTGCCCTATTTAACGTGAATGCAGCCATCTCTAAAGCATAACCCCAAAAGATAGCGGTATATAAGTGAGAGACATCATAGATCACACCATATCTAATAAAGTGCGGTTACGATGTTCGGACACACCATTACGTTGTGGTGTTCCAGGTGGCGCGAGTTGCGAAACTATTCCACATTGTTTCAAATGAAGACCAAACCCATAACTCAAATATTCACCTCCACGATCAGATTGTAGAAACTTAATTTTCTTGTTACGATGATTTTCCACTTCACTCTGATATTCTTTGAACTTTTCAAATGTTTTAGACTTATGTTTCATCAAGTAGATATACCCATATCTGCTTAAATCATCTGTGAAGGTAAGAAAATAACGATACCCGCCACGAGCATCAACACTCATCGGACCACATACATTAGTATGTATTATTCCCAATAAGTCTGTTGCTCGCTCCATTGTTCCGGAGAACGGGGTTTTAGTCATCTTGCCCATGAGGCATGGTTCGCAAGCATCAAGTGATTCCAAAAGTCCATTAGCATGGAGTTTCTTCATGCGCTTTACACCAATATGACCTAAACGGTAGTGCCACAAATAAGTTGCACTATCATTATTAAATTTATATCTTTTGGCTTCAATACTATGAACATGTGTATCACTACTATCAAGATTTAGTAAAAATAGACCACTCATCAAGGGTGCATGACCATAAAAGATAATACTCATATAAATAGAACAATCATTATTCTCTGATTTAAATGAATAGCCGTCTCGCATCAAACAAGATCCAGATATAGTGTTCATGCTCACCGCTGGCACCAAATAACAATTATTTAGGTCTAAAACTAATCCCGAAGATAGATGTAGAGGTAGCGTGCCAACGGCGATCACATCGACTTTGGAACCATTTCCCACGCGCATCGTCACCTCGTCCTTAGCCAATCTTCGCTTAATTCGTAGCCCCTGTTTCGAGTTGCAAATATTAGCAACAGAACCAATATCAAATACCCAGGCGCTACTGCAAGCATTAGTAAGGTACACATCAATAACATGTATATCAAATATACCTTTCACTTTGCCATCCTTCTTCTCCTCCAAATACTTGGGGCAGTTCCGCTTCCAGTGACCAGTCCCTTTGCAGTAGAAGCACTCAGTCTCAGGCTTAGGTCTAGACTTGGGCTTCTTCACTTGAGCAGCAACTTGCTTGCCGTTCTTTTTGAAGTTCCCCTTCTTCCCTTTACCTTTTTTCTTGAAACTGGTGGTCTTGTTGACCATCAACACTTGATGCTCCTTCTTGATTTCTACCTCCGCAGCCTTTAGCATTGCAAGGATCTCGGGAATTGTCTTATCCATCCCTTGCATATTATAGTTCATCATGAAGCTCTTGTAGCTTGGTGGCAGTGTTTGAAGAACTCTGTTAATGACACTATCATCAGGAAGATTAACTCTCAGTTGAGTCAAGTGGTTGTGGTACCCAGACATTCTGAGTATATGTTCACTGACAGAACTATTCTCCTCCATTTTGCAGTTGTAGAACTTATTGGAGACTTCATATCTCTCAATCCGGGCATTTGCTTGAAATATTAACTTCAACTCCTGGAACATCTCATATGCTCCATGACATTCAAAACGTCGTTGAAGTCCCGGTTCTAAGTCATAAAGCATGGCACACTGAACTATCGAGTAGTCATCAGCTTTGCTCTGCCAGACATTCATAACATCTGGTGTTGCTCCTGCAGCAGGTTTATCGCCTATCGATGCTTCCAGGACGTAATTCTTCTGTGCAGCAATGAGGATAATCCTCAAGTTACGGACCCAGTTCGTGTAATTGCTACCATCATCTTTCAACTTAGCTTTCTCTAGGAACGCATTAAAATTCAACGGAACAATAGTACAGGCCATCTATCTACAACAACATAGACATGCAAAATACTATCAGGTACTAAGTTAATGATAAATTAAAGTTCAATTAATCAAATTACTTAAGAACTCCCACTTAGATAGACATCCTTTTAATCATCTAAGTGATCACGTGATCCATATCAACTAAACCATGTCCGATCATCACGTGAGATGGAGTAGTTTTCAATGGTGAACATCACTATGTTGATCATATCTACTATATGATTCACGCTCGACCTTTCGGTCTCAGTGTTCCGAGGACATATCTGCATATGCTAGGCTCGTCAAGTTTAACCCGAGTATTCCACGTGTGCAAAACTGGCTTGCACCCGTTGTATGTGAATGTAGAGCTTATCACACCCGATCATCACATGGTGTCTCGGCACGACGAACTGTAGCAACGATGCATACTCAGGGAGAACACTTGTACCTTGAAATTTAGTGAGAGATCATCTTATAATGCTACCATTGAACTAAGCAAAATAAGATGCATAAAGGATAAACATCACATGCAATCAATATAAGTGATATGATATTGCCATCATCATCTTATGCCTTTGATCTCCATCTTCAAAGCACCATCATGATCACCATCGTCACCGGCATGACACCTTGATCTCCATCGAAGCATCATTGTCGTCTCGCCAACTATTGCTTCTATGACTATCGCTACCGCTTAGTGATAAAGTAAATCAAATACATGGCAACTGCATTTCATACAATAAAGCAACAACCATATGGCTCCTGCTAGTTGCCGATAACTTTGTTACAAAACATGATCATCTCATACAATAAAATTTAGCATCATGTCTTGACCATATCACATCACAACATGCCCTGCAAAACCGAGTTAGACGTCCTCTACTTTGTTGTTGCAAGTTTTACGTGGCTGCTATGGGCTGAGCAAGAACCGTTCTTACCTACGCATCAAAAACCACAACGTGGTATAGTGATTGCTTTTTGATCTTCAGAAAGAACCCTATTCTTGAATACGATTCAACTAAAGTTGGAGAAACTGACACCCACCAGCCACCTATGTGCGAAGCACGTCGGTAGAACCAGTCTCGCGTAAGCGTACGCGTAACGTCGGTCTGAGCCGCTTTATCCAACAATACCGTTGAATCAAGAATCAACTAGTGACGGCAAGCAATATGTATATACCCACACCCACAACTCCTTTGTCTTCTACTCGTGTATAAAACATCTACGCATAGACCTGGCTCGGATGCCACTATTGGGGAACACAGTAATTTCAAAAAATTCCTAAGCACACGCAAGATCCATCTAGGTGATGCATGGCAACGAGAGGGGAGAGTGTTGTCCACGTACCCTCGTAGACCGTAAGCGGAAGCGTTATGACAACGCGGTTGATGTAGTCGTATGTCTTCACAATCCGACCGATTCTAGCACCGAAGGTACGGCACCTCCACGATCTGCACAGGTTCAGCTCGGTGACATCCCGCGAACTCTAGATCCAGCTGAGTGTCGAGGGAGAGTTTCGTCAGCACGACGGCATGATGACTGAGGGAGTCCTGGATTAGGGGGTGTCCGGATAGCCGGACTATAACCTTTGGCCAGACTCTTGGACTATGAAGATACAAGATTGAAGACTTCGTCCCGTGTCCGGATGGGACTTTCCTTGGTGTGGAAGGCAAGCTTGGCAATATGGATATGTAGATCTCCTCCCATTGTAACCGACTCTGTGTAACCCTAGCCCTCTCCGATGTCTATATAAACCGGAGGGTTTTAGTCCGTAGGACAACATACAATCATACCATAGGCTAGCTTATAGGGTTTAGCCTCTCCAATCTCGTGGTAGATTTACTCTTGTACTACCCATATCATCAATATTAATCAAGAAGGACGTAGGGTTTTACCTCCATCAAGAGGGCCCGAACCTGGGTAAAACATTGTGTCCCTTGTCTCCTGTTACCATCAGGCCTAGACGCACAGTTCGGGACCCCCTACCCGAGATCCGCCGGTTTTGACACCGACATTGGTGCTTTCATTGAGAGTTCCTATGTGTCGTCGCCGTTAGGCTTGATGGCTCCTACTATCATCGATAGCGATGCGGTCCAAGGTGAGACTTTTCTCCCCAGACAGATCTTCGTGTTCGGCGGCTTTGCACTGCGGGCCAATTCGCTTGGCCATCTGGAGCAGATTGAAAGTTACGCCCCTGGCCACCAGGTCAGGTTCGGAAGCTTAAACTACATGGCCGATATCCGTGGAGATTTGACCTTCGATGGATTCGAGCCTCTGCCTTGTGCGCCACGCGGTCACGATGAGCATGACTTAGCTCTCCCATCGGACAGTGTTAAGGAGATCGCACCGGCAGCCGCTTCGACCCTCAATTCGGAGCCAGTTGCGCCTTCCATGGACGGGTGGATGGACCCCGCCACGCAGGCCTTACCCTCAGCGGCGATCGAGCCGAACATCGACCTTGCCTTGCACGAGAGCCGTGTTGTTAAACTGCTGGATCCTTCTCCGGCCACGGACTCCGAACCGCCTGCGCCCATTCCTATCAAATCCGATTGGGCGCCGATCATGGAGTTTACCTTCGTGGATATTTTTCAGCACTCGCCCTTTGGCGACATACTGAACTCATTAAGGTCTCTCTCCTTGTCAGGAGGATCCTAGCCGAACTATGTCCGGCAAGACCGGGATGCGGACGACGAAGAAATTCGAGGCCCACCCACCACCCACTTAGTAGCCACTGTCGATGACTCAACCGACATGCTCGACTTCGACTCCGAAGACATCGACGGTATGGACGACGATGCGGGAGGCGAAGAGGAACCACCGCCCACAGGGCACTGGACGTCCACCTCATCACATGACGTATACATGGTGGACACACCAAAAGAAGACGACGACAAGGAATGGAAGGACGCAACGAAGGCTTGTCCCCTCGAGAAGCAGTCAAAGCGGCGGCGTAAGCGCCGCCCCAAATCCCACCTCGGCAGAAATAACAATCATACAGAGCCAGCATTGGAACAGGGCGAACCACTGGCGGACCATGGCAAGACGGAGAATCAAACCGAACAAACCGATTCTGTCAAGGATAATAGTCTGGAGGACATAACACCGGACAGACGCCCGGAGCAACAAAATGCCCATCAAAGACTTGTTGCCACCGCTAGGAGTCTAAAAAAGCAGAAGCAAAGGCTCAAGGCTGCGTAGGACACACTCCAAATCAGATGGAGCAAAGTACTCAACACAGCAGCGAAGTATGGCGGTAATCGCCCCACGAAGAGCTACCCGAAGGGGAAGCTGCTACCTGAATTCGATGAGGAGGCCTTAGACCCCCCGCAACCAAAAATTAAAATGGCCACCTGGCCGGATAGACGACCTCACGGCCAACATAGAGCGGCAAGCAATGCCGCACATAAGCCAATACGCGATCCACGCGAGGGCTCGCATCAAAAGGACGGCGCAACTAGATCCATCTATGGACCACACAAGCGCGCCCCAACATACGATGCAACAAACCAAACATCCGAACACCACGGCATGCCCAGATACAGGGGCGCCGCACACCCCCTATGTTTCACCGACGAGGTGCTGGACCATGAATTTCCAGAGGGATTCAAACCCGTAAACATATAGGCATACGACGGAACAACAGACCCTGGGGTCTGGATTGAGGACTATATGCTCCACATCCATATGGCTCGAGGAGACGATCTCCACGCCATTAAATACTTACCCCTCAAACTCAAAGGGCCAGCTCGGCACTGGCTTAAAAGCCTCCCCGAAAACTCCATTGGAAGCTGGGAAGAGCTCGAAGACGCTTTTCGGGCAAATTTTCAAGGGACTTATGTCCGACCCCCGGATGTGGATGATTTGAGTCATATAACTCAACAGCCTGGAGAGTCATCCCGAAAGCTTTGGAACAGGTTTCTTACTAAGAAGAACCAAATAGTTGACTGTCCGTACGCCGAAGCCTTGGCAGCTTTTAAGCATAGCGTTCGCGACGAATGGCTTGCCAGACACCTCGGCCAAGAAAAGCTGAGAACAATGGCAGCATTAACAAGCCTCATGACCCGCTTTTGCGCGGGGGAGGATAGCTGGCTAGCCAGATGCAACACCAGCGACCCAAGCACATCCGAAGTTAGAGATGAAAATGGGAAATCACGACATAGCAAAAATAAATAAGCGTCGGAATAAAGAAGACAGCCCGAAGAGCACGGCGGTAAATGCCGGATTCAGAAGCTCTCGGCCAGGTCAGCAAAAGCCACCCTCTAAAGGCGCCAGAGATGAACTGTCCAGCCTAAACAAAATTCTGGACCAAGTATGTCAGATCCATAGCACCCCTGGTAAACCCGCTAATCATACCCACAGATAATGTTGGGTCTTCAAGCAGTCCGGCAAGCTCAACGCCATACACAAGGGGGAGGATACACCAAGCGAAGATGAGGATGAGCCTCTCAAGCAAGACACTGGGGAACAAAAGAAGTTCCCATCAGAAGTCAAAACAGTCAACGTATTACACGTGATCAAGGGAAGCAAAGCGGCCCTCCCAGATAAATATGCCCAAGGGCCTATCACCGCGAAACCCTGCCACTGGTCGTCTCAACCGGTCACTTTCAACCATCGTGATTACTCAGCAAGTATCCGGCGGGTAGGATGGGCTCCCCTGGTATTAGACCCAATAATTGACGGATACCACTTTACACGAGTCTTGATGGACGGTGGCAGCAGTTTAAACCTGATATACCAGGATACAATCCGCGAAATGGGGATAGACCCAACGAAAATTTGCCATAGCAACACTACCTTTAAAGGAGTAACGCCAGGCCCAGGGGCTCATTGCACGGGCTCCCTGCTACTAAAGGTTATATTCGGCTTCCCCGATAACTCCTGTAGCGAACATTTAACCTTCCACATTGCTCCGTTCCAATGCGGTTATCAAGCACTACTTGGACGCGAAGCTTTTGCTTGCTTTAATGCAATACCGCATTATGCTTCCCTCACGCTCAAGATGTCCGGTCCACGTGGCATCATTACAGTGAATGGAAATATTAAGCGATCTTTGCGCGCCAAAGAGAATGCGACTGCCTTGGCAGCCGCACACTAAAAACGGCCTCACCAACTAAAGCATTTGATAGGTCGTCAAGACCACGGACGCGGTTAGACGAGTCCGGCGCTGCTATATGTAATTTGTACCGGATTGATGACCACACCCCTGTTACAAATACAAGGGGCTCAACATGCGCAGACAAGTGGCAATTTCTACTCATTTTTAGTTATACATGGTTTCTTTAAAAACTATTTTTTTGCACGACAAATTTTTCACCTAAGTTCCTCTCTTTTACAGATGATCATCGTGCTACACCCGTCCAGGATATGGCACAACGGAGACACAGGCGCAGACGTGCAGCAGGGACCCGCTCCAAGGATTCTTTTTAGATTAAGACCCTGCATAAACCTTTTTTACTGTCTCTTGTTGATACACATCCCTCGAATTCTCAGTACAATTGAGAAGGATGCTGACGTCTTGGCATGTGGCCATGTCAGAATAATGCACGTACCTGGACACATGGGGCTTCTTACAAAGGGCACTATTTAGGCCCGGTTTATACCATAAAGACCGAATACCTTAGGGAGTGTTCGGCGTCGCGAGTTTGGCCTTATATGCATCAGCTCCGAATCATTGTCTTTGGTCAAATGTTGGGTTTGCCCGGCTCCTATGTTTTGGTGCCTTACGTTCCGCTTTATCGGCTAAGGCAGCACCAGGAGAACTACTGCGATTGTGCCCTGGTTCATCCGGACGAGCACCTCAGTAGAGAAAGCCGAAAACTGACTGTCATGATATAGCGTGAGACTGGTCAACCACTCGATGACCTATCGGAATGTTAGAATTCCTCCGCCTTAACGAAGGGCCATTTTTCGGCCAGGCATGTACGCACCCCGAGATCGGGAGAGTGCGGAGCCACCAGGGGCTATCTAGTAGCCCCACTGTCAAACTCCTATGGCTAAGTGAAAGTGTTAAAGCATTATAGTCCGGTTGCCTCGTTCGCTGCGCTATCACCTCCTTAATAGGACCAAGACGTTGGGTTAAGTGTGAACACACATTTTTTGCGAGCACCTCCGCATTATATGCGTGGGGGTTGAAGCCGACGACTGCAATCTTTCAGGTTATATACATATATACACAAATGGCCGCATAGGAGGCATCACATTACTTTCCGGCAAAAGTATAAATACAGCCTTACTATATTTCATAAAAACATTGTGTTTACAATGGGAATACATGTAATTCAAACATAATATTCTTCGAGCATTGGGACTCTATCAAACGAGCACCCTCAAGAACCTCTTCAAAATAGCGCTCGGCAGCTACTCGGCCTATGGCCGAACCTTGCGCTGCAACAGTGGTAGCATCCATCTCCGCCCAGTATGCCTTGACACGGGCAAAGGCCATCCACGAGCCTTCTATGCACGCCGACCTCTTCATCGCGTTGATGCGCGGCACCCCACCAAGGAACCGCTGCACTAAGCTGAAATAGTTTTTCGGCTTCAGCTTCTCCGGCCACAAATGATCTACAACAGACCTCATGGCGAGTCCGGACAGCCTATTAAGTTCGGCCCATTCGGCTAGCTGATCAGTCAAGGGAAGCGGACGCTCTGGAACGTTGAATTGCGACCAGAATAGCTTGTTCACTTCACGATCTGATTGATCTTGGAAGTATTCGACCGCATCGACAGCGCTCGCCGCCAAGTCCATATATGCGTCTGCCGAACTCCACAGCCAATCCAGAGGGGCATACCGCGGATCTCCGAACCTCCTCCGCAGCAGAAAGGGCTTCCCAGCCGCAATATCCCCGGCTTCGCGCAGCTCCTCCTTCTTCGCCCTCATAGCAGAGCGACTGTCTTTGGTTGCCATAGTGGCCTTCTCAAGGTCCGCTGCCTTCACTCGGTTCTCTTCTTCAAGGAACTGGCAATGGTCGGCAGTGCCTTTTAATTCTACGGCCATCTTGGCCATCTTTTCTTTGCTTTCGCAATGGGCGACCTTCTCGGCTCTTAACTCTTCGGCCGCCTTCAAAGCAGCTGCATTACTAACCCTCGCTTGTTCCTTGGCTCGGGCGAGTTCCGCCCAAAGGGTCTCCACGGTGGCAGCTCCGTCTGCAGTCACAACATATTAAAGATACTGGCATCATGCTGCTCTTATTGTGTGAGATTCACCAGAAAACATTACTTACCCTGTGATTCGTCAAGCCGCTTGTTAACAAGCTCGATGTCGGCGTCTGCCGCATCCAGTTGCCATTTTAATTCGGCAAACTCACTAGTCCGGCTAGCCACCGGAGCTTTCACCACCTGCACATAAAGGCAGTCTCGTTATTGCCTGGGACTATGATCCTCTGTTCGCCGCCGTTCTCGATGACAACCAGAGTCTCAGGGGCTACTATCTACACAAGGCACACCTAACATGTGCGGTACTATCACATATTATTTCACGTACCTCAAAGCCTGTCAGTAGACTCATAAAGGCTTCGTATAATCCGCTTTCGGTGGACGAAATTCTTTCCATCACCATACCCATCAGCGTACGGTGTTCTTCTGAGATGGCCGCTCGCCCCAACAGCTCCCTCAGAACGTCCGATCGCATACCAGACGATGCCGGACTCTTTTGTTTGCTCTCTTCGAGAGCCGGACGCTGGGGACTTCGGGGGTCTATGGGATTATCTTCTGGCCTCACCAGATCCGGAGAGGCCCTCCGTGACGACACTTCAGGGTCGCCCGCTTCTTGAGCGGAGGAGTCCGGGGGAGGCGTTTCGCTCTCCATCATCTCCGGAAGAAGATCCCCCGAAGACGAGCTCAGCTGAGAAGGGCTAAGACCCGAACTACAAGATATATGCGGCGGTTATTTTCTCAGAAGAAAGTTAGCATACCTTCACTATTAAAGTATTTTTTGGATCACTTACGACTCGTTGGAGGGCTGATCCCCCCGTGGACTTTGTGCGGCAAGAGCACCCCCCGAGGCAGGACCCTCTGTTGGAGACTTCTTCTCCCGTTTGGAGGCCTCAGCTTCCGGATCCTTGGAAGTAGTCCTCTTCCTCCCCCGGTTATCCTCCTTTATGGAGGCGCTCATTCCCTCAGTTGGAACTGGCAGCGATGGGGGCCCACTTCCGCCCATGTTGTCCCCCCTGTATCTTCCTTCGAGGGCTCCGGGCAAGGTGTGAGCTCGAGCATCTTTTCCAATACCGGATTTTCCAAACCCTCAGGAAGGGGGGCCGAACACCGAGTCATCTTCGCCTTTGTTAGCCAGTCCTGGTCAAAGAGCGATCTCTCAGAAATAACTTCATGATGAATAAAAGACGGTGTGTTCGGCTAGAGGATTACTTACTTGTTCGGCGGCGCGGTTACTGCTCAGGCCCACGTCCTCGGTAGTATCCAGACACTCTATTTGAGGTCCGAAGAATGACTTGTACATCTCCTCATGCGTCAGGCCGAGGAAACTTTGAATGGCACGCGGTCCTTCTAGGTTGAACTTCCACAAGCGAAGGGGACGGCATTTGCAGGGCTGGACTCGACGAACCAGCATAACTTGCACTACCACAACCAAATTAAAATCTCCCTCGAAGAGATCTTGAATGCGGCTTTGCAGTATAGGCACGTCCTTGGCTGGACCCCAGCTCAGTCCTCTGCTAATCCATGACATTAGTTGTGGTGGGGGGCGAGCGGAAAGCGGGGGCAGCCGCCCACTTGGCACTTCTGGGAGCCGTGATGTAAAACCACTCCCGTCGCCATAATCTGGACACCTCTGGAAAGGAACCTTTCGGCCACAGAGCTCCTGCCATCTTGCTTGTTGACGCGCCTCCGCACGCTGCATGTTTCCCCTCGATCATCCTCGGCTTCGCTTCAAAGGTCTTGAGCCACAGGCCGAAGTGAGGGGTAATGCGGAGGAAGGCCTCACACACGACAATAAATGTCGAGATGTGGAGAAGGGAGTCCGGAGCTAGATCGTGGAAATCTAGCCCGTAATAGAACATCAAACCCCTGACGAAGGGATCCAGAGTGAGGCCTAGGCCTCGGAGGAAGTGGGAGACGAACACGACGTTCTCGTTGGGTTCGGGAGTGGGGACGACCTGCCCTCGAGCAGGCAGCCGATGCGAAACCTCGGTGGTCAGGTATCTGGCCTCCCTTAACTTCTTGATATCCTCTTCCGTGACGGAGGAGGGCATCCATCGGCCTTGAAGGCTGGATCCGGACATGATTGAAGATCTGGAGCACCTGACCTGGGCTTTGGGTGTTAGAACTCAAGGCGGGGGAGGGGTTCGATTGAGCACGAGAGGGAAAAAGCGAAAACCTTGTCCCTTTATAAAGAGGGTGAATATCAAGCGTCCTCTCCGCAGCCGTTTGGGACTTACCTATAATCTAGGAGTCCTAGACACGGTTGGGTTACCCACGACCGTATTAATGAAAATCCTATAATTGGGGGAACACGATCTCTGCTTTGACCAGACGTGTCAAGAAACCGCCTCGCGTTATGTGTGGAGCTGGTTGAAGAAAAACGGTTCGAATAAGCACCGGGCCATGGCATAATGTCATGTTGCCAAAACGTGTCAGCAGATTAAGATTTGTGTAAATATTATTCTCTCTACGGTGGTATGTGGAACTTATTTTGCAGAGCCGGACACTGTCCTTGTGTTCAAAATCTTCTATGAAGTATTCGGAGGAGGAACCTGCCTTGCAATGCCGAAGACAATCTGCGCGTCGGACTCGTTGTCATTGAAGCCTGGTTCAGGGGCTACTGAGGGAGTCCTGGATTAGGGGGTGTCCGGATAGCCGGACTATAATCTTTGGCTGGACTCTTGGACTATGAAGATACAAGATTGAAGACATCGTCCCATGTCCGGATGGGACTTTCCTTGGCGTGGAAGGCAAGCTTGGCAATATGGATATGTAGATCTCCTCCCATTGTAACCGACTCTGTGTAACCCTAGCCCTCTCCGGTGTCTATATAAACCGGAGGGTTTTAGTCCGTAGGACAACATACAATCATACCATAGGCTAGCTTCTAGGGTTTAGCCTCTCCGATCTCGTGGTAGATCTACTCTTGTACTACCCATATCATCAATATTAATCAAGAAGGACGTAGGGTTTTACCTCCATCAAGAGGGCCCGAACCTAGGTAAAACATTGTGTCCCTTGTCTCATGTTACCATCAGGCCTAGACGCACAGTTCGGGACCCCCTACCCGAGATCCGCTGGTTTTGATACCGATAATGACGGTGATGATGAAGCTATCGGCACAGGGCTTCGCCTAAGCACTACAACATATGACCGAGGTGGATTATGGTGGAGGGGGGCACCGCACACGGCTAAACAATGTCAACTTGTGTGTTCTAGGGTGCCCCCTGCCCCCGTATATAAAGGAGCAAGGGGGGAGGCCGGCCGACCCTTGGGGCACCCAAGGAGGGGAGGAATCCTCCTCCTATTAGGAGTAGGATTCATCCTTTTCTAGTCCTACTAGGAGGGGGGAAGGAAGGAGTGGGAGAGGGGAAGGAAAAGGGGGGCACCGCCCCCTCCTAGTCTAATTCGGACTCAAGGGGGAGGGGCCACGCGGCCTGCCCTGGCAGCCCCTCTCTCTCTCCACTAAGGCCCATCTAGGCCCATTAGTTCCCCGGGGGGTTTGGTAACCCTCTAACACTCCAGTTTTATCCGGAACCACCCGGAACACTTCTGGTGTCCAAATATAGCTGTCGAATATATCAATCTTTATGTCTCGACCATTTCGAGACTCCTCGTCATGTCTATGATCACATCCGGGACTCTGAACCACCTTCGATACATCAAAACACATAAACTCATAATATCGATCGTCATCGAACGTTAAGCGTGCAGACCCTGTGGGTTCGAGAACTATGTAGACATGACCGAGACTCATCTCCGGTCAATAACCAATAGCGGAACCTGGATGCTCATATTGGTTCCTACATATTCTACGAAGATCTTTATCGGTCAAACGGCATAACAACATACGTTGTTCCCTTTGTCATCGGTATGTTACTTGCCCAAGATTCGATCGCCGGTATCTCAATACCTAGTTCAATCTCATTACCGGCAAGTCTCTTTACTCGTTCCGTAATGCATCATCCCATAACTAACTCATTAGTCACATTGCTTGCAAGGCTTATAGTGATGTGCATTACCGGGAGGGCCCAGAGATACCTCTCCGATACACGGAGTGACAAATCCTAATCTCGATCTATGCCAACTCAACAAACTGTTGGAAATATGCCCTAGAGGCAATAATAAAAGCATTATTATTATATTTCCTTGTTCATGATAATTGTCTTTATTCATGCTATAATTGTGTTATCCGGAAATCGTAATACATGTGTGAATAATAGACACCAACATGTCCCTAGTAAGCCTCTAGTTGACTAGCTCGTTGATCAACAGATAGTCATGGTTTCCTGACTATGGACATTGGATGTCATTGATAACGAGATCACATCGTTAGGAGAATGATGTGATGGACAAGACCCAATCCTAAACATAGCACAAGATCGTATAGTTCGTTTGCTAGAGTTTTCCAATGTCAAGTATCTTTTCCTTAGACCATGAGATCGTGTAACTCCCGAATATCGTAGGAGTGCTTTGGGTGTACCAAACTTCACAACGTAACTGGGTGACTATAAAGGTATACTACGGGTATCTCCAAAAGTGTCTGTTGGGTTGACACGGATCAAGACTGGGATTTGTCACTCCGTATGACGGAGAGGTATCACTGGGCCCACTCGGTAATGCATCATCATAATGAGCTCAAAGTGACCAAGTGTCTGGTCACGGGATCATGCATTACGGTACGAGTAAAGTGACTTGCCGGTAACGATATTGAACGAGGTATTGGGATACTGACGATCGGATCTCGGGCAAGTAACATACCGATTGACGAAGGGAATTGTATACGGGGTTGCTTGAATCCTCGACATCGTGGTTCATCCAATGAGATCATCGAGGAGTATGTGGGAGCCAACATGGGTATCCAGATCCCGCTGTTGGTTATTGGCCGGAGAGTCGTCTCGGTCATGTCTACATGTCTCCCGAACCCGTAGGGTCTACACACTTAAGGTTCGGTGACGCTAGGGTTGTAGGGATATGTATATGCAGTAACCCGAATGTTGTTCGGAGTCCCAGATGAGATCCCGGACGTCGTGAGGAGTTCCGAAATGGTCCGGAGGTAAAGAATTATATATAGGAAGTGCTATTTCGGGCATCGGGACAAGTTTCGGGGTCACCGGTATTGTACTGGGACCACCGGAAGGGTCCCGGGGGTCCACCGGGTGGGGCCACCTGCCCCGGGGGGCCACATGGGCTGTAGGGGGTGCGCCTTGGCCTATATGGGCCAAGGGCACCAGCCCCAAGAGGCCCATGCGCCTAGGGTTCAAGGAAGGGAAGAGTCCCAAAGGGGGAAGGCACCTCCTAGGTGCCTTGGGGAGGAGGGATTCCTCCCTTGGCCGCACCCCCCCTAGGAGATTGGATCTCCTAGGGCCGGCGCCCCCCCCCCCTTGGACTCCCTATATATAGTGGGGAAAGGAGGGCCTCTCAGAACACGCCTTTGGTGCCTCCCTCTCCCTCTCCAACACATCCTCCTCCTCCATAGTGCTTAGCGAAGCCCTGCTGGAGTACTGCAGCTCCATCACCACCACGCCGTCGTGCTGCTGCTGGAGCCATCTCCCTCAACCTCTCCTTTCCCCTTTCTGGATCAAGAAGGAGGAGACGTTACGCTGACCGTACGTGTGTTGAACGCGGAGGTGCCGTCCGTTCGGCGCTAGGATCTCCGGTGATTTGGATCACGTCGAGTACGCCTTCCTCATCCCCGTTCTTTGAACGCTTCCGCGCGTGATCTACAAAGGTATGTAGATGCAATCCAATACTCGTTGCTAGATGAACTCCTAGATGGATCTTGGTGAAACCGTAGGAAAATTTTTGTTTTCTGCAACGTTCCCCAACAGTGGCATCATAAGCTAGGTTTATGCGTAGTTCTCTTGCACGAGTAGAACACAATTTGTTGTGGGCGTAGATGTTGTCAACTTTCTTGCCGCTACTAGTCTTATCTTGCTTCAACGGTATTGTGGGATGAAGCGGCCTGGACCAACCTTACACGTACGCTTACGTGAGACCGGTTCCACCGACTAACATGCACAAGTTGCATAAGGTGGCTGGCGGGTGTCTGTCTCTCCCACTTTAGTTGGAGCGGATTCGATGAAAAGGGTCCTTATGAAGGGTAAATAGAAGTTGACAAATCACATTGTGGCTTTCACGTAGGTAAGAAAACGTTCTTTCTAGAACCCTATTTCAGCCACGTAAAACTTGCAACAACAATTAGAGGACGTCTAACTTGTTTTTGCAGCAAGTGCTTGTGATATGATATGGCCAAAGTTGTGATGAATGATGAATGATGAATGATATATATGTGATGTATGAGATGTTCATGCTATTGTAATAGGAATCACGACTTGCATGTCGATGAGTATGACAACCGGCAGGAGCCATAGGAGTTGTCTTTATTTTTTGTATGACCTGCGTGTCATTGAGAAACGCCATGTAAATTACTTTACTTTATTGCTAAACGCGTTAGCCATAGTAGTAGAAGTAATAGTTGGCGAGCAACTTCATGGAGACACGATGATGGAGATCATGATAATGGAGATCATGGTGTCATGCCGGTGACAAGATGATCATGGAGCCCCAAGATGGAGATCAAAGGAGCTATGTGATATTGGCCATATCATGTCACTATTATTGTTTGATTGCATGTGATGTTTATCATGTTTTTGCATCTTGTTTACTTAGAATGACGGTAGTAAATAAGATGATCCCTCATAATAATTTCAAGAAAGTGTTCCCCCTAACTGTGCACCGTTGCGACAGTTCGTTGTTTCGAAGCACCACGTGATGATCGGGTGTGATAGATTCTAACGTTCACATACAACGGGTGTAAGACAGATTTACACATGCAAAACACTTAGGTTGACTTGACGAGCCTAGCATGTATAGACATGGCCTCGGAACACAGAAGACCGAAAGGTCGAGCATGAGTCGTATAGAAGATACGATCAACATGAAGATGTTCACCGACATTGGCTAGTCCGTCTCACGTGATGATCGGACACGGCCTAGTTAACTCGGATCATGTTATACTTAGATTACAGGAGGGATGTTTATCTAAGTGGGAGTTCATTGAATAATTTTATTAGATGAACTTAATTATCATGAACTTAGTCTAAAATCTTTACAATATGTCTTGTAGATCAAATGGCCAACGTAGTCCTCAACTTCAACGCGTTCCTAGAGAAAACCAAGCTGAAAGACGATGGCAGTAACTACACGGACTGGGTCCGGAACCTGAGGATCATCCTAGGAGCTGCCAAGAAAGATTATGTCCTACAAGCACCGCTAGGTGATGCACCTGTTCTCCCTGCAGAACAAGACGTTATGAACGCTTGGCAGGCACGTACCGATGACTACTCCCTTGTTCAGTGCGGCATGCTTTACAGCTTAGAGCCGGGGCTCCAAAAGTGTTTTGAGAGACACGGAGCATATGAGATGTTCGAAGAGCTGAAAATGGTTTTCCAAGCTCATGCCCGGGTCGAGAGATATGAAGTCTCCGACAAATTCTTCAGCTATAAGATGGAGGAAAATAGTTCTGTCAGTGAGCACATACTCACAATGTCTGGGTTACATAACCGCTTGACTCAGCTGGGAGTTAATCTCCCGGATGACGCGGTCATTGACAGAATCCTTCAGTCGCTTCCACCGAGCTACAAGAGCTTTGTGATGAACTTCAATATGCAGGGGATGGAAAAGACCATTCCTGAAGTATTTGCAATGCTGAAATCAGCAGAGGTAGAAGTCAAAAAGGAACATCAAGTGTTGATGGTGAATAAAACCACTAAGTTCAAGAAAGGCAAGGGTAAGAAAACCTTCAAGAAAGACGGCAAGGGAGTTGCCGCGCCCGGCAAGCAAGCTGCCAGGAAGAAGCCAAAGAATGGACCCAAGCCCGAGACTGAGTGCTTTTATTGCAAGGAAAGTGGTCACTGGAAGCGGAACTGCCCCAAATACTTAGCGGACAAGAAGGCCGACAAAACGAAAGGTATATGTGATATACATGTAATTGATGTGTACCTTACTAGTACTCGTAGTAGCTCCTGGGTATTTGATACCGGTGCAGTTGCTCACATTTCTAACTCAAAGCAGGAGCTGCGGAATAAGCGGAGACTGGCGAAGGACGAGGTGACGATGCGCGTCGGGAATGGTTCCAAGGTCGATGTGATCGCCGTCGGCACGCTACCTCTACATTTACCTACGGGATTAGTTTTGAACCTCAATAATTGTTATTTAGTGCCAAGTTTGAGCATGAACATTGTATCAGGATCTCGTTTAATTCAAGATGGCTACTCATTTAAATCCGAGAATAATGGTTGTTCTATTTATATGAGAGATATGTTTTATGGTCATGCTCCGATGGTGAATGGTTTATTCTTAATGAATCTCGAGCGTAATGCTACACATATTCATAGTGTGAATACCAAAAGATGTAAGATTGATAATGATAGTCCCACATACTTGTGGCACTGCCGCCTTGGTCACATAGGTGTCAAACGCATGAAGAAGCTCCATACTGATGGACTTTTAGAGTCTCTTGATTACGAATCATTTGACACGTGCGAACCATGCCTCATGGGTAAAATGACCAAGACTCCGTTCTCAGGAACAATGGAGCGAGCAACCAACTTATTGGAAATCATACATACTGATGTGTGCGGTCCAATGAGTGTTGAGGCTCGCGGTGGCTATTGTTATGTTCTCACCCTCACTGATGACTTGAGTAGATATGGGTATGTCTACTTAATGAAACACAAGTCTGAGACCTTTGAAAAGTTCAAGGAATTTCAGAGTGAGGTTGAGAATCAACGTGACAGGAAAATCAAGTTCCTACGATCAGATCGTGGAGGAGAATACTTGAGTCATGAGTTTGGCACACACTTAAGAAAATGTGGAATAGTTTCACAGCTCACGCCGCCTGGAACACCTCAGCGTAATGGTGTGTCCGAACGTCATAATCGCACTCTATTAGATATGGTGCGACCTATGATGTCTCTTGTATATTTACCGCTATCTTTTTGGGGCTATGCTTTAGAGACTGCCGCATTCACTTTAAATAGGGCTCCGTCGAAATCCGTTGAGACGACACCGTTTGAACTATGGTTTGGGAAGAAACCTAAGCTGTCGTTTCTAAAAGTTTGGGGATGCGATGCTTATGTCAAGAAACTTCAACCTGAAAAGCTCGAACCCAAATCGAAAAAATGCGTCTTCATAGGATACCCTAAAGAAACTATTGGGTATACCTTCTACCTCAGATCCGAAGGCAAGATCTTTGTTGCCAAGAATGGGTCCTTTCTAGAGAAAGAGTTTCTCTCGAAAGAAGTAAGTGGGAGGAAAGTAGAGCTTGATGAAGTATTACCTCTTGAACCGGAAAATGGCGCAACTCAAGAAAATGTTCCTGAGGTTCCTGCACCGACTAGAGAGGAAGTTAATGATAATGATCAAGATACTTCTGATCAAGCTCCTACTGAAATTCGTAGGTCCACAAGGACACGTTCCGCACCAGAGTGGTACGGCAACCCTGTCTTGGAAATCATGTTGTTGGACAACGGTGAACCTTCGAACTATGAAGAAGCGATGGCGGGTCCGGATTCCGACAAATGGCTAGAAGCCATGAAATCCGAGATAGGATCCATGTATGAAAAGGAACTATGGACTTTGACTGACTTGCCCGTTGAGCGGCGAGCCATAGAAAATAAATGGATCTTTAATAAGAAGACAGACGCGGATGGTAATGTGACCATCTATAAAGCTCGGCTTGTCGCTAAGGGTTATCGACAAGTTCAAGGGGTTGACTACGATGAGACTTTCTCACCGGTAGCGAAGCTGAAGTCCGTCCGAATCATGTTAGCTATTGCCGCATTCTATGATTATGAAATATGGCAAATGGACGTCAAAACGGCATTCCTTAATGGTTTCCTTAAGGAAGAATTGTATATGATGCAGCCGGAAGGTTTTGTTGATCCTAAGAATGCTGACAAAGTGTGCAAGCTCCAACGCTCGATTTATGGGCTGGTGCAAGCATCTCGGAGTTGGAACATTCGCTTTGATGATATGATCAAAGCGTTTGGGTTTACGCAGACTTATGGAGAAGCATGCGTTTACAAGAAAGTGAGTGGGAGCTCTGTAGCATTTCTCATATTATATGTAGATGACATACTTTTGATGGGAAATGATATAGAACTCTTGGACAGCATTAAGGCCTACTTGAATAAGAGTTTTTCAATGAAGGACCTTGGAGAAGCTGCTTATATATTAGGCATCAAGATCTACAAAGATAGATCAAGACGCCTCATAGGTCTTTCACAAAGCACATACCTTGATAAGATATTGAAGAAGTTCAATATGGATCAGTCTAAGAAGGGGTTCTTGCCTGTGTTGCAAGGTGTGAAATTGAGCTCAGCTCAATGTCCGACCACGGCAGAAGATATAGAAGAGATGAGTGTCATCCCCTATGCCTCAGCCATAGGTTCTATTATGTATGCCATGCTGTGTACCAGACCTGATGTAAACCTAGCCGTGAGTTTGGTAGGAAGGTACCAAAGTAATCCCGGCAAGGAACACTGGACAGCGGTCAAAAATATCCTAAAGTACCTGAAAAGGACTAAGGAAATGTTTCTCGTTTATGGAGGTGACGAAGAGCTCGTCGTAAAGGGTTACGTCGACGCTAGCTTCGACACAGATCTGGATGACTCTAAGTCACAAACCGGATACGTGTATATTTTGAATGGTGGGGCAGTAAGCTGGTGCAGTTGCAAGCAGAGCATCGTGGCGGGATCTACATGTGAAGCGGAGTACATGGCAGCCTCGGAGGCAGCGCATGAAGCAATTTGGGTGAAGGAGTTCATCACCGACCTAGGAGTCATGCCCAATGCGTCGGGGCCGATCAAGCTCTTCTGTGCAACACTAGAGCTATTGCTCTTGCCAAGGAGCCCAGGTTTCACAAGAAGACAAGGCACATCAAGCGTCGCTTCAACTCCATTCGTGAAAATGTTCAAAATGGAGACATAGATATTTGTAAAGTACACACGGACCTGAATGTAGCAGATCCGTTGACTAAACCTCTCCCTAGAGCAAAACATGATCAACACCAGAATTCCATGGGTGTTCGATTCATCACAATGTAACTAGATTATTGACTCTAGTGCAAGTGGGAGACTGTTGGAAATATGCCCTAGAGGCAATAATAAAAGCATTATTATTATATTTCCTTGTTCATGATAATTGTCTTTATTCATGCTATAATTGTGTTATCCGGAAATCATAATACATGTGTGAATAATAGACACCAACATGTCCCTAGTAAGCCTCTAGTTGACTAGCTCGTTGATCAATAGATAGTCATGGTTTCCTGACTATGGAGATTGGATGTCATTGATAACGAGATCACATCGTTAGGAGAATGATGTGATGGAAAAGACCCAATCCTAAACATAGCACAAGATCGTATAGTTCGTTTGCTAGAGTTTTCCAATGTCAAGTATCTTTTCCTTAGACCATGAGATCGTGTAACTCCCGGATACCGTAGGAGTGCTTTGGGTGTACCAAACGTCACAACGTAACTGGGTGACTATAAAGGTATACTACAGGTATCTCCGAAAGTGTCTGTTGGGTTGACACGGATCAAGACTGGGATTTGTCACTCCGTATGACGGAGAGGTATCACTGGGCCCACTCGGTAATGCATCATCATAATGAGCTCAAAGTGACCAAGTGTCTGGTCACGGGATCATGCATTACGGTACGAGTAAAGTGACTTCCCGGTAACAAGATTGAACGAGGTATTGGGATACTGACGATCGGATCTCGGGCAAGTAACATACCGATTGACGAAGGGAATTGTATACGGGGTTGCTTGAATCCTCGACATCGCGGTTCATCCGATGAGATCATCGAGGAGTATGTGGGAGCCAACATGGGTATCCAGATCCCGCTGTTGGTTATTGGCCGGAGAGTCATCTCGGTCATGTCTACATGTCTCCCGAACCCGTAGGGTCTACACACTTAAGGTTCGGTGACGCTAGGGTTGTCGGGATATGTATATGCAGTAACCCGAATGTTGTCTGGAGTCCCGAATGAGATCCCGGACGTCACGAGGAGTTCCGGAATGGTCCGGAGGTAAAGAATTATATATAGGAAGTGCTATTTCGGGCATCGGGACAAGTTTCGGGGTCACCGGTATTGTACCGGGACCACCGGAAGGGTCCCGGGGGTCCACCGGGTGGGGCCACCTGCCCTGGGGGGCCACATGGGCTGTAGGGGGTGCGCCTTGGCCTATATGGGCCAAGGGCACCAGCCCCAAGAGGCCCATGCGCCTAGGGTTCAAGGAAGGGAAGAGTCCCAAAGGGGGAAGGCACCTCCTAGGTGCCTTGGGGAGGAGGGATTCCTCCCTTGGCCGCACCCCCCCTAGGAGATTGGATCTCCTAGGGCCGGCGCCCCCCCCCCCTGGACTCCCTAGATATAGTGGGGAAAGGAGGGCCTCTCAGAACACGCCTTTGGTGCCTCCCTCTCCCTCTCCAACACATCATCCTCCTCCATAGTGCTTAGCGAAGCCCTGCCGGAGTACTGCAGCTCCATCACCACCACGCCATCGTGCTGCTACTGGAGCCATCTCCCTCAACCTCTCCTTTCCCCTTGCTAGATCAAGAAGGAGGAGACGTTACGCTGACCGTACGTGTGTTGAACGCGGAGGTGCCGTCCGTTCGGCGCTAGGATCTCCGGTGATTTGGATCACGTCGAGTACGCCTTCCTCGTCCCCGTTCTTTGAACGCTTCCGCGCGTGATCTACAAAGGTATGTAGATGCAATTCAATCACTCGTTGCTAGATGAACTCCTAGATGGATCTTGGTGAAACCGTAGGAAATTTTTTGTTTTTTGCAACGTTCCCCAACACAAACATCATCGGAGACACCTGTAGAGCATCTTTATAGTCACCCAGTTACGTTGTGACGTTTGATAGCACACTAAGTGTTCCTCCGGTATTCGGGAGTTGCATAATCTCATAGTCATAGGAACATGTATAAGTTATGGAGAAAGCAATAGCAGTAAACTAAACGATCATCGTGCTAAGCTAACGGATGGGTCAAGTCAATCACATCATTCTCTAATGATGTGATCCGGTTTATCAAATGACAACTCTTTGTCCATGGCTAGAAAATTAACCATCTTTGATCAACGAGCTAGTCAGGTAGAGGCATACTAGTGACACTCTGTTTGTCTATGTATTCACACATGTACTAAGTTTCCGGTTAATACAATTCTAGCATGAATAATAAACATTTATCATGATATAAGGAAATATAAATAACAACTTTATTATTGCCTCTAGGGCATATTTCCTTCACATTGATGGAACCATCGAGCGTTTCGACGACGGCACAATGGAACTCTCAATGAAGGCACCAATGCCGATGTCAAAACCGGCAGATCTCGGTTAGGGGGTCCCGAACTGTGCGTCTAAGGATCGAAGGTAACAGGAGGCAGGGGACACAGTGTTTATCCAGGTTCGGGCCCTCTTTATGGAGGTAATACCCTACTTCCCGCTTGATTGACTTTGATGGGTATAGGGGTTACAAGAGTTGATCTACCACGAGATCGTAATGGCTAAACCCTAATTGTCTAGCATGTATGATTATGATTGCCTCTACGGACTAAACCCTCCGGTTTATATAGACATCGGAGGGGGCTAGGGCTTGTACAGAGTCGGTTTACAGAGAAAGGAATCTTCATACGCACGCTAAGCTTGCCTTCCACGCCAAGGAGAGTCCCACCCGGACACGGGAAAAGTCTTCCGTCTTGTATTTCCATGGCCCATTAGTCCGGCCCATATCACATAGCCCGGGCGCCCGAGGACCCCATAATCCTGGACTCCCTCAACGGGAGTAGCAGGTTGCCCTTTGAATGGCTACAAAGATGCAAATATGTGAAACGAGTTGTCTAGTGAATTGCAAGACGGTGCAAAAGATGTAATACGGGATCTTGCGATGAAGAACAACAAACTTGAGAGGAGAATCAACGAAACCAAGGTTGAAAATCAAAGTGAGCAACAAGATAGGAGAATGAGGGCAAACACAAAGATCATCTGATCAATTCGATGGATTTTATTATTATATTTTTACTTGTTTAATATAATTAGTAAACAATCATAGTTAACTTATGAGGCCCAATTATAGATGCCCTTTGAACCAATCTAGCCTCTTTTTTGTTGAAAAAATAACAAGAAAGCTCAGAAGCCAATGGCTAGGAGTAGAAAATAAAAAGAACAAAAGACCCTACAAACAACAGCTTGTACAAACAAGCAGTGCTAGACAAGTGGTGCAATCCTTTGGAATTCACCTAGGCATACTATAAGCAATATAGGCTGCTAATATATCAAGAGTGACAACGGCGTAGTTGTTTTGCTACAAGCGGCACGGCTAGATGGTGCAATCGGTGACGAAAAGTGTTGCGATAGTTTTCCAGTCAATGACAAGTGACACTGCAATCTATGTGACTAAATGATACAACCGTCAATGAGGGATGTTGCGACCGGTGAGACGACATGCCACGAACGGCGAGGACTGATGATACAACCCTCGTTGGCTTTTATTTATAGGAGAAACTCCGCGTGCACCTTGTGTTAGAGCCAAGGCTCGAACCCAGGTGGGCTTGGCAGCTACCCCAGCTGCCCAGCCAACGAGTCAACGCTTCATGCTCACTTGATTAAATCTCAGTCTACTGAATTCTAGGCTTTTAGCAAGCCCGGTATATAGAAGTAGAGCGAAAAGATAACACAAAGGACTGTAGCGTCTCATGCTAGTATTATCCATCGCAGCTGGAAACTGCAACAAAACGTCATCTTTGGTCTACATAGTAATGCAAAGCATTGCAGTAAATTACAGTGACACACATTCACAAAACGAACCAAATAAATCACTGCACGCAATACCCAAACTAAGAACTTCCTAGATCAGTCTCTAAATTCTGTTCTGTTTCCATATCATCTGGCTGCCACTTCATTGACAATCCTAATGTTCTCCTCCGAGCTGGGCTGCCATAGCTTCTCGAACGCGTCGCCCACCGGTGACGGCTGCACCAGCATTGAAAGGCTGAACACGACGTCGGCCATCTTCGGCCGCCGCGCCGCGTCCTCCTCCGTGCAGGCCCTCGCCATGCCGGCCAGGCTGAGTGCCGCATCCAAGTAGTACTCGTCCCCAAGGGCGGGGTCCATCCACTTCCTCAGCTTGGCGTCCCTCTTGTCCCCGGCCTCCAGCACCGCCCGGATGTCCCTCCACAGCATGCCGATCTCCGCGCCGACGCGCGCCTCCATGGCCGTCCTGCCGGAGAGAAGCTCGAGGACCAGCAGGCCGAAGGCGAACACGTCGCTGCTCGTCGCCGCGGCGTCGGCCACGGAGAAGTTAGATATCCTGGCCCTGAAGTCCGCGGTGAGGAGGATGTTCCGTGCGCGGACGTCGCCGTGCACCATGCTCGGCTGAGTGTGCTCGTGCATGTAGAGCAGGCCGTTGGCGACGTCGAACGCGATGCCCAGCCTCTGGTTCCACGAGAGCGTGTCCGCCGATGAGCTCGACGACGGCAGCGAGGACGGAGGCTTCTGGTACAGCCACTTGTCGAGCGAGCCCTTCTCGGCGAACTCGTACACGAGGAAGGTGTAGTCCCCGTCTGCGCCGATGGATATGCCGGCCAGCCTGATGAGGTTGGCGTGGTTGACCATCTGCATCATCCTCAGCTCCGCCGACACGTCGCCTTTCGCCGGCTTCACCGCGAACACCTCGCCTTCCAGCTTGGCCCGGTAGTAGGAGCTGCCGATCCTGCACCGTTCGTCCAAGTTCATCGTCGCCTCCATGATCTCCTCTGTACCGAAGATGATAGGCTTGTTGATGAACTGCGACACGCTGGTGAGCAGCTTGTCCCCTCCGTTGATCATGCGAGCGATGGAACTGCTGTTCTGAATCCCGTAAGCGTTCTGGTTGAAGCAAAACCTCGGGCTCGCGAACCTGGACGCCGAGTGCACCGTGGCCTTCTTCTCGCGGTACCTCCGGTACGCGAAGATCGCCGTGCACAGGGCAGCGACGGCGACGAGAGACCCCGCGATGCTCGCCGCGACGGTGGCGCCCGAGAAGCCCTTGCTGGCTCCGGGATCGCCGGTGCTCGGGCTCGCGCCATATTGCAGCGGAGGAAGCACCGGCGGCCGCGCCACCGGGACCAGCATCGGCAGCATCGTCGTGGAGGTGAAGTCGGCGCTGACGTTGTTCACCGCAGCGATGGCGCCGACGTCGGAGCCCATCAGGTTGCTCACCTCGGGCATGGTGTCGACAGGGCGCCACATGTAGGTGACGAGCAGCTGCGCCCCGGCGGCCCGCTCGGCCGGCGTGGGGCAGCGGCAGAAGAGCGGCACGGTGACGAGCTGCGAGACATTGAGCTTGTTGAAGACCGCCTGCGGGTTGAGCTCCTGGATGACGTCGGGGGTGGTGAGGTTCTCGAAGCCGGTGAGCGCGAGCGCGTAGAAGGTGTCGCCGGAGCGGATGGGGTAGGTGACGTTGACGAAGGAGCGGCCGCCGGTGCAGCCGCAGCGGACGGGCACGAGCAGCGGCTGGTCGGGCAGCAGCGCCGCGCCCTCGGCGTCGAGGCCGAAGCCGTTGGCGCTGGCGATGATGGCCCGGCTCACGCCGAAGAGGTCCGAGACGGCGCCGAGGTCGAGGGACCCCGGGGCCTGCGTGCGGTACAGGACGAACGTGTCGCACGGGGCCGGCACGAGGCACGCGAAGCGCCCGGCGCCGCCCTGCGCGGCGCAGCGGCGGGAGGCGAGGGCGAGGGCGAGCAGGAGGCAGCAGAGGAAGCGGCGGGGGTCCATTTGGCGCGCTCCGTGTCGCGGCCAGGGTTGGTTCGTGTCGTGAGCCGCGCGGAGTGGGAATGCGGTGGTGGAAGTGGCCAAGGGGGTGTGGGCTCGGTTTTAGTATGCGTAGCTAGCGGCGTGCAGGGCGGCGGCTGGCTCGGGTTGTTCGGGTCAAAAAACCGCGGTGGGCTTTTGTCGCGGCTCTGGGGTTTTTGATTCGGCTCGCCAATTCCCGCTGAGCGACTCAGATGCCGTCCCCTCTCCTGTGTCCATTAGACCCGATTAGTTTTGCAGGCAGGGATGGTTTGATCCTGCGTATTAAAACACCGGCCTGTTTGATTTACGATGGCGAACGATGACGACTGATGAGGCAGCTATAGACTGCAGGTAGCGTCTTCAGGTAATGTATGTGGCGGGCTGCTATATTCTGCAGGCAGCCATGTTTGATTATTTTGTTAACTGGAGGCGGTAGCTTTCGTGTGTGATTGATTGCATTTGCAGTGGGAGCGGCGGAACGGGTCCGCCGTCTCCTTGATTGGAGAAAGTGTATGCCAGATGATAATGCCCACGGTATCGTTTTCAGAGGAAAAAACCAGGATTATACAATAAGCTACTTCCTCTGTCTCATAATATAAGATCGTTTTTGACATTAGAAGGAGTATACACGTTATTCATACGCCTTGTGCCATCTTTTAGCAGCAAACTGTAATACCCACTAATCATATACAGTACAGATATAGCGTGTAGGGTGCCTGCCGAGTTGATCAACTTGTCCGGCACCACTGCAGCTGCGCTGATAAATTAGTCCTGGTATCGCCGCCGGAAGACCGTATGATCCCATGGGCTCTGTCCAAAGCGCCGCAAGTGATTCAGGTTACCCTTGTTTTCACTGGAGTCTACAAACGTCTATTAAACGGGAAAGAAACCAGCCCTTTCACAAAGAGAAGAAATAGCTCTATCTTCTTTATCTATTCCCCAGCTAGACGATACGGCGTACATTGCTGCGGAAATTTGTAGAAATATACTTTGATTGTATTTGGTTGTATGGACTAGGAATTTTAAACTCATAATATGAAACTAGAATTTGAGGTACATATATTATTTACTGCATTTAATTATTGAGTTGTACCTTTTCCGGTGCGTATTTGTATGTTGAAGTAGACATTTTCGATGCTTATTTGCGTGCTGAGGTGGCATATGTGCACGTTGAGAGAAATAAGAATTATCGAGTTGAGTTTTTTCATTCATATTTGCATGTTGAGATGGACCTTAGCCTTTCATGTTTGTATCATGAGATGATATGTGTGTATGTTGAGAAAAATACATAAGTGGAGATTGGCAATTTAGATATGCAAGATTTGCAAGTTGAGGTGGGCGTTACCCATCATGTTTTTTTAAGAGAAAGATATCATGGCTAGCTTTATTGGATCTTAAATCAGAATTACATCGTCCAAAAGATTGGGGATTACATAAGCCGGATGCTCATTAACCCAACTACTATTAATGTTATTACAGAAACTATAACTAGTTAGCACATGCGCCGCTTGATTCGAAGAACAAACACAATGTTTAAAGACAACCTTCCCAATAAGTGATGACACATAAACACACTCCACTAATATGGTTGCATCAACATCCCACCATCTGTTTTGACCTGAACAATATTTAATCACTGTTGCCGAATCTGATTCTGCCTGCACTCTAGGGAAACCAAGATAATTTGCAAAAGAGAGGCCATCTCTCATTGGCACAACTTCAGAAGTAACCACATCTGCAGCATGTGCTAAGTGTTTGCATTGGGCCGCCAAAAGATTATCTTTCTCATCTCTAATGACTACCGCCGTCGCTCCGGTCCCTTCATCTACATGGAAAAGGCATCAACATTTAGCGTCATGAATTTAGGGTTGGGCTTTAACCATCTTTGCTCTTGGGCATCATGATTCATCAGATTTGCTCGGTGGAAGTTGTTTGCAATAGCCAACACCGACATGGGCCATCTCGAGGGCCGTGTTGGCGATCCATTGTGTGTGATCCCTTTTCGGATCCACCAGAGGTACTAGCCTCCAACAACAAGAATTTTTTTTAACATCTAGAGGTGACATGTGTCGGCACATGTTGAGAGAAATACATTAGTGGGGACTAGCAATTTAGATATAGAAGATTATAAATCTTACTCACTTAGGATCTGTAAGAAAAGTACCACAAAACAACACATTCCGATTTTGTGGGCATATTCATAAATAAAAAATCGTCCTCCATCTCCTTAACTAGGCTTGGCATGGTTCAAGCACCTCAAAACATTGCTTAAGTATTTGTAAATGTAATTTAATCACTGCCATAAAAAATTAATTATTGCAACTAATTATAAAAAACATTATCCATGCATTTTTTTGGCTTTTCGAACGGGCATTTGGCAAAATACTAGACCTCGAACTAGCCAAACATCAGGTTTTCAAGTGTGGGCTGCTCAAAGGCTAGGTTTGTCATCTTTGAGCCCCCCCTCCTCCTCGCTGAGGGACCTCCTCTTTGCCCTGGATGAAGAAGGTCGCGAAAGTAACCATATTTTTTGCACACAAGAATTTGGGTTTGTTGCATGTCAATCTTTGAGGTGTTGCATCTTTGACTTGAGTGATAACTTTAGAGCATTCCCTTTTCGCAATTTTTTGTTGTTGTGTGTATGCTACATTGTTGCGAACATTTCCTCCCCGGTCCAACAAAACACGTGCAAAAATGTACAATGCATAGAGGCGACAGATCCCAGCCACGCGGCGACCCAACCGATGTATAGTGTCGTAGATAAAAATCCAATATGGGATCCGGGTTTAAATCTCAGATTTTGAAGCCACAATGTTCACCTTTTTGCAAAAAAACTCTTTCGGTTGTAAGTGGCATGCTGGTCCACAACGAGCAACAGTGAAATGTACAATGTTCAGGCTCAATGGGTCCAATAGTTTCGTGAGTATTTCCGTTCATGCGTGCGGTGATGTGTGTATGTTTGCACCTTCCCTGATGCTCCTAAATGAAACAATAACCTAAGGAAAGTAAGAATGAGTTTGACACCACACCAACAGGTCACATGCAAGATTTTGTTCAAATCGAACACAACAATGTTTGGGAAAAATAAACATAGGTATGTCACTCATGACAACAAGAACGAAACAAAATGTCCATGGAATTGACATATGGTTGGCCAAATGAGTATGCCTCATGATCGGACAAAAAATGGCAACAAAAATATATGCATGCCAGAGGATCATGAGCTAATTGGCCGCCTCTTTTTTGTCTTGCTCGTTTCGGCTTGAGCAGAAAGCTCACTCTGTTGTTAAAAATTATCGTGTGGCACTTTGCGAATGATTTGTTTTGTCTCTTTGGTGGATATGATTGATCTCAATCATTTTAATACTCACCTTTGGCTCACCTTTTTTGTATGGTCTTGCTAATCCTAAGTCATCTGAGATTTCTTATCTTTAAGTCGGTTCGTCTAAGAATCAACTTAGATATATAGAAAAATCTCAGTCAAGAACATTCTAGGCTTATACTTCGCCATTATTTATTTTCGTGAAAAGCTTACCCTTCATATTGTCACAGTCAACATAAGAACACTTGACTGTCCCAAAAAAATAAATAATATTTGAGTTCTTTGTTTTTTTAACATCAGTACAGACACAAGCGCTCATATATACGCGCCCTTATGAGCGCCGAAAGACTGAGCCGGCATCTCGTCGTCGACAGAACGTCTGCTCCCACTGAATATGCATCGCTGGAAATCCTAAAATAAATCCACGAATAAATGCGAGCATCAAGATTTGAACCCTGGTGGACTAGGAATACCACAGTCTCTCTAACCATCCAACCACATGCCCTCTAATATTTAAGTTCTTTGTTAGACCTATAGACAACACACGGGCTAGCAAAGTTCTACTGGGCCTAGGAAATTCACAAGAAGATTGACAAAGCGGGCATAATGGGCCGCATGCCCACACCAGTTTGCTACAAAAGACAAATGTCCACCCCTCCACAGATACAAAAATTAAGAGGGTGCTTGGATCAAGGGATTTATTTTAGTTTTACTAAAAATAGTCTTTTTAAGAGGTTAAAGTTCCAAGCACTCCTGACTAAAGAGGGGCTAAAACTAGTCTTGAGACTAAATTTTTTTAGTCAGCGGTATCCCTACTAAAATGTGGATTAGTCCTCTCTCTCCTCATTTAACTCCTCTTCTTTAACACATGCGAGTTCTAGATTAAAGGGTTTGGAGGATAATAAATGCTTATTAACTTGATTTTAGTCTCTTTAGTATTTGGATCCAAGCATGAATGAGGCTAGCAAGTTTTAGTCCCATTACTTTTAGTTATGAGACTAAAACGTATCCAAGCACCCTCTAAGAACAAAGTGAACTCCATGAATTTTAAGCATGCACGATGGATTGATTGGACGATAATATTTCTGAGTCTACAACGAGCACAATGTGGATCAACATCGATGCAGATGGTGCTTTATCTCAGATGTTGAGAAATGCGATCAGAGCCATCGCCATCACAAATGAAACACGCATGTAGAAGCGTAACCACCGGTATGGATGGGATCTCAAACTTGCAGCGAAATGGGTCCGGCAACCAACAATCTTAGGATCAGACCCGAGCATCGGTTGTTCACCAATTGGCTAATGCATGCCCAATAACGTTAGAGTTTTTTTATACAAACCATTGCGTGTGGTGTCTTAAGTGAAGATTGCACGGCACAATCAGCACACTAAGCAGTGTAAACTAAGAATGGAGTTCAATGGAGACATTCGCCCATGTGCGTAAACTCTCGCTGTCCTTGAGGGGTCTCTTACCTTGCCTTCCAAGCCCAGCCTGTTACACAGGCCCAAAGTCACAGCTGGGCCGAAGCAGGATGGCTACGGTGTGGTACCGCAGCCAGAGTAGGTGTCTGCCAACTGCCAGCTTTCCCCATTAAAAAAATCAAAACGGTGCCTGGCATTTTTTCACTTACCCCCTTCACCCTTGCCAGCAGCAGCCGAAAGGCGCAGCCCTTCCCCAATTCCGGCCACGCCCCAGCGCCTCCGCCTTCCCCCCTTCACTCCCCTCCCAGCTGCTCCGCCGCCGCCGTCCCCGTCTCCTCCGCCGCTCCCCGCCGGCCCAATATCCAGCCGCGCGCTTCCTCCCTAGCCCCCTTCCCCAGCGCCGCCGCCTCTTCCACCAACTCCATCCGCCAATCTAGAAAGAAACCCCTATTTGTTGCGCCACCGCCGCCCGCTTTGATTCGGCCGATCTGATCGGTCGCTGAGCCGATGGGCCGCGACGCCGAGGAAGCGTCCCAGCCGGCGTCGTCGCCGGAGTACGAGCAGGACGACGACGAGGAGGACTGCTACCTGAGCGATCAGGAGGACGATGCCCTAGAGGAGTCCGTCCTCCAGGTCCTCGAGGACGGCAACCTCGAGGACTGCCATTGGTCCTCCTCCTCCGTACGCGCCTCGCTTGCCCGTGTTCCTCCGGGCCCTCTCCGCCCATTGGCGCCCCCGATTGCTTCCCTTACTGACGGATTTCCCCCCCCCCCCCCCCACCCCCCTCCCCCCCCCCCCCCCCCCCCCCCCCCCCCCCCCCCCCCCCCCCCCCCCCCCCCCCCCCCCCCCTTGTTTGTGCTTGCTTGCAGGTGATCACCAAGGAATACCTCTTGGCGGCGCAGGTGACTATGTGGCCCGAGGGCTCCTCCCATTCTGTTTCCAGGCTGTAAGTGATTTCCGGATGCTGACGTTTGTTTTGTAAATTTATTCTGGCTGATTGGGGTCTGTAGAGGGAGGATCTGAGGAAGGTGATGGAGCTGCTAGGGTTAAAGGAGCACCACGCAAGGACGCTTCTGATCCACTACCGCTGGGATGTGGAGAGGATATTCGAGCTGCTCGATCAGAAGGGGAGGGATAAGCTCTTCTCCGAGGCTGGTATTCCTCTCGGAACCGCCAATAATGCTGGCTCGCCCTCTGCGACGGAGGTCACCTGCAATGTTTGCTACGATGATGTGCCCCTCTCGGCCGCTTCCCATATGGACTGCGGCCACAACTACTGCAATGAATGTGAGTACTGGTCGTTGAGAACACAGAAGTGCTTATTATGTATATGAAGCTTTGCATATGTATGTATTAGCTATAGCTTTTATATGCCGGTAGAACGATCGTATGATGGCATTTTCGGATGAATACTTTGCTTTTTGACCACCGTGCTGATCAGCAGTGTGATATTCATGTATTAGGAATGACAAATCAACAAACATCTTATTATCCTACTTACGAAGAAAATGGAGCAACTTATCATCTTCATTTATCTCTGTATCATTGTAGACCATCTGTACTTGTACTTCATGCACAAAATTAACCTAGGGAAGCAGGGGATATCACTTCCTAGTCGCAAGAATAATCATTATGTTACTTCATCTAATCTACTAGTCTATTATTACGAATTTTGGCTCTAAGTACCAGCGAAGAATATATCAACTACGCAAGTTTTTTATACTCTCTACCTCCATGCCAACCGCACCCTTGAATTAGCATTGCTATATCATTTATTCCTGAATAGCCACTAATATGTGCGTTTCATCAGGTTGGACAGAATATTTCATTGTGAAAATAAATGAGGGGCAGAGTCGGCGTGTCAAGTGCATGGCTCCAAAGTGCAATGCCATCTGTGATGAAGCGTTAGTCCGGAAGTTAGTAAGTGCAAAGCGCCCAGATATTGCTGAGCGCTTTGAAAGGTTTTTACTGGAATCTTATATCGAGGACAATGATACAGTCAAGTGGTGCCCCAGCACACCACATTGTGGAAATGCTATACGTGTCAAAGGTGATATTCATTGCGAAGTGGAATGTACATGTGGACGCCAGTTTTGTTTTAATTGCTCCTCAGAAGCACATTCCCCTTGTTCCTGCGTGATGTGGGAGCTCTGGATCAAGAAATGTCGTGATGAATCAGAGACTGTGAATTGGATAACAGTAAATACTAAGCCCTGTCCCAAGTGTCACAAACCCGTTGAGAAGAATGGTGGCTGCAACCTGGTTGCATGTATATGTGGACAAGCATTCTGGTGAGATTTCGTATTCCTCTTGAACATTTATGTTTTATTGCATACCATTCCATTTGTTGGCAGCTAATGATGCACTGTTGTTATATTGATGCCTTCTTTTATTTGTTATATTGGTACCTTCTTTTATCTTACTTGATACTTGTCCATACAAACTGAAAGCACCACATGTCTTGTCTTCTTCTCACTTTCCTGTTTTATGTAAGCGTGAGCATACCTTCCAATGAGTAATGATGTTCAAATGAATCGTAGAACAGAATGTGGTACGATGAGATAGAATGCAGCAGGGAAACAAAAATAGGGAGCAGATTACCTACCCCTAAGGGTCAAAGCAAGCCTTCAGTTCAGCTTGTTATTCTTACATTAAAGAATTAATCATATCTCCCCAAGTAGTATTGGAACGTACGACCAGTCAGTTAACAGTTGACTACTCTACCACTGAGCTACTGAGGAACAAGGGGGGTTCGAACTCCAGAGTTGAACTCCCGCTCTCAACCCTTGAACAAACTTGCTGGAATGATTGCCCTGGTCCTTGATCTTCGGGATGCAGAATAGGGGATCGCTTGGCACATGTTAGTTAGGACTCAGAACCAGTGAAACCCACCTTGGGTAAGGCGAAGTTCAGTTTGGAGATCTAATGATTCCTTATATCGTGTATCCTTGATTGATGCGGCCTCAAATGCTTCAATTGTATTTGTAGAGTATTCAGATATACCGAGTTACCAATTCAGCTCGGTCAGTACTATACTACTACTAGGATACTATTGTGATATAATTGTATGGTGGGCAGATAGTACTTTGATGCTGGTGAAGTACATACTGTTCTCTCTTTGATACCGATTGCTCTTTTGTAAGGACAGGTTTTATGACATATTTATAGCCCCATAATTTTTCTATAAAGATACAACCGCCTAGATTGTTAATGAAAATTGTTGGTAGTTGGAAATAATAGTTTGGTATCATGCTTTTACCAGTAATTCTTCTTTCTATAAAGATACAACCACCTAGATTGTTAATAAAAATTTGTTGGTAGTTGGAAATAATAGTTTGGTATCATGCTTTTACCAGTAATTCATAGCATATGGAGGAAAGTCTTGTAATGGTATAGGCGTATAGCTTATCTAACCTTAGTGTGGAAGTATTCTATCCATCATCCATAGCTCCTGCCCTGATCACGTATGCTACATACAGACTTATGGTGTGTGGATATAATAGCAAAAGCTGTACTCTGCCAATTGTGTAAGGACTAAGGAGACAGAGTATTATTGTTTCCTATTCAAGAATGCTCACTGCTAGAGGTAATGCTGGCAGTCTGGCACGTATCTGATCGGAAATCTAGATATCGCAGTAGGGTAATACAAGAGTCAATTGTACTGTCAAGGATCATTACAGGCCTTTATTAGCATGTGCCTGACAGGATATAAAAATATTTTAAGTTTGGTGTGTCATTCACGCTGCACCACCACTTACATGCTACGCTGACTAAGATGTTCTCCTCTCTTGTTTTTCTTTCTCGGTTTTTTCCTCTTCACTCCACTTGTTCTTAAGTTTGAGTTTTATTTTGCTGATTTTATGTATTTCGGATGCAGTTGGTTATGTGGTGGTGCTACTGGTAGAGATCACACATGGTCAAGCATTAGCGGCCACAGTTGTGGCCGATTCACAGAAGATCAGTCAACGAGAACTGAACAAGCAAGGCGAGACCTCTATCGATATATGCACTACCACAACAGATACAAGGCACATACTGATTCTCTTAAGCAGGAAGCAAAGCTTAAGCGTGACATCCAGTGGAAGATATCCATTTCTGAAAATAAGGAATCCAAGATAAAAGATTACTCTTGGGTGATAAATGGACTGAACAGGCTTTTCAGATCAAGGCGTGTTCTTTCATATTCTTATCCTTTTGCATTCTACATGTTTGGTGATGAGATCTTCAAGGATGAGATGACTCCTGAGGAAAGAGAACTCAAGCAGAATCTGTTTGAGGATCAGCAACAGCAATTAGAGTTCAATGTTGAAAGGTTATCTGGTTTCCTTGAGAAGGATTTTCAAAATTTTAGTGATGAGGAGGTTATGGATACAATGAAGCATGTTATCAATCTTTCCAATGTGGTAGATAGGCTCTGCAAGCAAATGTAAGAACTCTGCTCAACAAAGTCCCTGTCAGTTACCTTGAAACAAAAAAGTTTGGCCAGTGTTTTGTACTAACTGTGTATTGCTTTGCAGGTATCAGTGCATCGAGAATGATTTGTTATACCCTCTCCGCACGCCTCATAATATTGCCCCATACAAATCCAAGGGTCTTGATAGAGCCTCAGAGCTCCATATTTGTTTGGACTCTGCTGAACAAAGTTCGCCATCTACGAAGTGTAGTCAGGATGAACACAAGAGTCAACCTGGTTTATGTAGCGAACCAGGTATTTAACTTGCAATATTTCCTTCATACCAAGGCTTAAATTCATATGATAAGCATCACCATGTCCATACTACTCCCCCCGTTCGGAATTACTTGTCGCAGAAATGAATGTATCTAGATGTGTTTTAGTTCTAGATACATCCATTTCCGAGACAAGTAATTCCGAACGGAGGCAGTAGAAGTTAGGTATTGGCTGTTTCTGATTGCTTATATTTTAATTGAGATTAGCTGTTTCTGGTTGCTGATGCATATTTTACCATCCGCCCTAGGCTCATCTCTTACGGGAAAGCGACCTATTCTTCAGATGCACGGGTCAAGTTCCGACAACAGTGGACGCCCGTCTCACAAGAGAGAGAGAAGAGACGCTCATGGCGGCGGTGCTCTTTTCGATCTCAACGTGCCAGCCGAAGTGGCGGACAAGATCTGAAGCTCCAGTATCGGACAGAACATTCCGCTGCAACTGTACAGCTGACCTGTGTTTCTTCAGCTACATAAAGGAATTTGTGTTCTCTTTTGTTGCCCTGGGGCGCTTGCATGCGCCGCAACCTCACCCACCCTGGGGCTGTGATCCCGACCCGACCAATAGAGCAAGCAAACTTTCAACTTATCCTCTTGTATATCATGACATGACATGATCCCGTTGTGCATAGCTCCTATAATGCTAAATCTACCTGTTGAGCAAGAAGATAACTTTTTTTGGGAGAGAACTCTAGACATGTTTTACTATGTTTGTGCTGCAAATTGCAATTTATTGTAGAAGTAACTGCTTCAAGCTCTTTGGGACGCTGACTTTCTAAAATTGGAAACTGAATACTACCAGCTGGTTTAAAGTTGGGACTCCGTCTTGTGGTGGTAGTCAACCAGATGAGGTTCTTTAGGTCAGCTGATTGATTCCCATCCAGGCTCGCAAAAGTTTGAATCCTGGGAATGCGTTCCCGCTGAGGAATGCAAGATGCTGCCTGTGGAGGATTGCGGTGCGAGATGCACATCAGCATGTCTGTCGTTGAGGCATGTTTTACCCCGAGATTTTGTCAGCTCTGCTAGCTTCGAACATGCTGCCTTGGAAGTCAAGCTTTGGATTACGTGTTGAAACGTAGCCCCTTGGCTGCTCATGCAAAGGGACAGGCTGCATATGGGGTAAAATTTCGTGTTTTGACCCTTTTCTAATCTCTATTCGAGATCTGATCCTAGTTTGAAATTTTTTGAGATCTGGCCCTTTTGTTATCGTAAGGGTCCATAGCCTACCGCCAGGGACCTTGGTGATAGAAAACACCCGTACCGCCAAACAGAATGACGGTAGCATGTACAACCCTATCGTTAAGGTGTTCGGCGATGGGCACGAACACACACTGTGTTCAATACTTAACAAATTTTTGCGGTAGAGCATGCAACCCTACCGCCATGGACCCTGGCGGTAGCAAAAGGATCAGATTTCGAAAAAAATCAAACTAAGATCAGATTTCGAATAGGTATCGAAAGAGGGTCAAAACACGAAATTTTGCCACATATGGCGACCCGATGGTACCGAGGATGCGCTTGTACCACGCGCATCACCTGAGAATCTACCGGCGCGTGAAAGAACACTCCATGTTGTCCTCTCCCGTGCTTTCCTTTGGATTTGTGTCGTCCGTCCTCTCTATTCGCTAGGTAAGCTATCTAATGGAAAATGCTCGAGCTCTGCACGCCCATTGACTTCCAGATAGGACACCGTTGCCACGGTCGTAGCAGTTGGTAAGCTCTAGGCGTTTAGCGCGCTCTCTGACAGCTTGGAAGACCGATGAGAAGAATCTTTCCCGGATCTCGAACTGAGGAGGCTTCAGTAATCAAATGCCGCCGGAGCTGGTTTCCTATGCGCGCTTGCACATCACGCTGCATCGGTGTGGTTCCTTTCCTTGCTTCACCTGCTCTTTCCAGCGGCTATTCTACCACTCGGCACCGGTCCAAGAGCACATGAGACCCCCGGCATGTCTGTCGCCGGGACGGTTCTTTAATCACTCCACTGAGATTCGAATAGCTTCTCTTAATCGAGGCCGCTTTGTCGTTATTACGTACGGGCGCAGCTCCCCTAGGTTGTCATTGACAGCATCATTGGGGATAGACGGGGAGTGTATCTTATCTTACTGCTCATGCTAATGATCATTGTGAACCAAGTGGGACAAGGAACGTCTCCTTTCTTCTTACTCTTCGCCAGTTCCGACAATACATCCATTTATGCGACAAGTAATTTTAGACGGAGGGAGTAACAGATATCCAAAAGCCCTTCATTTGCCAACACATAGCAAAAAACCAGAGAGTGCAAAACTTACTACCAGCAGGAGCATATATACCGAACGTACCTTTTCCGTTAGCCATCAAGTCTCTGTTGTGCGATGCGATAAATACTGCCAGTGCAGAAGCAAGTACCGTCTCTTATCATACACATATATAGCACGATGCACAAAAGATTGGTCCAGCAGAACGAATAGTCGTGCAAGGAAAAAAATGCCCTGGGCTAATAATGCTCTCTAGGTACGTACTACGTGCACCGTGGTGGAGGGCGCGTGCGATTGCGACGTGGGGGCGCCGGGCCGGATCATGCTTGAGGAACAGTTGAGTGAGGGGCGCGACCAAACCCACAGCTAAAACTGCAGTGGGATTCCGTGACAAGCAGCTACATGACATTTGGGGCCCGGACGCCCGGTTAGGGTACATGAGGGATGGGGCTGGGCAAGGCATCCACCGAATCCAGCCAGTGCACGCCTCCTATCCCATCCCATCCCATCCCATGTAGCGTTTGGCGTGTATGCTGCTTGCCCCAAGGCTCAACCAGCTCTGGGACAATTGACACGATCCAACCAAGTGTATGCATCCATGTAACGTAAGCGCTCACATATGGAGTTAGACCATCAATGTACGTGCAGCAATATATATTTCCTTCGTGTTCACGTTCTAACCTTTTCTTTTCTAAATCGGAAGTGTAATATAAGAGCGTTTTTTTACACTAGTGACATGAGACGGAGGGAGTACTATATAAGCGCGTTTTAGTGTTGATTCATTCATTTCAGTCCGTGTGTAATGGGATCGGACGATGATGACGACGTGCGTCGCACCTCTTTAAGAGAAACAACAACACTATTGACTGCATAACAAAACTACACTTGTCATCATCGTCCGGAGCCGCCACCCGGAGCCACATGTTGTATGATGCGATTGCTTTATAATATAAAACAGGGAAACCTCTTATCGTCAGAACGACATGGGGAGGATCCGAAGATGAAAGAAAAAAAGAGAAACAACAACATCATTGACTGCATAACAAAACTACACTTGTCATCATCGTCCGGAGCCGCCACCCGGAGCCACATGTTGTATGATGCGATTGCTTTGTAATATAAAACAGGGAAACCTCTTATCGTCAGAACGACATGGGGAGGATCCGAGATGAAAGAAAAAAGAGAAACAACAACACCATTAACTGCATAACAAAACTACACTTGTCATCATCGTCCGGAGCCGCCACCTGGAGCCACTGACGCACCACCTCCACCTCCAGGGAGCTGAGCCGCCGTGCAAAGACCAGCAACCCGCCCCAACCCATATAGGGCCCAAAGGGGCCTAGATATGGGCCGAGCGGGCGCCGCTGAACCCGCACCACCATGCCGCCCCACGACCAACAATCGCGCCACCGCACCGAGGGCACCCGAGGCTCGCGGGATCCTCGCCGCGAGCCGCACTGCTGCCATCAGGAGACCACTCGCCCCCTTCCACGCGATCAGGTAAGACCGGTCCGCCACCAGCAGCACCGCGCGGGCAAGGCCTGACGGTCCACTCCGACGATGGTGGCAGGGGAGACGGACTTGAGGAGAGGGGAGGGGTTCGCCCGTCGCCCAGGGGTGGCGAGCGAGCGAACCGGGGGAGGGGGAAGATGTTGTTCTTCCGCTGCTTTCTGTTAAATTTAATTGAAGCCAACAATTTGCTGGATGTAAAAAAAACATCTTATATTTGTGAACAGAGAGTGGTAAAAACTACATTGGAGTTGAACCAACTATTTTTGCGTGTGCACGTAGGATAGGTCTAGCGGGACACGGTCCCGGTCGCTGTGGATATCTTGTGAGCCTGACCGCGGGGTACTACTGGTGTCAGCGAGTAGTAAGATACAGTAGCACATGTGGTGAGCGTGTCACATGACCTGCCAAAGTTGTTTCTCACGGAGGTCAAGCCGCAGCAGCGGAGGCAGCGCATGAGGGCAAAGGAGCGCCTGTTTCGAGGTGAAAAGAGGACAGATTCACCGCAGTCAACAGTGGACGTGTGCCTGTGCCTGCCCCTTTCCTTGGCCGCTTTCTCCGGGGTTTTGGACTCCCTCCCTCTCTGCGATCTCCACCGTCCACGCCCCCTGCTCGCTCGTGTCCGGTGCGTAGACACACAGGACGACTTCCATCAATTGCCTCGGCAGCGAGCAGCGTAGCGTAGCAGAGTCTTCACATTCACAGGCAGGTCAAAGAACGGAGCCATGCATGTTACTGTGCCTGCCTGCATGCTGACTTGCAGCGCTGTTTTTTTACCTCCCCTGCCATATCAGCTCATCATTACCACCCTTCAGGCAAAACCTGCATAATGCGTACGAAAATGCAACCGTATCCTCCTTTTCACCGAGAGCAAAACTCCTTTGAGTTACTATTAGATAACCCAAGCTAGGTGGCACATGATTAAGGTGGACGATGCTTCGGTGCCTTAAGGCACTTATCTTTGTGTCTATGACATATGGGTCCAACAAATGGTTGGTCCACATGTCAATAACCCAAAGACAGGTGACTTTAAGGCATCGAAGGTGCGTCCGATTAAGGTGGTAGGAAGGATTCAGTTAACCCATGAGCATTTGATCTGAACACCTGACGTAACAAGAGAGTAAAAAGGCGAGCAGCCTTGCACCGCACGGAGCAACATAGCATGTGGGGATAAATAAAGAAGAAAAGAGTTTCCAGATCTGGATAGAAGAGAGTCGCCCGCCGGGAGCCCTCACCTCGCCTCACCTCTAGTCCAGTCCAGTAATAATAACAATAAAAACTTTGCATAGAAAAGGAGCGAGGTTGGTAAGTTTTTGGCCAGGCATAAACATACGTCGCCACCATAAACAAAGCATCGGAACAGCCGGACAGAGCAGAGGACCGATCGTCGATCGGAATAGGCGTACGATTCCCATAGGCAGCAGTACCCTCTCCCTCCGGTAGCACTTGCCCTCACCGCACCTCCCTCAAGTTCATCCGTCGCCCTCACGCTCCACGCACGCACGCGGCCACCGAGAGAAGCAGAAGCAGCTCCGGGACAAGGGAAGGGGGACATTCACAAGGCAGCCCGGCCCGGTGGTTCCGTCGGTTAGGTGATCAGCTCCTCGGCAACAACTCCGAGAAACCCCGCCTCCTTGTGGACGATTTTTGCGTCAGGTGAGATTCCTCTTCCTCTCCATTATAGGAGAGCGTCCCTCATTACCCCCCTCTCTTTCCTGTGGGTTTCTGGCCTGTGTGTGATGTGGCTGCAGATTTCTTTCAGGTTTTAGCTTGGCTGGGTTCGCCTGCGAGATCAGGCCGGAGGAGAGGAGCCGTTCTTGAGCTCGGCTGCGCCGGCCTGCTGCAGTGGAGTGGCTCAGCAATGAGTCGCAGCTGCTCCAAGAGGTTCGCACCATGTGGCATTATGCGTCTGAAACATGCTTGCGGTTTCTTTACAGCACCCTGTGTTGGATTCTGGATGATATGATTCTGCATTTCTTAGGTAGAAGAAGCACCCGTTGCCGAACTCGCATCAGCGCTGGTTTTGTTCTAGGAGAATTAATAATGCTCAGAATGGAGAGCGTGGATTCGCCCTCTCCGAGGTGCTATGCTCAGCATCAACAGGTATCCAGAGATGAAATGCGCCCTTAATTCTTGCGCCATTGTTTTTCCTCTTATTAATGTGCATACGCAGAGTCAGTTTCCCTGTCAAATTGTGGCAGCAGCTAATCCTGGGATATTTTTCTCTATCTATCATTTTTCCTTCCTGTACAATTTCTCCATCTCTGAGCCACTTTGTTCTGTCAAGGATCAGGACCGTCTTGGTACTGTATTTGCTAGATACCTTGAGCTCGGGGTACATGTGTTTTTTACTGCAAATATCTCATACTTCTCCCTGCCTCACCATTTTCTGTGTGTTTTTTTCTTTCCTTTTTTGCAAGAATGATGGGGAACCGAAGGACCATAAGAGCACCAGTAAAAGGCAGTCACACAGCACTGAGATTCCATGCTCTTTGGTACAAGAGGTAAATGATTGAAATCAACAAAAATCCCATTTTGGCTCACTACTACTGCATTCCATGGCATATGGCCCATGCCGGACCTCTCTTATTAATTGCTTTCGACTTGCTTGATTGTTTCTTAGTTGCTCGTGATTCTGACTTGTCCCTCTTCTCTTAAATGCCATATCCATGGGCTAATTTGGCCAATTATACGAATTTCTGTAGGAAAATGTCAATTATACAAATTTTGAGATTCAGTTCTTGTTCATCACTTGTGTCCATACTTGGTAGACAATATTACATGAAAAAAATTACTCAGTTGCGGCGAGTAAAAAATGAATTCCAAATTTGAGAAATTTAAGGTGCACACAAGCTCGTTATCCCAGTACAGTATAGCACCAGAGAATCAGTTGGACTGTATGTTTGTTGACATATATGGTTGTACTTCAATTCGGTTCAGAAACTCATGATGATGCTACTCCTGCAGGTCCAGCACCTTGAGAAGCGACTAAATGATCAATTTGCCATGCGGCGCGCTCTAGAGAAAGCATTAGGTCACAAGCCCTGTGCTATCAATTTATCGAGAGACTGCTACATTCCAAAGGTATTTTTTTTCCTGATATAGTGATGCCGGAAGAATCAGAAAGTTCAGAGTTAATGTTGTATGCACCTCTTTTTGGAGGGCAGTATGTTTGAATTCTTGATTCGAAAAAACTATCTTTCATGTCATGCCAGCCAGCCGAGAAGCTCATAAAGGAGATTGCGGTACTGGAGCTAGAAGTCATATGCTTGGAGCAGCATCTCCTGACGCTCTACCGGCAGGCCTTTGACCAACAATTGTGCAGCACGGTTTCTGCTTGTGACATGGAGAGAAGAAACAGGCAATCGACAAGGTCGTTTTCCGGCACACTCTCTGAAACTTCGGCGCACGATTTCTCAACCCCAAAGAAGCAACAGTTGGTGCAGTCCAGCCGCATGGTTCAGGCACGCAGGTCGACAACGGCAGCGCTTAATACTGAACCCGGCATTTCACGGCACAATGACAGCAAGACCATTATCGGGCGCAGCCATTCCTCGCTCCTGCCGCGTTCCATCTGCTCGGCTAGAGTATCTCCTTCAGCGAACAATCTCGCTAGAGCTCTTAAACCATGTCATACCTCGCCTCTAACGTTCGTTGAGGTACATAACAATGCCTGAAAACTCTCGTCATGTGTAACCAGCTTATATGATCTTGTAGCAATGTTGATACTAAACATCGCTTTTATGATGCAGGAGGGCAAGTGCATGGATACCAGTGTTGTGAGCTTAGCAGATATCCTGGGTACCAGGATTGCAGATCATGTCCCTCAAACACCTAACAAGATATCCGAGGACATGATCAAATGCATTGCTGGCATATACATCAGGCTCAGAGATGTTAGCGCCGTGCAACGCTCCTTCTTCCCCTCACCATGCTCGTCCTTTTCATCGGCGAGTGGGATCTCTTCCAAATTTACTGGGGATATATGGAGCCCCAGATGCAGGAAAGAGAGCTTCATCGAGGCATGGCAGGACAGCTCATTCAGTTCAGGTGATTTGGGCCAGCAATGTGATTCTGTGATTGAGGTGTCTGCTCTCTGCAAGGGGGCCCAGAGGTCTGCCGATGTGAAAGACATGTTGTGTAAATACAAGTGAGTATTTTTTTTCATGCCATATCGATGTGTTTCAGTCCATATATTGAGCAAATTATCCATACATCTGTTTGTATTTGACTGACTGTTGTGTTGTCACTCTGCAGATCACTTGTTCAGCTGCTAGAAACGGTTGATCTCGGTGGAATGAAGAATGAAGAAAAGCTCGCTTTCTGGATCAATGTGCACAATGCCATGATGATGCATGTAATGCAACTATAGTTCCTTAGCCTGTACTCATATATCTGACCATATTCTTAGTCCTAACATGGTTATTTTTTCAGGCTCATGTTGAATACGGGATCCCGCAGAGCAACAGCAAGAGAATGCTGCTTACCAAGGTCATACCCACATCTAACAGGAACCTCCTTAGATATAACAGCACCTGCTCATGCCATCTCAAAATTTTAACCTGGCAAACATTTTTGCACCACAGGTATCCTACATCATCAATGGCCAGAGGGTGAACGCAGAGTTGATCGAGTACCAGATCTTGTGCTGCCGAGTACACTCTTCCGGACAGGTCCAGAATTCTACCTCCTCTTCTCAATTCCCAAACTCCATTTTCTTTTGCTAGTTGGCATTGCAAATAATGGTTCTGATTAGCTCTGCTTCCCTTTTGAAATTCTGCAGTGGTTCAGGCTGCTCCTGTACCCGAGATGGAAGCCCAGGGACAAGGACGAGCTGCAGGGGTTCGCCGTCGACCGGCCGGAGCCTCTGGTGCACTTCGCGCTGTCCTCCGGGAGCCACTCGGATCCAGTGGTACGTACGTGCGCGCATGATTTCTTGTCTGCAACAGCGCATGGAGCTGACGGATCGCGTCGTCTCGTGTTGATCGTGGTCAGGTGCGGCTGTACAGCCCGAAGCGGGTGTTCCAGCAGCTGGAGGCGGCCAAGGAGGAGTTCATCCGGGGCAACGTGGGCGTGCGCGGGTCGGGGCGCGGCAGGAGCAGGGTGGTCCTGCCCAAGGTGCTCGAGTCGTACGCTCGGGACGCCGGGCTGGCCGCGCAGGAGCTGCTGCGCGTGGTGGAGCCGTGCCTCCCGGAGGGCCTCCGGGCGGCGGTGCGGCAGCAGGGGAGGCCGCGCGGCGGCGGCGGCGGCGGCGTGGAGTGGAGGCCCCACAACATGGCCTTCAGGTACGCGCTGGCGCGGGAGCTGGTGGCGGTCGGGTCCCCGGCCGGCGTGCCGCAGGCGGTGACGCCTTTGGTTGCACGATCCCATGAGCCATGATGATGATGGTGGTACGGCGTGGTGCTTGGCTGCTTGCTCCGTGCAAGAGTCCAAGAGATGCACCGGGAGGGAGATTCAGATCTGCAGTCATCTTCTGGGCGTGATCCTGTTGGATGTACAGGGAGAATGGTTGGATACGGGGCATACGGCCAAGGCGCGAGGACTGCATGCGTGCGTGTCGACGCGTATGTCTGTTGCGATGTCATTCGTCGACACGCGCTCGCGCTAGCACGGCAATTTACAACATGCTCGGTCGTGTACATGGAGAAAACTCGATTTCCAGCAGGGGGAGCCTCTCTGCATGACTCCTCCCTCAACTTTTGTGCGCTGCACCCCTCCTAACGCCAGCTCCGACACACGATACGTTCGTTTTGTCTAGATTTCATCTGTTCAGATGGCAATGAGGTCGTGTCCGTCTGAATTTATGGATGCGCCGGGCATTGCGCCCAATGCGCGGCCGCGTCTGGTCCGTGTGCATGTAAATCTGAAAACAATAAAAGATGTAGCTAAATGACAGCTGTCATAGTTCACACCAGCGGCAACGGCTCACACCAGTTCATGCCGGCCGGCAACAAAGGCAGCGGCCTGCAAAATAATCATCTTTCATTTTCACGCCGGCAACAAAGCCAGCGCGCGGCACACTATCCAGCCTTCAAAATGGAAATGGTTTTTGACACCGGCAACAAGATCAGGGGTACACGAGCCAGCTTTCAAAATGAACCAAGTTTTTGGCGCCGACAACAAAGCCAGCAGCCGGCACACCAGTCAGCTTTCAAAATGAACAAGTTTTTGGCGCCGGCAACAAAGCCAGTAGCCGACACACCAGCCAGCCTTCAAAATGAACGACCATAGTCCACGGTCGAGTTCTCGCCTAGTTCAGGCCGTCACGGACAAACATCTCCTTCTGTCGGTTCGTGAACCAAGCCTTCCTCTTCTACGACAGGTTGTTCTGGTCGACGCTCATGATCGCGAGTGTCACCTCTTTCAGTATTTTAGTGTAAATTAGATAATTGCCCGTTGTGACGGGTAGGAATATTCTAATATGTTAGTCTGTGATTTATTTGCCCATATTAATATGATTATGTAAATATATGTTTATCGAATCCTGCTCGTGATTAACACTTATTAGCTTACTAAATACACTATAATTTTATTTGGTAGTTTTGTTTTAAGGAAAATCGATGAAACGACCCAGATATATGAGGAAAAAAAATCAAAATAGAGAGAGGGCCGAAAGTTCCTAAGGTTGGGCGAAGGACGAGGTGGACCATATACCTTACATTCCTTTGGGATAGAAGAAAAGAGTAGAAACACCGGGCTTTTAAATTTGTGAAACACCGATGAAATTAAAATCACGTGAAAATACATTAGGCTTTTCAGATGAAAACACGTCAGTGCTCAATTAGATTTAATAATATATCACACGTAAAATATATGCACCGATTTTGATATTCTTTTTTTCATGTCAATAGATGCAGATACTCACATACACGTACGCGCACTCACCTCTATGAACACACACCATATCCCTATATGCACCTTTGAAAGATTGAACCGGCCACGTCGACAAAGGACAAAGGACGGGGGGGGGGGGGGGGGGGGGGGGGGGGGGGGGGGGGGGGGGGGGGGGGGGGGGCATTTGCCCCCGCCCCAATCTTGCTCTTCTCACTTAGGGCCTGTTTGGTTTCAAATAAGTCACCAACTTATAAGTCGAAAAGTGAAAAAATGATTTATTTTGCCAAACAGACTCATCTTATAAGTCACCCCCAACTTATAAGTCATAAGTTGCTTCATCCCAACTTAAAACTTATAAGGCCCTCCACTATGTAGGCCAAAAGAGGTGCCAAATTCAGATTTCATGCATTTGGCATCGATGCCCTCCGTTGCCAACTCGGTGTCCCAAAAAAATTTCAGGGCATCGGAGCAAGCACTTGCTCCGACGCCAAATTCATTCACGCGATAAAAAATGGGCATGCGTACGAGAGGAAGACGCTGGTAGTTGGTTGATTGACTTGTTTTCCTTTGTTTATAGTACATGTGGGTCAGTCTGCAGACAGTGCCAAACTATCCCACGCTGTGAGAGCGGTGCCAAAAGTTTTTCACTTGGCATCGATGCCTGCGTGGCATACTGTTCAGAAGTATGGGATCCGGCACATAGTGGAAGGCCTAAGTCACCCCCTTTTTCGTGGGTCCCACCACTTTTACATAAAAAATTTCAGGGCATCGGAGCAAGCACTTGCTCCGACGCCAAATTCATTCACGCGATAAAAAATGGGCATGCGTACGAGAGGAAGACGCTGGTAGTTGGTTGATTGACTTGTTTTCCTTTGTTTATAGTACATGTGGGTCAGTCTGCAGACAGTGCCAAACTATCCCACGCTGTGAGAGCGGTGCCAAAAGTTTTTCACTTGGCATCGATGCCTGCGTGGCATACTGTTCAGAAGTATGGGATCCGGCACATAGTGGAAGGCGTAAGTCACCCCCTTTTTCGTGGGTCCCACCACTTTTACATAAAAAACAAGATTGAAAGGTGTGGTCAGGTGACTTATAAGTCAGATGACAACCAAACAGGCATGACTGTCATTGGTTTTAAGTCACCTAACTTATAAGTCAAATGATTTATTGGAACCAAACGGGATGGAAACTCGAACCTGCGACCTACAGATTCAAAGCGCATGCTCCCAGCCACTCCACCTGACTAGCATTCCTTCTACTAGCAAACAAACGCGCACTTATAATAACTTAGTACAACCGTACAACCAGAATTACACACTGTAGTGAACATCTTAAAAGAAATTGTAGATTTTTTCTGAAAGTGTATATTTTGAAAAAGTGCGACCATTTTTTTCATTTCTAAACATACTTTGTACACAGGAACATATTCTGTACAAAAAAGTGTATATTTTTTGTACACAATGTTCTGAATCTTGAAGACAAATTTGAAGCACAAACATTTTTTGAATCTTCAGAACAAATTTAGAAATGGAGAACAAATTTGGAAGCGCGAACAATTTTTAAAGCACGAACATTTTTTGAATCTTGAGAAAATTTTGAAAACTCCCGAACAAATTTGGAAGCGCGAACAATTTTTTAAAGCACAAACTTTTTTTAAACTCGAGATTTTTTTTGAAATAGAGAACAATTTTGAAAAATCCCGAACAAATTTGGAAGCATGATTTTTTTTTGGAAAATGTGAACAAAATTGGAAGTCTGAACAATTTTTTAAAGCACGAACATTTTTTGAATCTTGAAAACATATTTTGAAACGGAGAGAAATATTTAAAAATCCCGAACAAATTTGGAAGCGCGAACATTTTTTGAATATGTGAACAAAAAATTGAAATTCAGTACATTTTCTGAATTTTAGAAGTTTTGTACTTTTTTGTGTAACGAGAACAAATTTTGAATTTTGAGAACATTTTTTCAAAAACTGAACATTTTTTGGGAACACGAACAAAATTTAAATTTTTGATTTTTTAAAGGAAGAGAAGAAAAGGAAAGGAAATAAAAAAGAAATTCATAAACATTTTGTAAAACAAAGAACATATTCTGAAAAAAAAGTAAACTTGAAAAAGAAAGTGAAACAAGAAACAAAAAACGAAAAAATGAAAAAGAAACAGAAACGAAAAAAAGAGAAATAAAAAAACAATAGAAAGCCGAAAAAGAACCAGATAAAAACGATACAGGAAAAAAACCCGGTTCAGGGAACCTTCTGGAAGGTTCCCAAAACTGGTTGGGACGCATTATGTGTGGGCCGGCCCATTTCTGTCGCTAGCTGCGCTGCCCCTGTGCGATCGCTCAACAGTTTGCCGCAGCGAGCGGCGAATAGGATTTTCCCTCCAGGTGTCCCTTCGATAACTCGCCGGTCTATCTATGTGGGCCTTGGTCCATACGGAGTAGAGAAGGGAAAACACACAAAAGGGAAACTGGAAAAAGAGAGAAAAAATATAAATAATTGGCAATAATAGTAAAATATTATCATTTTTTGCGGAAATGAAAAATGTTTGTGAGTTCTAAAAAATGTCCCATAATTAAAAACAATGTTCCAGAATTTAAAAATGTCTCTAAATTTCAAAAAATATATTCAATAATATCAAATGGTTTGTGAATTAAAAAAATCATTGAATTAAAAAATGTTCATGCATTTAAAAAGTTTGAAAAATTAAAAAGATGTTAACAAATTTTGGAAAGTGTTTATGAATGTTAATATTTGGAAATTCTGAAAATATAGAATACGTTAGAAAATGATATTATTTTTAAAAATTTCTGTGAATTTAATGATTGTTCTAAAATTTAAAAATATCTGAAGTTTAAAAATTGTTTCGAAATTTTTAAAATATTTCTAATATTCAATTATTTAAAAGCAAATAAAAATAAAAATGCGAAAATAAGAAAACAAAAGAAGACTAGTAGAAAAACAAACAAACTGGAACGTTGCAAAACAGGTTTGGGAATCCTTGGGATTATATGACATAATATTGAGGGCTCTTAACACTGACCGTTCGGGTTCAGTGGTGATGGAGGAACTTCTCAGGTACCCAGTGAAGAAATCACCTGTTCTCGGTCAGTTGGGGCTGCAGGAAACGATTGCGGTGGCAGCCTGGTATATTTGGTGGGAGCGTCGTGAGCAAGTTAAAGGAGAAAGAATTAAACCCGCACCAAGTACAGCTTTTGCCATTCAGGCCATCTCTGTGAATCATGCTAACCGAACGCCCAAACAGACTACTACTGAATATTGGCAGAGACCAACACCAGGTACATATAAACTTAACATAGATGCGTCTTTTTTCGAGGATGGCAGTGGTGCGGCAGCGGCGATTCTGCGTAATTCCAGGGAAGAAGCTATGGCTGGGATTTCAGAACTGATCGACAACACAATTAGTCTGCAAGCGGCCGAAGCAATTGCACTAAGGAGTGGATTAAAACTGATAGACAGACTGGGCTGCCGTATTGTACAGATAGAGTCTGATTGTCTTGAGTTAGTGCAAGCATGCAATAGAGATTCGGAAATCTGGAGCCCTCACTCGGCGATACTAGCTGATTGCTTTCTTTTAGCGCATAACATTTCGGGGATCAACTTCGAACACTGCCAAGAGAAGCCAATGGAGTAGCCCATTTTCTTGCTAGAAGATGCTATGATTCTAAAATTTGTGAGGACTGGGTAGATGTAACGCCTGCTTTTCTTTTACCTCTTGTACTTCATGATGTTACTTTACCCCAAATTGAATAAAATGCCATGAGGCGTTCCCATAAAAAAAAAAACTGGAACGTTGCGGGGGACAATATTATTTGGTGCTTATTGGTACATAGTGTACACTGCTCCAGTTGTCATATTAAGTTGCCCGGCCCATACTGTTCCTTTCAACCAATTTTGCGAAGCTTATAGAAATTTTCGGCCTTATTTATTTATTGGGAAATACTTACCATCAACCAGTGGATAACTGGGCCGCGTCCGTCACCTTCCCTGTGTGACACGTGTCCCGTATACCATCGTTCAATAAATTTGCTTTTGCAACAGGAGCTATGCTTCCGAAACATATGCAGTGTTGCAATACTCTATGACGGGTCTACGTTTTACAACAAAACCTTTCTTGCGAATTTTTTCCGCAACAAGAACTCAGTTGCAAAACTTTTTTACAACAAAACCTCAGTTGCAAAAAAGTACAAGAAAATTGATGTTGCAAAAAAATCCGCAACATGACCTGTGTTGCAGAAATAAGTCCGCAACAAGACATGCGTTGCAAAAATAATTCCGCAACTTGACCCGTGTTGCAGAAATAATTCCACAACAAGACCTGTGTTGTAGAATGATGGCACGTTCGGCTGTATGACGCGGTAAATCCGACGGCTCGCGACCCAGCTGATCTTTAGCACGCCCCTTATTTATTTACTTAGGCTTGTCCTTTTTTATTTTATTTATTTTACTTAACTATTTATTATTTTTAAAATAAATTTATTAACATTTCTAGTTTATTATCAATTGATGAACATTTTTTTATCAATTCGGGAACATTTTTCATATTTGAGAACATTTGTTTAAATCAATGAACATTTTTAAAATTATGATTTTTTTAAATTCGTGAACAATGTTTAAACAAACGAATATTTTTAAATTTCCGAGTATTTGTTCAAAATTTTAACAATTTTCCAATTAACAACATTTTTTTTAAATTTCCTGAACATTTTCGAAAATCAGCCTACATTTCTTGGGTATAGGAGTTTTCTTTTGGAGGGGAAAAGAACTTTCATTAATTAACCTGAATCAGAGTGATCGTAGCTATACCGCTGTTTTAATACAAGCATGGCCAATTCTACGACTGGTTAGTAGACGTTTGCATGATCATGACTGCGACCTCCAAAGTTTCTGTCTCGAGGAGCAGTCAATGGCGGGGGGGGGGGGGGGGGGGGGGGGGGGGGGAGGGGTTGTCAGGGGCCCCGGCCCCGGCCAACATTAAGATTTTCCCACTACATCAGTGATTACTTGATCGTGCAGCCGAATCACGGTGCGATGACGGATCCAAATTGGTGCAGCGGGTGTCTGGGCGGCGGGGCTAGGTGGCTGGATAGTGGCGGGGTTAGGGGTGGACAGACGAACGGCGGCGGAAGATTTTCCGGATGAAATCACCGACGATAGTAGGCGAGTAGAGGAGCAGGCGTGGCGCGGGAAGTTTCACGAAGCAATTGGGGTTGCGCGCGTTTTGCTTGAGTGGCCCAAGTGATGCACTTGATGTCTTATTACATCATGAGAAAATTCCGAGTAAAATTTGCACCCACGCCATTTGTGGGAGCATCGTTTTTATGTCTCGGTGATGTTAATAAAATCAGTGGTATTCCTAACCCACCAGGGTTCAAATCCTGGTACTCGCATTATTCCTGGATTTATTTTACGATTTCCGGCGATGCGCTTTCAGTGGGAGGAGACGTTCCCATCGACGACGAGGCGCCTACGATGACTTCGTAAATCTCAAGATGATATGCCGGCTCAGTCTCTCGAAGGTGCTCATAGGGGTAGAGTGTGCGTGTGTGCGTTCATAGGGATGAGTGTATGCGCGTGTTTATGAGCGTTTGTGTCTGTACTGATGCTAAAAAAAATCAGTTATTTTTTTTACATCTACATCATCCACGCCGGGAAAAGGATTGCGGACACAAACGGCGATGACTGTTTTTTGTTTGCCTCTTGGCGTCCAAGAAAGAAACGAGCTTCGCTTGGTTTGACTTTGATTTTTAAACCCGGCTGCTGTTTTGCGCGCGCCGAGCCGCCCACGTTATTGACCCGCTTGAGACCTCCGAGCTAAGACGTCGTCGCGCAGTGCGCACGAAACCAGCCGCTTCCCTTTTGTTGCCGCCGCACATAGTTTTCGCCTTGAATTCAACCCAACCATCCGCCACCTCCATGCCTGTTCAGTGCTCCGTATGTATATATTAGATCATCGATGAGCTAAGCGGACCAACACAACATGGCCACGCCGTCCGTTTCTGGCTCGTCAGGAGCTCCAAAGGTCGCGCAAGCCGACCTATATAAGCGCCTCCGCTCCAGCTTGGCATCAAATCACGACCAACACGCACCGGATCTTGAGTTCTTGACCGACCAAACCATTCAGTGCTCGCGCTCACTCACGCATCATAGCCAAATTAAGCGGGAAGGAAGGAAGGAAGGAAGGAAGGGAGGAAGCCATGTCCGCCGCGGAGGGAGCCGTCGTCTTCAGCGAGGAGAAGGAGGCGCTGGTGCTCAAGTCATGGGCCATCATGAAGAAGGATTCCGCCAACCTCGGGCTCCGCTTCTTCCTCAAGTACGTACCCTGCCATTTCTTACATTACATGTAGAGGCACAATGAAGCCCCGATGCATCTCCTTGACATGCATGCTGCGTGCCGGTGCCTCCAGGATCTTTGAGATCGCGCCGTCGGCGAGGCAGATGTTCCCGTTCCTGCGCGACTCCGACGTGCCGCTGGAGACCAACCCCAAGCTCAAGACCCACGCCGTGTCCGTCTTCGTCATGGTAATACACCATGGATCTCCCAACGATCTACTCCTACTTACTATATTTACATATGCTTCCATGGCTGACCAATGTGTATGTGCATCCATGTGTTGCGATGAATCGCGCAGACGTGCGAGGCGGCTGCGCAGCTGCGGAAAGCCGGGAAGATCACGGTGAGGGAGACCACCCTGAAGAGGCTGGGCGGCACGCACTTGAAATACGGCGTGGCAGATGGCCACTTTGAGGTATGTTCACTTGCACCGTCAGCCTCGTGACTTGTTATAGCATGGGGTTCGTGTTTGATTTTGCATTGCATTTCAACTTGTCCGCTCACACGCTTCTTCTTCTGGTCACAGGTGACGCGGTTCGCTCTGCTCGAGACGATCAAGGAGGCGCTTCCGGCGGACATGTGGGGGCCGGAGATGAGGAACGCGTGGGGCGAGGCCTACGACCAACTGGTCGCGGCCATCAAACAAGAGATGAAGCCCTCCGAGTAGCTCATCCACTGTGTTGTGTTTGTATTGTGTGTTTATGTGTACTGACGCCTATTGTAAAATGAGCATTCAATAAAGGAACAAATTGTGCATGAGGTTTACCCCGTTCTTCAGAGTTTTTTTTTGTAGAAATAGTACTTCAGAGTTTTTTGTTTGTTTGAGGAACTCTACTTTTTTTTTGAGAAATCTTGAGGAACTCTACTTTAAAGGTTATTAGTTAGGGCCTGTTCGGCAACTGCCCAACTCCCAGCTTCTTTGAATCCGCGAGCGGATCTGTCCCGAACGACCTGGCTCCAGGAGGCTAGCTCCTGGATCTGAGACGGGTCGTAGTACAAAAACTGGGAGCTGGTAGTTCATGGATCCCAAAATTCATAAAACTTGGAGTTTGACTTATTTAAGACGAGCTGCCACCGCGAAGTGAAAGAAAACGTTTCGTCCAGCGAATAAAAAACATGAGCGACTCCCTTCCCTCCCTACCAGGCCAGAAACAAGCTTAATGGGCCGGCCAGCTACAAGCCCAGCACCAGCGAATCCGCGTTTTTCGTTGGGAAGCTGGAAGTAAGATCCTGTAGCCGGATTTGAGGATTTCTAGGCGCTGGAGAGTCGCCGAACATGCTCTTAGTCTATAAAGGGAACTCTACTTTAGAGGGGACCTCCTATATGCCGCTCGTTGCGAGTGATCGAACACGGCACCTCGCATCAGTCAACACAAGTACCTAGCCAGTATAGTTTCTAAGATTTCATGTCATAAAAGGTAGCCTGGCATATATGAACTATAAGCCGCAACAAAGACCGTATTTTAAAAAAATCAAACGTGACTTCCTTTTTGGAAAAAGTAAATATTTTTTGAAACGCAACCATTTTATAATTTTTGATTTTTTTTTAAAAAACTAGAACATTGTATGAAAACGCAAAAAAAAGGAATAAAAAGGAAAAAAATTAAAATTGCGAACAATTTGTTTTTAAATGCGAACACTTCCAAATTGGTTATTTTTTTTTTAAAAAATAGATTTAGTAATTTCAAACATTTTAAGAAAATGAATACCAGAAAAAAACGGATTTTTGAACGCTTTTTGCAAAAACAGAACAGAATTGAAAACCCGAACATTTTTCAAAAATTACGTACTTTTTAAAAGCAAACACTTTCTGTAAATACGATCATTTTTTGCAATTGCGAACATTTCAAAAAAACAGGAACACTTTTTAGCACACGAACATTTTTTAAAAAGTTGTGAAAATTTTAAACAAAAGCATTCACAACATTTTCTGAAAAACAAGAACTTTGTTGAAAATCACGTACATTTTTTGAATTGACAAACATTTTTTTAAAAAGAGCCATTTTTTGGAATGTCGAACATTTTTAAAAGCTATAACATTTTTTAAAATTTTGGAATAATTTTCGAATATGAACTTAGTTTGAAAAAGATAAAATAACCTTGAAAAGTAGAAAATAAAAAAGAAACATAAAATGAAAAAAAGAAAAGAAATAAGAAAAAGAAACAGAAATAAAAAAACGAAAAAAAACAGAAAACCCGGTTCAAAGAACCTTCTAGGAGGTTCCCAAAACCGGCTGGCCAGTGCACTGTCTACGCAAAAGCTGGGCCTGCCCACTGCTCTGTCTCCCTGTGCGAAGCGTCCACAGTTTGATGCAAAGCGCGTCCACTTTAGAGGTTAGTCTAGACTACCAGATCAAAACTCCAGAATGCAGCTCCTTTCACGGCCCGCTGACTAGAAATTTCCAGTGGCAGAGGTGGGCTGTTTATCCGATTGCCCCCATGGTCAGCTGGACCCATATCTGGGCTCGACGTGAGCGGGCCGTGAAAGGAGCTGATTTGGGGACTTAAAACATTGAACCACGCAGACCCATAGGGACGTTTTTTATATGGACTTAATGTATGCATGTGTTATTTTTATTGGTTAAAACTAACTTCTCCTAAAAATTGCCCCATAATTTATGATAATGTTATAGAATAGACATCCCGTGATGCGTCAGATTCCACACTCAAATATTAAAATAGTGACGTGGGGCAATACCCGTGGGGCATATTGTTCGCTCCCATGCACCCTCATAAAGAACGGGGCAATCACTCGCAGCTATATACCCTTCCGGGGAACGTTTCCCGTGTGTAAGAGCATCTCTAGCAGATTTTTTAAAAATTGACCCTTAAAAACGCGTATAAGGTGCATTATAAACCATTTTTAGGTGTGACATTGCCCCAGGCAAAGCAGGCCCCGTAAATAAAATTGTATCCCACTATATTCTTCTTTTCCTACCGTCCCGACAAAGCCCGCCTCCGGCCACGGCGTGCCTCACCCCGCGTGCTACCTGGCTCGCCTGCCCGTCCCCACTGAGTCCGGCACCGCCCGCCGCCACGCAAGCTCCCCTGCGCCCCCTCCCCCCCTCCCCCCCGCCCTTCTCCAGCGCCGGCCCGCCCCGATTCAGGCCGTCGGTGGCTTGCTCCACTCCGTGGACGGCCTCGCCTCGGCAGTGGATGTCGAGCCGGCCGCAATCCGGACCGGCAGCAACAAATTCCGTCGTGCGGCGGCTTCTTCCGACGTGCTGCGACATATTCCGGCGAGTTCCGACGACGTTTCTGCTCCGACGAGGTTTGACCGGTTTACAGATTGAAATGTATACTGCCTTCGAAACTATACATATGATGTTCTCGCGGATGGATTTTCAATGCCCTTTAAAAAGTTTAAGGGCCGAACGAATTTCACGGGATCTGCTAGGTGTCATTTTTTCGTTCGAAACTACACATACCTCTTTTTTACGGGTTTGATCACTTTAAGGGATATGCTAGAGATGCTCTAGCACGACAACCCCTAGATCTAGCTTGGTAATTACTGGAAGCATATATAACAACTAATTTGGGTAGCATGGAAATTCAACCTGATGTAGCATGATAAATCTTCAACATGTGGGCTACTTCCCCCCTTTTTTTTAATTTTTTATTTCGGCAATTCTCGCTGTTGCAGCATAGCAAATCCGTGAAACGCATGTCAATTATCTTTGTTATAGCATGACAAAACTCCTGAAATGCATCGCAATTTTCGCTGAGCAGGCGATCTGAAGGCCCTCCATTCCCTATCCAACGGTTCAGATTAGTCCGATTGAACTGGAAAAAAAAATCATATCATATAACTCACGCATGGGTGCTCCCACAAAACTGATGGTCCCAAGAAGATTGCACACATCCATTATTGTACTAGCCAATTGTGGACAGATCATGATCATCCCGCCAAAAACAGCTGTAATTGGCCCTGCATGCGACGCCGCGGCCCTGGCCATGCTTCATGTGTCGTATTCCGTCGTGTGCCACGACGGCGCGCGCTGTATCGATATGGCTAAAAAGGTTGGTCTCAGTCCTGGTGTCGTGGTTCGGCCACGAAAGCGTTGCACCCTTGTCAAGATTGAGGACTCGGCCAGATTCACGAGTTCGTGCACGTTTTTTGCACGTTTTTGTTAACACGTCGAAAGCAAAAGATCAAAGCAAACGTGTATAGCACCTGTAGTTGCCACTCGTACCTAGGATCTGATCCTGGGTACCCATAGGAACGAGATATACGTGGGTCGGGGTGAACTGGACGTGCCTTGGCGTGTCCGCCCCAGACAGGGCTGGTTATCAGGTGTGCCAGACAATCTCAATGTTTAAGCTGTTTTTTTAATAATGGTGAATTTTCATTAACTTAAAATGAAGCATCCCTAAAAAGGCTTAAAATGAAGCATCACAAACATATAATAAATACACACCCTGCATTTGCATAATTAGGATGCACACAACTAATATCATCACACGCATAAATGAACATACTCACAAAGCAAAATCATACACGACCAAAGCTATGTGTAGGCGAGGAAATAAAAACCCTAGATCAATCAGATCCGTGATTGGCAAACTACACGGTGACCATATCAACACCAATCATCTTATGAAACCACAAAGACGATGAGTTTTTTGAGTGACAATGCTTTTAGAAACGGAGCGAGACCTTCAAGCGCCGCCAGTCACCGCATCCAACCACCAAAGGCCGGAATCAAAATTTTCACCCTCAATAACCAGTCCGAGCATGTCCAAGCTATTCCTACAACAAGGTACGACATAAAAGCATCATCATTGTCAGGTATAACCACCTCGGGTTAGACCTAGGCTTTCACCCCGAAACTCGAGACCGGGTGCTTGAGTAGCACCACCATTGAAGTCACTCACGTGTTGTCACCACCACTTTTCCGTGACATAGTAGCTCATGTGATGTGATTGCCGTTGTTGCACAACCATCCCTCTGCGTCAAGTCGTCGTCAACATTTTGCATTTCACTGCATTAACGATTCTCGAGGGGGGGGGGGACACTCATGAAGAACTTTCGGTGGCCACCGCAACCTAGCGAGGCCGCCAATTGTCCGACCTGGATCAGCACAAGGTGAGCGATAGGAGATGGCTTGTAGCCTTAGGTGGGATGGTTGGAACTCATTTTCCACGCAACTGTCGTACGTCGGCGTCCAACAAGAGACACGATGAACATCATGCCTTTGATTCCTGGAGATACGACATGAGGGGGAACTGAAGCATGGGTTCATTTGCTATGTGCCGTCAGGCAGTAGCAGACGTTGTATGACATTGCTCAGTCAGCAGGGACGCGCGCCGCAGCAACCCGTCACTAGGCTTCGGGTCTGGGAGTTACATGAGGAGGGAAGGAGGGAGGCCAGGGGAGGAGTGGGGCACAACCTAGAGATCCCATCGCCTCCAGCCAGCCAACAAGAGGCTACCGCAAGGCAATTTCGAGGACAGAAGTGGCCAAAGGATGTTGTTTGGGTTGGCTTTGAGGGTTCGGTTGGATGCCGTTTTTTATCCAGTCGTATGGGAAGGATTTGAGGGGTGTCCATCTTAACGTTTGAGAAGGATTTATGAGATCCGGATGTATTTCGAAAGGCGCAACAAATGCTGGTGATGCTATCAGTGATAAGAGCATCTCCAGGGTAGACCCTCAAATCGCCCGCAAACGTCCGGACCGAGCTGTCCGACCACCACAAGCCATCCAATATTGTCCCGCATTTGTTCGCGGACCAGACTGGGTGTCCATTTTCCTGCAAACCGGAAGCAAACCAGGGGACTTTACGGGAGGCTGGACACCCGCTACGAAGGACCCTGAGACCCCTGGGCTACCCAAAAGCAAGGTGGAGCCCGCGCAATTGGAGTGTTCCACACTGTTTTCACGGCAAAATCCCCTTTCTCCACCCTCTCTGATACAATCATGCCGCTCTCGACCCCGATTCCCGCCTTTTTCGTCGCCACCGTTAATGCATGGACCCGTACGAAAAGCTACCGGAGACGACATAGGTGGAGGATCCTAAGAAGGTGGCCGCCCTAAACATCAACTAGGCAACACGACAAACCTGCCACCTCAAAGCGAAGGTAAATAACGTGGCGGCATGCAAAAAAGAAGGGTGGCGGGTGAGGCGAGCGTGGCCTCGGAAGCGGGACAACACCGCCATCGTCGTACACGCACATGCCGTCCTAGCCTGAGCAATATCAACCTCGCTACTTCTTTGCCGCCAAGTAGCTCGGGCGACGGTCCTGGTCTCTGCCTCCGGGCATGTGTCGTGTTACGTCGATGCCAATGCGATGACGTCCCATTTCACCGAGTCGGCATCGCGACAACTTTTCTGCTAGTGGACGTTGGACGTGGATCAGCATGGTGCCCGCTCTCTTTTCGCCGCTATGTCTCAATTGGGAGAGCCGACGTACGAGGACGCAGACATGCAGATGTTTGAGCTGATCCACGACGGACATGGAGGCTGCTTCGAGGACGGGCAAGTGGATGACTCGAAGCCGGAGGTGCACGCCTAGAAGTCAGGAACCTACACCCAGCTAGACCCGTACACCCAGCAACTCTATTCGTACATGACGAGTCAAAACTATGTGATGTTGTCACTACTAGGAAAAAGCCTAGTAGTAGCGCGGGTTAAAAGCTAGTAGTAGTGCGGGTGCCTGCGCTACTACTACGGTGCTACAGCTAACTAGTAGTAGTAGCGTGGTGCATCCCGCGCTACTAGTACATGTGTTAGTAGTAGCGCGAGTTCGACACGCGCTACTACTAACTATCTATAGCACGTGTCTGTGACCCACACTACTACTATTAATTTGAAAACCCCAAAAAAAAATCTCGACCCCATGACGCGCGCACGTTGGCCGGGAGCAGGGAGATCTCAGCCATGACGCGTGCCTCGTGGAATCCGTCGAGGGCGGCCGCGGAGGCCAGCCCGGCGTGGGCTGGGAGCTGGAGGACCTGCATGTTGGCATCATGCGTGGGGAGCAACACCTTGCGGCGACCGTCGCCGTTGAGGTCGGCGACGAGCGGCGGCGGGAGGCGGTCCACGTCGTGCTTGATCGGGAACCCGTCATCCGACAGCTGGTACCACGCTTCCCGGAACGAGAAGTCGCCCTCGTGCTGCCGGAGGAGGAGGGGGATGGCTCAGCTAGCGTTCCGGATCGAATCGGAGAGGGGGGAGGAGGAGGGCTGACCTGGAGCAAGAAGAAGACAGTGAAGGCGGCGAGGAGGAGGATGCTGAGGTCGCGCTTCCGCATCTTGGCGGCGGCGAGGAGCTCCGGCGACCGCCCATCGGAGGGATCTCGGAGAAGGGAAGGGGGAAGAAAGCAGAGTGTACCAGCGGCGGCCACCGCTGAAGTATGAGGGAGAGACGAGGAAAGTGAGAGAGGGGGAAAGTGAGGGAGAGAGGAGGGATTCGGCTGAGGATACGGGGATTTCACCTACCTCGTACTTAGTAGTAGCGAGGGGTATAAAACCGCGCTACTACTATCAAGTTAGTAGTAGCGCGGGTTTGTACCCCTCAGTACTACTATGGCATGTTCTGGGAGGGCACGGTAGAGACCGCTTAGTAGTAGCGAGGGTTAAAAACCCGCGCTACTAGTATCAACTTAGTAGTAGCGAGGGGTAAAAACCTGCGCTACTAGTAAGTAGCAGTAGCGAGGGTTATAAACCCTCGGTACTAGTAAGCGTCTGCCTATAAGCTTTCCCCTAGTAGTGTGTTGCCCTTTATTTTGTGTCTACACGGTAGGCTTTGTTGGTTTTTATCGCGTCTGCGCACTTCTTTTTGTTTGTTTTCCCCAGGATGTAGGTTTTGGGCGCTTTTGGAATTATGAAAAAAATGTCAAGAAAGGGTGATGAAATCACGTCAATCAACATGATAAATGATTACCATAAAAGAAAAAGTGTTTGGGAGAAGTTGGGGGCTGTGCAGGGCAATGGAGCGCTCGACGACCTTTGGTGCGAGCGCAAGTACTCATACCACTGGTTGAAGCACCTGCCACCAATGCCTCGTAGTCGACTACTCCTTCATGCAATTGGATCTGAGATCATACACACACTGACTCTAAAACCTAATCCAGAACACAGAACCCTAGCCTCTTGAAGGCATCAGGAGAGGGAATTAGCAGGGAGGAGATTGTCATCTCCCCACCTCGTGCAAGGGGACGTTGGCATCAATCATCTTCACCATCATCTATCTCCATCTTGTTGTAATACTGAACCACTCATGGATCATTACATGTATTACTCGTTTGTTCTGTTGATGTTTACCACAACTATTCATATGGTGGTTATTGTCTCCATGTGCGAGTATACCCCCTAGTCCTCGGGGACATGAATGAACCTTGGTATGTATTGGAGCTGAAACGTTAATAAGGATATGAAATTCTCTATTGAATATTTGGTTTAATAGCCTTTGTGAATGTTGTGAAGGGGCTCCACACAACATTTTTGCCACAAGGCCACGAAGCATGTTACCGTCGTTGTAAAGGTTAAGATATCGAGGTAATTTGAGGTGGCAGTAAAATCCTCAATTTCACGCCCTTACAATTGATAGGGGAATAACAAAGAACTCTTGGAGAGGCCGCGTCCACGGAGAAACCCTTAATTATCGCATTGAGAACCGGGGCGGGGAACCTATGGTAGTGGAGTGTGTGGTATGAAATCTACCCCAAGTAGAACGTATTCTGCACCCGGATCTACCAAATCACAGACATCAAGAGTGGCTCAAGTATACAACTTAGAACTATGCTATGACATATATATCACACTCAATCTAATTTACATTATAACTTATCGCCTTCATTTTGCTCCGTCCCTACAACTAACTTGCATATAGTATATCGTAAGCCTCTATAAGAGACAAAGTCCAATTCTCGTGATCCCCGTGGAATTGATACTCTTACTTCGAAAAGGCTACAACTAAATCATATGCACTCACAGGCCATTAGTGCATCAGCTAGCCAAAGCAGGACGACGACGACCTTGGTCTGGAGGAATGGCCGGTCGATCCAAAGAAGAAGGGTAGAGAAAAAAGTTTCAACATGATGGATAATGAATTGTTTTGCGATGTGTGGTAGGCCACTAGCATTGTTATGATCCATGGCATGGAGAAAAAGGGCGCAACATTTTGGGCCAAGATTCATACTTGGTTACATGAGCACAAGAATTTTCATGCCCTACCGCAACAAACTCGTCTGCAATCGTGGGACAAAGGCACTCCACCATTGATGGTACACCACCCAAGATGTCATGAGAAAGTATTACGGCCATTTGAAACAACTAATCGGCCGGTGGCCAAGTGGTGCGCTAAGCACCGAGCAAGTAAATTGTTATATGTGTTTGATCATTTTGCTACATATGCAACTTGTTGGCCGGATATACTCTATGGGTTGGTCATTTGGCCGGATATGCAACTTGTTGACAATGTTTTTTCTTTCTAGCCTCCTGTGCATGCAACTTGTTCTTGAAGATGGAGAAGAGGGGATTTGCTCTCATGCATTATTTGTTGAAATTGAATGGGCAACCAAGTGGCAATTGTCCATTACCAACTCCATGAAGATCGCCAACAACGGCACCGATGAAGAAGCAGGTGATCCAACCGACCCAACAAAAAAGGCGTCCAAAAGGTTAGAAGAGAGTTCCGAGAAAAGAAGTGGCATGAGAAGAACGAGAAGCGAGAAGGGACGACAACCAAGATGACAGAGAGTTCGAGGACATCTTGACAAAGAAGGAGGAGGCATGCGTGAAATGCTCCGACGTGAATGAGGAAAAGAAGGCCAAGAGGCTAACATCTTGATAGCCGCAACTAGGAAGAAGCTGAAACTCAAAAAGAGGAGGGTTTCTCTCAGCCACTTTGGATGATACGAGGAATGTTGACCATGAAGATGGACGAATTGGATAACGTTGATGCGATGATCATGCACACCATCCATGTCAAGGTGTCGAAGTGCTTGGTGGCCGAGTTGGAGCCGGATGGTGAGGAGGAGGCAGTAGCAGAGTGATCGTGGAGGCTTGGATAGCCGGTCTAGTAGGGCAAAAATCCTTTTCTACACGGACTGATACTTTTAGGGCGTGACTAGGTCTCAATCGACTGAGACTTAATCAAGTCTAAGTCAAGTGATATAGTATGTAAGAAAAAAACTGAAAAGAATTTTTTGCAAGAATCTTCATGCAAAATCGAAGTAAGATACTATCGATTGAGACATAACGAAGTCTAAGTCGACTAAGACTTAAGCAAAACTGATACTTTTATGATCATGCGCATTGTAATAACTATAGACATCCGCCTCTTTTTGCTTGTGATGGGCGCTATAAAAACCGTGCCTTAATTTGCATTTGAAATAGAATTGGACGGACCAGAGCGGACGTCTAAATGTGATGCGGTCGAATGATCGGCTTCTGCATTCGTGTCTATGGACTAGTCTTTTTTTTTGAAAGATCCAACATTGCTGGCTTCATTGATTTAGCAGGAAGGTGAGTACAAAAGGTTGATCGGAGCGATCAAGAAGAGAAAATAAGAAGAGACGGTCAAGCGACCGTCATCTTATGCAGAAAACACTGAAATCAATCTTCTCCCAACATTTCCCCGAACGGGGCCTCTAGTTTCTTTGCTCCTGCCAATCTCCATTGCTCTAAGTTACTACTGATCTTTGCACATATCCGCTGATGACTTGGAGTCGCCCCCCTGAAGGTGCATTCATTCCTCTCGTTCCAGATCTCCCACAGAACCATAATGATCATTGATCTGATTGCTCTTCTGTTTTGTGGTAAAGTCTGGTCGATGGCCTGCTGGCATACCTGAGCTGATGAGGTGAGGCCCCTGGTCGATGATGATAGGGAGGAGCATCCAGAACGCCTTGCCGTGTGCAGCCAAATTTTCCGCGCAAAACTGCAATCCCAAAACAAATGTGTGGACGTTTTCAGATTGCGAAGGCACAGTTGGCAGAAGTAATTGTTCGGCCAACCCCTCCTCTGAAGTCGATCGTTGCACCAAAGCCTGTCCTGAAGAAATAGCCACATGAACATCTTGTGCTTATTTGGAGCCCAGACCTTCCAGATTAGGTTGTTGAACATGGGCTGATCCAGGGCCTGAGTTGTATGCTGAATTTGCAGAGTAGCAACCATTGTTGGTGTGCCTCCATCGTATGCGGTCGTCTTCTTGTGGGCACAGCACTGTGTTTGCGGCCTGTAACATACGCCACATGGACAGAAAATCAGGTGCAATGGCCATGGTGTCAGCATGTTGCAAATCTTTGATCCACTGATCATTCCGGAGGGATGCTTCAACGCTTCTACTTTTTCTACGGGCGTGATTGTAGACTGTTGGGTATGAGATTGCCAGTGGGGAGTCGCCTAACCAATTTTCTTTCCAGAAGTCTGCTTTGCGGCCGTTCCCAATCTGAACTTTTGTTGCCAAACTGAAAATCTCTCGGTCCTTCTCTGACACCGGGGGCTTTAGCTGCACCCACGGCCTTGCTGGTTGATCCCATGTTAGCCACTGCCATCTAAGGCGAAGGGCAATGATAAACTTGTTTAGATCCAGGATGCCCAACCCTCCTTTTCGCACCGGGGAGCAAACTTTCGACCAGGCCACCTTGCACTTACCCCCGACGAGCCGGTCATCTTGGCACCATAGGAATCGCCTTCGGGCCTTGTCTATCTTTCGAATGATTTTCTTTGGCACTTTTAGGACAGTCATGGCGAAAGTTGGCAAGGCGGAGAGGACACTACGTACCAGAACCCTCCTACCTGCCAAGTTGAGCAGTTTTTTTTTCCAACCCGCCAGACGCGCTTTAATTCTGTCTATCAAGAACTGGAAGTGGCTCAGCCTCAGCCTGGTCGACGAGATCGGCAAGCCGAGGTAAGTCAGGGGGAAACCAGTGAGAGTGCCACCGAAACCCTGTAGCACTTCCGACAAATCGATGTCTTCGCACCTAATGGCTGCCACTGAAGATTTACTTTGGTTGAGCTGCAGCCCTGTTGCTTCTCCGAATTTTGTCAGCAGATCAAGAAGCATGTCAACCTCCGCCTTGGATGGGTGACTAGTCAACAGACAAATAACGTGTCCGTTTTAAGGGTCTGCTTTCGAATGCCCTAAACGATGCGAGCAGCTATTGACCCCGTCGCTCCGTCCAAATACTTTCGCCGTCCAAAAATACTTGTCGGTTGGCCCACCCTACACGATAGCGCGCGTATGCGGTCCTGCTTTCGTTGCCACTGCCAGCCATGCATGGATTCTGCATGGCTGCATGGTCTCCAGGGGCTATTTGTACGCCCAGCAGCGAGTAGATGGAGCTGCATTCGCAACACACAGCGAGAGTGTAAGCAGATCCACAGCAACGTTAGCTGCTCGTGATCGATCGATCTGAAGCAACAAGTGTAAGATGAACCAGAGCGCCGTGGGCTCCCTGGTGCCGCGGCAGGCGCCGGGCAGCTACGGCCTGCCGTTCGTCTCGGCCATCCGCGACCGCCTCGACTTCTACTACTTCCAGGGAGAGGCCAAGTACTTCGAGTCCCGCGTCGAGAAGCACGGCTCCACCGTCCTCCGCATCAACGTCCCGCCGGGCCCCTTCATGGCGCGCGACCCCCGCGTGGTCGCCGTGCTCGACGCCAAGAGCTTCCCCGTGCTCTTCGACGTCGACAAGGTCGAGAAGAAGAACCTCTTCACCGGCACCTACATGCCCTCCACCTCCCTCACCGGCGGCTTCCGCGTCTGCTCCTACCTCGACCCCTCCGAGCCCACCCACGCCAAGGTCAAGCAGCTGCTCTTCTCCCTCCTCGCCTCGCGCAAGGACGCCGTCATCCCGGCCTTCCGCTCCCACTTCTCCTCGCTCCTCGCCACCGTCGAGTCGCAGCTCGTTCTCGCCGGCAAGTCCAACTTCAACACGCTCAACGACTTCACCTCCTTCGAGTTCATCGCCGACGCCTACTTCGGCGTGCTCCCCTCCGCCTCTGACCTCGGCACCACCGGCCCCACCAAGGCCGCCAAGTGGCTCATATTCCAGCTCCACCCGCTCGTCACGTTCGGCCTCCCTTTGATCCTCGAGGAGCCGCTCCTCCACACCGTGCTTCTCCCGCCCATCTTCGTCAGCGGTGACTACAAGGCGCTCTACAAGTACTTCTACGCCGCCGCGACCAAGGCGCTCGACATGGCCGAGAGCCTCGGGCTGAACCGGGACGAGGCATGCCACAACCTGCTGTTCGCCACCGTGTTCAACAGCTACGGCGGCCTCAAGGTGATGCTCCCGGGGATCCTCGGGCGCATCGCTGAGGCCGGAGAGAAGTTCCACCAGAGGCTGGCCGCGGAGGTACGCACCGCCGTTGCGGAAGCCGGCGGCAAGGTGACGATAGAGGCGCTGGAGAAGATGGAGCTGACCAAGTCGGCGGTGTGGGAGGCGCTGCGTCTGGAGCCGCCCGTCAAGTTCCAGTACGGCCGCGCCAAGGCCGACATGAACATCGAGAGCCACGACGCGGTGTTCGCCGTGAAGAAGGGAGAGATGCTGTTCGGGTACCAGCCATGCGCCACCAAGGACCCCCGGGTGTTCGGCTCCACGGCGAGGGAGTTCGTCGGCGACCGGTTTGTCGGGGAGGGAAGCAAGCTGCTGCAGTACGTGTACTGGTCCAACGGGAGGGAGACCGAGAGCCCCAGCGTGGACAACAAGCAGTGCCCCGGCAAGAACCTGGTCGTGCTCGTTGGCAGGCTCCTGGTCGCCGAGATGTTCCTCCGGTACGACACCTTTACCGCCGACGTCGGCGTCGACCTGCTCGGCCCCAAGGTTGAATTCACCGGTGTCACCAAGGTCACGTCCGGTCCTGGGGCTGTTTAGAACCTGCACCGGCCATCTGTGAGACAGTGACAAACGGATCAACTCGTACGAACGCCAGTCATAGCATGCATGACAAACGGAGTATGAAGTATGTCAGTCATGCATGTATCTTGTTCGGTAGCTTCGCGTGCATGTTTTCCTTTTCGCACTCTTGCCCAGCGTAATAAAATGGACCCCTGTCATAAGATTGGGAGCACCTATTTATCAACGGAACAGTCTTGCCAAATCTTAGTCAATTAATGGTTAAGTCTCGATTGATGTCATATTCATAAGATTTTACATTGAGATTCACACAATTTAGAAAGCGCAGATCCATATTTCGTGGCTGCTTGCTACATGTTTTCCTCTTCCCTTTGTCCCTCCTTCAAGAAAAGGTGGCTAGGGTTTCTGTCTCCGTCGGCGGCGCCGCTGATCTCCCATGTCTCCTGTGGCCTTAGAGCCATGGGTGCGCGGTGGATCCCGGCCATTGTCGGCGGGAGGCATCTGTTTTCAGGTGCTTCTTCAAGTTTTGTTAGGGGTTGTGTCCTGCTCAAAAAGATGAGACGGCGGCGGCTTCTTGAAGATGGAATAAGGTTCTACCCGCCTAACCTCCGTCCCAATGGTGTGTCTAGCATCGTCGGAGGGCGTGTGGAGGTGTGTCTCCGGCGGATCTCGCGAGATTTGGTCGGTGGTTGTCTTTGGTGGAAACGTTCGGATCCGGTCTTTGTTCGTCTTTGTTCATGTGTCTTCAGGTTGGATCCTTTCGATCTAAAATTCTCTTCATCGGTAGTGGTTGCCGTTCTAGGATATTGGTCCTATGGGACCTTAGCACGACGACTTCTCAATTGTCTACTACAACAAGTTGTGCCCGGCTCCGGCGAGGGAGGGGCGATGACGGCGGCGCGCCTTCGAATCGTTTTAGTGCTTGTAGTCGTCGCTAGGTGGTCTATGAATCTAGATGTAATCTTTATTATTTCTGGTATTCATTGTACTGCCATGATTGAAGATGAATAGATCGACGGTTTCCCGAAAAAAAAGATTCACACAATTTTTTTGAAATTTCCTTTTTTGACATGATATGTCACTTGACTGAGACTTGATTAAATCTCAGTCGACTGAGACCTAACCACACCCGTAATAGAAACACTAAAAAAATCTGACGTCGGATATTTAGGCATGGCAAACCTAACTTTTTCAAGGCAATTTATATTACCATGATGATGTCAAATTTAGTTTGTAAGCACAATAATTTTCTGACAGAAAAATGAATTGAGACGGATTTGCCTTACTCGCCAACTAAAGTTGTCATCTTCGAAGAACACAATTTACCATGAAAAACATTTGACTTGTCATGGTAAAAAATCTGACGTCAGATTTGTAGTAGAGTCCTTTATTAGTTACCTATATTCTTGGACAAATCGGTCGATCTTTTGAGCCATCCGACTGAATTCTAATCGCTGAAACAAACCCCGGTGTAGCTCCCAAGGCGGCTACGGCGGAAACCTACCCGTCTCCACCGCTCCACTCTTCCCTAGCGCCGGCCTACAATGGTGCCCTGGGGCAAGACAACAATGGGCCCGTATTTACTGAAAGGCTCAAACAATTTTCTATTCCAAAAGGAAAGTAAATATCTAGCACATAGCATAATTGATGGTCTTTGGACTTCAAAAGTGACAGTACATCTTATTTACCAATCAAATGAACTAAACCATAATGAAACAATGTAGTTCAGCAAAAGCTCACTTTCCTAAATTTTAATAATGGAGACTTCATTTTGTCCAGCAAAACAAATAACCTCGCGAGAACTTGTTGCTACTTAAAACTTTTGTGTTACCATCACATAAAAAGTTAGCACATGTACGTACATTTGTTTCTAGACCCCTTTTGGGATTCTACCGGTTCACTTTTTTCGAGAGGGGTTCCCCCGCCACATTTTATTAAACAAGGCAAGAAAAACACAGGATGTTGTTCACATCGCTCAGGCTGAACCAAACTAGCTAAGCCAGAAGGTTTTTAAAATTTCAACACGGTGAGCAAAGTAAAACAACCAACATAACTAACCATTACATATCATCAGCTTTTTCAGTTGGAATGTGCCCTCAAGAAAAAGCTTTGCCTGTCGATTCCATTGCACACCCCACCCTTTACTTCTAGGTGATCCTTAGAAGCGTTCCTCCTCGACGATCTTGAAGCAGCAGGACTGACTAAGCATCCGGGCATAGGATCTTCCGTTGGTGAAGCATTGCGCTTACTTTTCCCAGAAGAACTTGAGTATCTTTCCACACTGCACCCTGGAAACAAACATCATTTCACAATGTCCATAAGCTTCAAAAGTGGAAGCAATTCAAGACATACCAACCACATATTTTTTTCAGGACCATGCACCACCTGACAGACAAATCAGACATGTTGTGGGGGGAATTAAACTGAAAAACTTACGCACCAGCTCTCCAAACCTCTTGCGCAACAAGGCAATCAAAAAACAAGTGTTGAACAGATTCAACTTCGCCACAGAAAAGGCAGGTCAATCATCTAGATGTTGCCTTTTAACCAAATTGTCTCTTGTTGGAATCTTATTATGGAAAGCGCAAAACTTTTCCCAAACAGGAGCAAAAAAACCTCCCCAATTAATTATGTTGTAAAAAGAGCGTACCGAATAGACACCAGACTATTCAAGGGTCCAAGTAGGTTTATCAGCAGTTTTAATAGGAATTTTTTTGTAAGACAACCAAAAGATCATGCCATTTATCCAGGTAATCAGCATCCACACATCTCCCAAACACTACAGGAATCAGCTACTTTGCCGTCTGCCATGGCAGATGACAAAGGATAGGTTCACGGATGCAAATATCTTTGTCATCAGCTGGCAAACGGCCCCACTTCCAGCACAGAAAACAACGGTAAAGGGCTACTTTGTCGTCTGCATAAATAAAGGGGACGACAAAAATCTTTGCCGTCAGCCATACAATGAAAACAGACGGCAAAGCCAGTGGATGCATAGCACTTAGGTTAGCCCCGTTAGGTGGCTAACGGCAGACTTTGCCGTCTGCCTGCTGACGGCAAAGAGACAAGCTCCTTTGCCGTCTGCCAGGCGACGTCAGCTGACCTCAGGTGGGGGCTAGCAGACTTTGTTGTCCGCAACTGATGGCAAAGTTACACCAGCCTTTGCTGCCAGGTAAAGTAACAAAATGGCTCACACCTAGTGCTCCCAGGCTACACAGGTTGCTGCCACGTGTCACCTTTGCTGTCGGTGGCAGACGGCAAAGTGCCTATATTGCCACTTTTTTTCTTCCGTTTTTTGTTATATCCAAGCATTTTCATAGCAAAGTGCCTATATAGGACAACACTATTCTGATCCCAGGATTAGAATAACTATTTGGATCACAACAGCCCTATATCGGGTCCGACGGGGATGTTCCCGAACTCCAGAACCGAGCGGTGACAGTGATGACCCACAAGTATAGGGGATCTATCGTAGTCCTTCCGATAAGTAAGAGTGTCGAACCCAACGAGGAGCAGAAGGAAATGATAAGCGATTTTCAGCAAGGTATTCTCTACAAGTACTGAAATAAGTGGTAACAGATAGTTTTGTGATAAGATAAATTGTAACGAGCAACAAGTAACAAAAGTAAATAAAGTGCAGCAAGGTGGCCCAATCCTTTTTGTAGCAAAGGACAATCCTGGACAAACTCTTATATAAGGAAAAGCGCTCCCGAGGACACATGGGAATATCGTCAAGCTAGTTTTCATCACGTTCATATGATTCACGTTCGGTACTTTGATAATTTGATATGTGGGTGGACCGATGCTTGGGTGCTGCTCTTACTTGAACAAGCATCCCACTTATGATTAACCTCTATTGCAAGCATCCACAACTACAACAAAAGTATTAAGGTAAACCTAACCATAGCATGAAACATGTGGATCCAAATCAGCCACTTATGAAGTAACGCATAAACTTGGGTTTAAGCTTCTGTCACTCTAGCAACCCATCATCTACTTATTACTTCCCAATGCCTTCCTCTAGGCCCAAATAATGGTGAAGTGTTATGTAGTCGATGTTCACATAACACCACTAGAGGCTAGACAACATACATCTCATCAAAATATCGAACAAATAACAAATTCACATGACAACTAATAGCAAGACTTCTCCCGTGTCCTCAGGAACAAACGTAACTACTCACAAAGCATATTCATGTTCATAATCAGAGGGGTAATAATATGCATAAAGGATCTGAACATATGATCTTCCACCAAATAAACCAACTAGCATCAACTACATGGAGTAATCAACACTACTAGCAACCTACTAGTACCAATCCCGGACTTGGAGGCAAGAATTGGATACAAGAGATGAACTAGGGTTTTGAGATGAGATGGTGCTGGTGAAGATGTTGATGGAGATTGGCCTCTCCCGATGAGAGGAGCGTTGGTGATGACGATGGCGATGATTTCCCCCTCCCGGAGGGAAGTATCCCCGGCAGAACAGCTCTGCCGGAGCCCTAGATTGGTTCCGCCAAGGTTCCGCCTCGTGGCGGCGGAGTCTCATCCCGAAAGGTTGCTTATTATTTTTTCCTCGACGAAAGACCTCATATAGCAGAAGATGGGCATCGGAGAGCCAACAGGGGGCCCACGAGGTAGGGGGGCGCGCCCTAGGGGGGGCGCCCCCACCCTCGTGGACAGGGTGTGGGCCCCCTGGTCTTCATCTTTGGCAGGGATTTTTCATTATTTTTAACTAGATGTTCTGTGGAGTTTCAGGACTTTTGGAGTTGTGCAGAATAGGTCTCTAATATTTGCTCCTTTTCCAGCGCAGAATTCCAGCTGCCGGCATTCTCCCTCCTTATGTAAACCTTGTAAAATAAGAGAGAATAGCTATAAGTAATGTGACATAATGTGTAATAACAGCCCATAACGCAATAAATATCGATATAAAAGCATGATGCAAAATGGACGTATCAACTCCCCCAAGCTTAGACCTCATTTGTCCTCAAACGAAAGCCGATAACGATAAATATGTCCTCATGTTTAGAGGTAGAGGTGTCGATAAAAATAAAATACGGACATGAAGGCATCATGATTATTCTTATAACAGCAACATATATGAATATTGTCATATGATTTCTTATGCTCAAGTAATAATCCATTCACAAAGCAGAGTACGAATCATAAACTTTATTGAGAACCAACAAACTATAATCTCAGTCATTGAAGCAATTGCAATTTATCATAACATCAGAAAGATTCTATGTCAGAGCTTAAAAGCAAGTCCACATACTCAACTATCATTTAGTCCTTCATAATTGCTAACACTCACGCAATACTTGTGGTTATAAAGTTTTAATCGGACACAGAGAAAGATAGGGGCTTATAGTTTGCCCCACAACCTTTTACCTCAAGGGTAATGTCAACAGTAATAACTCATGCTCCCCTACATCCAATTAGATATGTATATCAGATTCTTTCCAACATGCTGGGCTTGCCAAAGGATAAAATGAAAAAGGAAAGGTGAAGATCACCATGACTCTTTCATAAGGTAGAAGATAATAATAAAAGATACGCCCTTCATAGAGGGAAGCAGAGGTTGCCATGCGCTTTTATGGTTGGATGCACAAAACCTTAATGCGAAAGAACGTCACTTTATATTGCCACTTGTGATATGAACCTTTATTATGCAGTCCGTCGCTTTTATTACTTCCACATCACAAGATCGTATAAAGCTTATTTCTCCCACACCAATCAATCATACATATTTAGAGCAATTTTTATTGCTTTGCACCGATGACAACTTACTTGAAGGATCTTACTCAATCCATAGGTAGATATGGTGGACTCTCATGACAAAACTGGTTTAAGGGTTTTGGAAGCACAAGTAGTATCTCTACTTGGTGCTGAGAATTTGGCTAGCATGAGGGGGAAAGGCAAGCTCAGCATGTTGGAGGATCCATGACAACATACTTTATCTCAGATATAAGAAAACATAATTCATTACGTTGTCTTCCTTGTCCAACATCAACTCTTTAGCATGTCATATTTTAATGAGTGCTCCCAATCATAAAAGATGTCAATAATCTCTCCCTAATAATAAAGCACGAATTGAGTCTCCGGGTTCACCGTCACGGTGTTTTTGCGAAAAAGTCCTCATGTTTATGAAATCAAACCCGCAGTCCACAAATAACGTTTGCTCGCCATTGCGCAAAAAAAAACGTTTGCCCATCGACAAATAAAAACGAGGCCCAGGGGATTGTCACGTCTTGTCCCTGCCTCGGGTTCGTGGTGGAGGCAGATCACATCTTCCTTCACGGCGGCGGCGGCGGAGAGCCATCCTTCGATGCACTAGGCAGACTCACGACCCTCCGTGTGCTTGCGATGACGATATGCCCCACCAGCCCTAGCGTTCGATACGCCCAAGAGCCGCGACCGCTCCTCACCTGATGCCCCTCGCGATCTAGATTTGGAGAAGGGGTCGCTGTTGGGGAACGTAGCAATAATTCAAAATTTTCTACGTATCACCAAGATCAATCTATGGAGTCATCTAGCAACGAGGAAGGAGTGGATCTACATACCCTTGTAGATCGCGCGCGGAAGCGTTCAAGAGAACGGGGTTGATGGAGTCGTACTCGTCGTGATCCAAATCACCGATAATCCTAGCGCCGAACGGACGGCACCTCCGCGTTCAACACACGTACGGAGCAGCGACGTCTCCTCCTTCTTGATCCAGTAAGGGGGGAGGAGAGGTTGATGGAGATCCAGCAGCACGACGGCGTGGTGGTGGAAGTAGAGGGATTCCAACAGGGCTTCGCCAAGCGCTGCGGGAGGAGGGAGATGTGTCACGGGAGGGAGAGGGAGGCGCCAGGGCTTAGGTGTGGCTGCCCTCCCTTCCCCCACTATATATAGGGCCAAGGGAGAGGGGGGGGGCGCAGCCTTGGCCCTTCCTCCAAGGAAGGGTGCGGCCAGGGAGGAGTCCATCCTCCCCAAGAGACCTAGGAGGTGCCTTCCCCTTTTAGGACTCTTCCTTTCCCTTATCTCTTGGCGCATGGGCCTCTTGGGGCTGGTGCCCTTGGCCCATATAGGCCAAGGCGCACACCCCTACAGCCCATGTGGCCCCGGGGCAGGTGGACCCCCTTGGTGGACCCCCGGACCCCTTTCGGCACTCCCGATACAATACCGATAATGCGCGAAACTTTTCCGGCGACCAAAACAAGACTTACCATATATAAATCTTTACCTCCGGACCATTCCGAAACTCCTCGTGACGTCCGGGATCTCATCCGGGACTCCGAACAACTTTCGGGTTACCGCATACTAATATCTCTATAACCCTAGCGTAACCGAACCTTAAGTGTGTAGACCCTACGGGTTCGGGAGACATGCAGACATGACCGAGATGACTCTCCGGTCAATAACCATCAGCGGGATCTGGATACCCATGTTGGCTCCCACATGTTCCACGATGATCTCATCGGATGAACCATGATGTCAAGGACTTAATCAATCCCGTATACAATTCCCTTTGTCTAGCGGTACGATACTTGCCCGAGATTCGATCGTCGGTATCCCGATACCTTGTTCAATCTCGTTACCGGCAAGTCTCTTTACTCGTTTTGTAACACATCATCTCGTGATCAACTCCTTGATCACATTGTGCACATTATGATGATGTCCTACCGAGTGGGCCCAGAGATACCTCTCCGTTTACACGGAGTGACAAATCCCAGTCTCGATTCATGCCAACCCAACAGACACTTTCGGAGATACCTGTAGTGTACCTTTATAGCCACCCAGTTACGTTGTGACGTTTGGCACACCCAAAGCACTCCTACGGTATCCGGGAGTTGCACAATCTCATGGTCTAAGGAAATGATACTTGACATTAGAAAAGCTTTAGCATACGAACTACATGATCTTGTGCTAGGCTTAGGATTGGGTCTTTGTCCATCACATCATTCTCCTAATGATGTGATCCCGTTATCAATGACATCCAATGTCCATGGTCAGGAAACCGTAACCATCTATTGATCAACGAGCTAGTCAACTAGAGGCTTACTAGGGACATGGTGTTGTCTATGTATCCACACATGTATTTGAGTTTCCTACCAATACAATTCTAGCATGGATAATAAACGATTATCATGAACAAGGAAATATAATAACTACTAATTTATTATTGCCTCTAGGGCATATTTCCAACAGTCTGCCACTTGCACTAGAGTCAATAATCCAGTTCACATCGATATGTGATTAACACTCAAGGTCACATCCCCATGTGACTAACACCCAAAGAGTTTACTAGAGTCAATAATCTAGTTCACATTACCATGTGATTAACACTCGATGAGTTCTCGGTTTGATCATGTTATGCTTGTGAGAGATGTTATAGTCACCGGGTCTGAATCTGTCAGATCCATATGTACTTCGCAAATCTCTATGTCATCTTGTAGATGCAGCTACTACGCTATATTTGGAGCCATTTCAAATAACTGTTCTACTTGGAGCTATTCTAAATTGTTGGTCCATTATACGTATCCGGTATCTCTACTCAGAGCTGTCCGGATAGGTGTTAAGCTTGCATCAACGTAACTCTTTACGTCGAACTCTTTATCACCTCCATAACCGAGAAACATATCCTTATTCTTCTAAGGATAAGTTAGACCGCTATCTGGTGATCTACTCCTAGATTACCTTTGTACCCTCTTGCCAGATATGTGGTAAGGCACACATCAGGTGCGGTACTCAGCATGGCATACCGTATAGAGCCTATGACAAAAGCATAGGGGACGACATTCGTCCTTTCTCTTTCTTCTGCCATGGTCGAGCTTTAAGTCTTAACTTCATACCTTACAACTCAGGCAAGTACTCCTTCTTTGACTGATCCATCTTGAACCCCTTCAAGATCATGTCAAGGTATGTGCTCATTTGAAAGTACCATTAAGCGTTTTGATCTATCCTTATAGATCTTGATGCTCAATGTTCAAGTAGCTTAATCCAGGCTTTCCATTGAAAAACACTTTCCAAATAACCCTATATGCTTTCCAGAAATTCTACATCATTTCTGATCCATAATATGTCAACAACATATACTCATCAGAAATTCTATAGTGCTCCCACTCACTTCTTTGGAAATACAAGTTTCTCATAAACTTTGTATAAACCCAAAATCTTTGATCATCTCATCAAAGCGTACATTCCAACTCCGAGATGCTTACTCCAGTCCTTAGAAGGATTGCTGGAGCTTTGCATACTTATTAGCATCTTTCAGGATTGACAAAACCTTCCGGTTGTATCACATACAACCTTTCCTCAAGAAAATCGTCGAGGAAACAATGTTTTGACACCCTATCTGCAAGATTTCATAAATAATGCAGTAATCGCTAATATAATTCCAACAGACTCTTAGCATCGCTACGAGTGAGAAAGTCTCATCGTAGTCAACTCCTTGAACTTGTCGGAAAACATCTTAACGACAAGTCGAGCTTTCTTAATGGTGATACTTACCATCATTGTCCGTCTTCCTTTTAAAATCCATATGTACCTAACAGCCTTACGACCATCAAGTAGTTCTTCCATTTGTTTTCATACATGGATCCTATCTCGGATTTTATGGCCTCGAGCCATTTATCGGAATCCGGGCCCACCATCGCTTCTCCATGGCTCGTAGGTTCATTGTTGTCTAGCAACATGACTTCCAAGACAGGATCACGTACCACTCTGAAGTAGTACACACCCTTGTCATCCCACGAGGTCTGGTAGTGACTTGATCTGAAGTTTCATGATCACTATCATAAGCTTCCACTTCAATTATTGTAGGTGCCACAGGAACAACTTCCTATGCCCTGCCACACACTAGTTGAAGAGACGGTTCAATAACCTCATCAAGTCTCCACCATCCTCCCACTCAATTCTTTCGAGAGAAACTTTTCCTCGAGAAAGGACCCGATTCTAGAAACAATCCCTTATTGCTTTCGGTTCTGAGACAGGAGGTATACCCAACTGTTTTGGGTGTCCTATGAAGATGCATTTATCCGCTTTGGGTTCGAGCTTATCAGCCTGAAACTTTTTCGCATAAGCGTCGCAGCCCCAAACTTTTAAGAAATGACAGCTTAGGTTTCTCTAAACCATAGTTCATACGGTGTCATCTCATCGGAATTACGTGGTGCCCTATTTAAAGTGAATGTGGTTGTCTCTAATGCCTAACCCATAAACTATCGTGGTAATTCGATAAGAGACATCATGGTATGCATCATATCCAATAGGGTGCAGTTATGATGTTCGGACACACCATCACACTATGGTGTTCCAGGCTGTATTAGTTGTGAAACAATTTCCACAATATCTTAATTCTATGCCAAACTCGTAATTCAGATATTCATCTCTATGATCATATCATAGATATTTTATCCTCTTGTCACGACGATCTTTCAACTTCACCCTGAAATTACTTGAACCTTTCAATAATTCATACTCGTGATTCATCAAGTAAATATACTCAACATCTACTCAAATCATCTGTGAAGTAAGAACATAACGATATCCACTACATGCCTCAGCACTCATTGGACTGCACACATCAAAATGTATTACTTCCAACAAGTTGCTTTCTAGTTCCATTTTACTGAAAACGAGGCTTTCAGTCATCTTGCCCATGTGGTATGATTTGCATGTCTCAAGTGATTCAAAATCAAGTGAGTCCAAACGGTCCATTTGCATGGAGTTTCTTCATGCATATACACCAATAGACATGGTCCGCATGCCTCAAACTTTTCAAAAACGAGTGAGCCCAAAGATCCATCAACATGGAGCTTCTTCATGCGTTTTATACCGATATGACTTACGTGGCAGTGCCACAAGTAGGTGGTACTATCATTACTATCTTTTGGCATGAACATGTGTATCACTACGATCAAGATTCAATAAACCATTCATTTTAGGTGTAAGACCATTGAAGGTATTATTCAAATAAACAGAGTAACCATTACTCTCTCCTTAAATGAATAACCATATTGCGATAGACATAATCCAATCATGTCTATGCTCAACGCAAACACCAATCTTGATGGTAGAGGGAGCGTACGATATTTGATCAACCATGGAAATACTTCCAACACATATCGTCATCTCACCTTTTGGCTAGTCTCCTTTATTTCGTAGCTTTTATTTCGAGTTACTAACACTTAGCAACCAAACCGGTATCTAATACCCTGGTGCTACTAGGAGTACTAGTAAAGTACACATTAACATAATGTATATCCAATATACTTCTATCGACAGCCTTCTCATCTACCAAGTATCTAGGGTAATTCTGCTCCAGTGGCTGTTCCCCTTATTACAAAAGCACTTAGTCTCGGGTTTGGGTTCAACCTTGGGTTTCTTCACTAGAGCAGCAGCTGATTTGCCGTTTCATGAAGCATCCCTTTTTGCCCTTGCCCTCCTTGAAACTAGTGGTTTCACAAACCATCAACAATTGATGCTCCTTCTTGATTTCTACTTTTGTGGTGTCAAACATCGCGAATATCTCAAGGATCATCATATATGTCCCCGATACATTATAGTTCATCACGAAGCTCTAGCAGCTTGGTGGTAATGACTTTGGAGAAACATCACTATCTCATTTGGAAGATCAACTCCCACTTGATTCAAATGATTGTTGTACTCAGACAATCTGAGCACAAGCTCAACAATTGAGCTTTTTTCCCTTAGTTTGCAGGCTAAGAAAAATCGTCGGAGGTCTTATACCTCTTGACGTGGGCACGAGCCTGAAATCCCAATTTCAGCCCTCGAAACATCTCATATGTTTCGCGACGTTTTAAAACGTCTTTGGTGCCTCAGCTCTAAACCGTTTAACTGAACTATCACGTAGTTATCAAAATGTGTATGTCAGATGTTCGCAACATCCACAGACGACGTTTGAGGTTCAGCACACTGAGCGGTGCATTAAGGACATAAGCCTTCTATGAAGCAATGAGTACAATCCTCAGTCTACGGACCTAGTCCGCATAATTGCTACTATCAACTTTCAACTAAAATTTCTCTAGGAACATATCTAAACAGTAGAACTGAAGCGCGAGCTACGACATAATTTGCGAAGACCTTTTGACTATGTTTAGGATAATTAAGTTCATCTTATGAACTCCCACTCAGATAGACATCCCTCTAGTCATCTAAGTGATTACATGATCCGAGTCAACTAGGCCGTGTCCGATCATCACGTGAGACGGACTAGTCATCATCGGTGAACATCTTCATGTTGATCGCATCTACCATACGATTCATGCTCGACCTTTCGGTCTCTTGTGTTCCGAGGCCATGTCTGTACATGCTAGGCTCGTCAAGTCAACCTAAGTGTTTTGCGTGTGTAAATCTGGCTTACACCCGTTGTATGTGAACGTAAGAATCTATCACACCCGATCATCACGTGGTGCTTCGAAACGACGAACTTTCGCAATGGTGCACAGTTAGGGGAAACACTTTCTTGAAATTTTAATGAGGGATCATCTTATTTACTACCGTCGTTCTAAGCAAATAAGATGTATAAACCTGATAAACATCATATGCAATCAAATAGTGACATGATATGGCCAATATCATATTGCTCCTTTTGATCTCCATCTTCGGGGCTCCATGATCATCATCGTCACCGGCATGACACCATGATCTCCATCATCATGATCTCCATCATCGTGTCTTCATGAAGTTGTCTCGCCAACTATTACTTCTACTTCTATGGCTACCGGTTAGCAATAAAGTAAAGTAATTACATGACGTTTATGTTGACACGCAGGTCATAAATAAATAAAGACAACTCCTATGGCTCCTGCCGGTTGTCATACTCATCGACATGCAAGTCGTGATTCCTATTACAAGAACATGATCAATCTCATACATCACATATCATTCATCACATTCTTCTTGGCCATATCACATCACATAGCATACCCTGCAAAAACAAGTTAGACGTCCTCTAATTGTTGTTTGCATGTTTTACGTGGCTGCTATGGGTTTCTAGCAAGAACGTTTCTTACCTACGCAAAAACCACAACGTGATATGCCAATTGCTATTTACCCTTCATAAGGACCCTTTTCATCGAATCCGATCCGACTAAAGTGGGAGAGACAGACACCCGCTAGCCACCTTATGCAACTAGTGCATGTCAGTCGGTGGAACCAGTCTCACGTAAGAGTACGTGTAAGGTCGGTCCGGGCCGCTTCATCCCACAATGCCGCCGAATCAAGATTGGACTAGTAACGGTAAGCATATTGAACAAAATCAACGCCCACAACTACTTTGTGTTCTACTCGTGCATAGAAACTACGCATAGACCTAGCTCATGATGCCACTGTTGGGGAACGTAGCAATAATTCAAAATTTTCTACGTATCACCAAGATCAATCTATGGAGTAATCTAGCAACGAGGGAGGAGTGGATCTACATACCCTTGTAGATCGCGCGCGGAAGCGTTCAAGAGAACGGGGTTGATGGAGTCGTACTCGTCGTGATCCAAATCACCGATGATCCTAGCGCCGAACGGACGGCACCTCCGCGTTCAACACACGTACGGAGCAGCGACGTCTCCTCCTTCTTGATCCAGCAAGGGGGGAGGAGAGGTTGATGGAGATCCAGCAGCACGACGGCGTGGTGGTGGAAGTAGCGGGATTCCAACAGGGCTTCGCCAAGCGCTGCGGGAGGAGGGAGATGTGTCACGGGAGGGAGAGGGAGGCGCCAGGGCTTAGGTGTGGCTGCCCTCCCTTCCCCCACTATATATAGGGCCAAGGGAGAGGGGGGGGGGCGCAGCCTTGGCCCTTCCTCCAAGGAAGGGTGCGGCCAGGGAGGAGTCCATCCTCCCCAAGGCACCTAGGAGGTGCCTTCCCCTTTTAGGACTCTTCCTTTCCCTTATCTCTTGGCGCATGGGCCTCTTGGGGCTGGTGCCCTTGGCCCATATAGGCCAAGGCGCACACCCCTACAGCCCATGTGGCCCCGGGGCAGGTGGACCCCCTTGGTGGACCCCCGGACCCCTTTCGGCACTCCCGGTACAATACCGATAATGCGCGAAACTTTTCCGGCGACCAAAACAAGACTTACCATATATAAATATTTACCTTCGGACCATTCCGAAACTCCTCGTGACGTCCGGGATCTCATCCGGGACTCCGAACAACTTTCGGGTTACCGCATACTAATATCTCTATAACCCTAGCGTAACCGAACCTTAAGTGTGTAGACCCTACGGGTTCGGGAGACATGCAGACATGACCGAGATGACTCTCCGGTCAATAACCATCAGCGGGATCTGGATACCCATGTTGGCTCCCACATGTTCCACGATGATCTCATCGAATGAACCATGATGTCAAGGACTTAATCAATCCCGTATACAATTCCCTTTGTCTAGCGGTACGATACTTGCCCGAGATTCGATCGTCGGTATCCCGATACCTTGTTCAATCTCGTTACCGGCAAGTCTCTTTACTCGTTTTGTAACACATCATCTCGTGATCAACTCCTTGATCACATTGTGCACATTATGATGATGTCCTACTGAGTGGGCCCAGAGATACCTCTCCGTTTACACGGAGTGACAAATCCCAGTCTCGATTCATGCCAACCCAACAGACACTTTCGGAGATACCTGTAGTGTACCTTTATAGCCACCCAGTTACGTTGTGACGTTTGGCACACCCAAAGCACTCCTACGGTATCCGGGAGTTGCACAATCTCATGGTCTAAGGAAATGATACTTGACATTAGAAAAGCTTTAGCATACGAACTACATGATCTTGTGCTAGGCTTAGGATTGGGTCTTTGTCCATCACATCATTCTCCTAATGATGTGATCCCGTTATCAATGACATCCAATGTCCATGGTCAGGAAACCGTAACCATCTATTGATCAACGAGCTAGTCAACTAGAGGCTTACTAGGGACATGGTGTTGTCTATGTATCCACACATGTATCTGAGTTTCCTATCAATACAATTCTAGCATGGATAATAAACGATTATCATGAACAAGGAAATATAATAATAACTAATTTATTATTGCCTCTAGGGCATATTTCCAACAGTCGCCTCCTGTTTCGTCCCATGCACCAGATGTGGAAGACGGATAGAGGAGCGAGGGAGGGGGCAAGCATAGAGGATTCTGACGGTGGTGCTGCTCAGAACGGTGACAAAGGAGGAGGCTACTTTGGTTCTGACCTGCAGCTGCCGGTGTGGCAGGAGATGGGGTTGGCTGCTAAAGCGGTGAAACAGGGATTGTTGAAGGTACGTGTGATATAGAAGTTCGGGTAATCAGTCGTCAGTCAAAAAGATGCTAACATGTGAATTTTGTAGGAGCAATTAGGTCACGTGGATGGCTTCACCCAGTATCCATGGTATTTGCGGGGAACATGGCAGTCCCAAATTTACTCCAGTGACCCTGTTCGGCCAACTAGGATGAATTTCAAGCTATCTGCATCCTCATCCTCATTCAGATATTTCTAGCGGAGCACAAGTGTCTCATGTCATCCTCAACTAACATGTACTATATGTTATATTCTGATATATCTATGCATAAGCCTGTATGGGTGAGGAGCTGCGCCTTTCTAAATTTACATGGCCGAAGTTCTGTAGGTGTATGGGATTTCTCCAGAACCAACAGCGTGGATGTTCAGGTATGGATTTCTTCAGGACCATCCAGATTCAGGCAAATATGTATGCATGCAGAGAACCATCATATTCAGGTGTGTGTGTCTATTCTTCAGGCGAGACAGCCACTATGAGAACATGATTCATATGCTTCAGTTCCATCCACGCTCAAGCCAATATGCAACTTGGTGGTGGAGGACGACGCGAGTCGACGAGATGCACAATTCCTATGCTTCAGGTGAGACAACCACGATGGGAACACGACTCATATTCTAAAGTTCTCTATTTCGACTGAGCTATGATTAGAGATGTCAGTTATATACAGAAAAACTTGAGTGGATGTGCGTTTGGGGATTATACAATTTAAAGGCAACTTTATTTTTTGCTTTTAGCGTATGGACCTGCAGGTTCTATCTAATAGTAGTAGCTTATTGACTTCTGAAAGCAATATAAGCCCAATAGTCTTTGCAAAAAAAAAACCACTGACTACTGGTTTTATAGCCAGTTAGACCGTATCATCACACTTATTTTTTTCTCTTATTGGTTGAACTCCAATTATTCTATAATTGCTACATTAACAAACTGTTCTTCACATTTGGTTGTGATTTGGTTTCAGAAGTTCATTTTTACATTAATTTTGTCTCAATGTTATGGTAGACATTTGTATTCGTTATTGTTATTTTTTATTTCCTTCCTTACTAGCTTACTACTGTACCGCCCATGATTTTCTTCATGCATGCATCAACATTATCTTGATTCCCTGTAGGAGCTTATTGAAATGCTTCTAATACACGATATTCACTCGCAAGTTGCATGATAGAATGCCCATATCATCTATTTAGCAACGGGATGTGGGTAATTCATGTCATCTTTAATATTGTTGTTACTTCAATATTAGTATGAAAAATGGTTATGCAATCCAATTCTCTTTCCAGGATCCAATAGCCCAATTCAAGCATTTTTTATTTTTTATAGATGCACTACCAATTCTATTCTGTCTAAAATTCTTCAGTTTACAATTTTTGTCGGTGATTGTTGCTTGCAAGCAATTTCTGAAAACCTGAAATTATCGAACATGCAGGTGTTAGTTCTGTTTGTTGTTCAAATTGTTCAAATAAGAAAATTGGGACATGTACTCTTAGTTTTTTTGAGATTGCAATTAAGGCATACACCCACCACACGCACATGAGGCACCACAAGCCACCGCCTTAAGAAATGTATTGAACAATGAAGACCTGGGATAAATTTGCCTCTTGAAATTATCTGATCTTAGACAATATCCATGTATTTTTTCAGATAAACCATGTAACATAGATGGTACTTTTTATCCTAGCATGTTGAATTTTAAAAATTATCCTACTGGAATGGTTCAATGACAGTTGAGTTCATCGCATTGGGACTCACCATGTGTCTGGGTGTTGTGATTAGGTGACGACCTCCCACGAAAAAAGTGAGATTAGCTGAGGCGACAAGGGTGAGGTGTCACGTTGAAATAGAGAACATGGCAGAAAGGGAGAACTTAGCCATGCTTATATGGTTACACCTGCTTAAAGTTTTTTTTCTCCCGTTGCATCGCACGGGCCTTTTTGCTAGTAGTATATCTATATGTGGAACCTCTCTTTCCTTATTACTTCCTATTAATTGCAACAATGACCAAAGCTAGGTCTGCCAACTCCCAACAACTTTTAACCATCATACTCTTTCTATGTGAAGTCATTACTCTCAACAAGATCAATATGAACTCTTTGTTTTTTTATTCCTTTTCTTTTATTCACTCAAGATCATGGCAAAATAATCAAGCCCTTGACTCAACACTAATCTTTATTATGTATAGCTCTCGAACTCGATTACATAGAGAGATCATAAAGCAAAACTCAAAACTAGATCATGCCATAAACTTTATTCTACTAGATCAAGATACTACTAATAGGATCGAACTAAGAAAAACGGTAAAGATAGGAGTGTGATGGTGATACGATACCGGGGCACCTCCCCCAAGCTTGAGTATTCTATAGTCTCACCTAAATAGCTTGGCGTAATCATGGTCATAGCTGTTTCCTGTGTGAAATTGTTATCCGCTCACAATTCCACACAACATACGAGCCGGAAGCATAAAGTGTAAAGCCTGGGGTGCCTAATGAGCTTGAGGACGGCATTTTGATTCCTCAGATCATCAATCTCCCACTCCAGGGTTAATATCTTTTTGCATAGGTCCTGCTTATGTTCCTACAAGAGACGAAGAGGGATAAACTCGAACTTGGGTTTGTTTACCCTATCAGGGGGACTTGACTTTTTGAATTCCACGTGCATGTCCCCAGGTTGAGGTAATGGGGCTTCATCTTCATCTGAGCTCGTCTCCTCCTTCCCCTTGGGTTCATAGTCCTCTTCTTCCTCCGTGGTCCAACCATCGTGTTCCACATCTCCATAGACCTTGGGATTTGCTAAGTAATCATCCACATAGCTTTCTCCTTCCAAATCCTGGGACGACATGTTGATCTAATCTGTAGTGGGACAACTCAAAACAAGAACAGAGGATATTTGCGTGATACATGAGTCAAAACATTCGGGAGAATATATAATGAATTTTTACCGACCAAAATACGTATCGTGCAAGAAAACGGAGTCCGGGAGAGACACGAGGGCTCCACGAGGGTGCCTTCGAAGTTGTTGATTTTTATGGCACCGGAACGATAGACCTCCTTGATAACGTAGGGGCCTTCCCATTTAGAGAGAAGTTTTCCTGCAAAAAATCTTAAACGAGAGTTGTATAGCAATACATAATCACCTACGTTAAACTCACGCTTTTGTATCCTTTTATCATGCCATCTTTTTAACTTTTTCTTTAAACAACTTGGCATTTTCATAAGCTTGGGTTCTCCATTCATCAAGTGAGCTAATATCAAATAACCTCTTCTCACCGGCAAGTTTGAAATCATAATTGAGCTCTTTAATAGCCCAATATGCCTTATGTTCTAGTTGGAGAGGTAAGTGACATGCTTTTCCATAAACCATTTTATACGGAGACATACCCATAGGATTCTTATATGCAGTTCTATAGGCCCATAATGCATCATCAAGTTTCTTGGACCAATTCTTTCTAGACCTATTAACCGTCTTTTGCAAAATTAATTTGAGTTCTCTATTACTCAATTCTACTTGACCACTAGACCGTGGGTGATAAGGAGATGCAATTCTATGATTAACATCATATTTAGCAAGCATTTTACGGAAAGCACCATGAATAAAATGTGAACCACCATCAGTCATTAAATATCTAGGGACTCCAAACCTCAGGAAAATAACTTCCTTAAGCATTTTAATAGAAGTGTTATGATCAGCACTACTAGTTGGAATAGCTTCTACCCACTTAGTAACGTAATCAACAGCAACTAGAATATGTGTATATCCATTAGAGGCAGGAAAAGGTCCCATATAATCAAAGCCCCAAACATCAAATGGTTCAATAACAAGGGAATAATTCATAGGCATTTCTTGACGTCTACTAATATTACCAATTCTTTGGCATTCATCACAAGACAATACAAACTTACGGGCATCCTTGAAGAGAGTAGGCCAATAAAAACCAGATTGCAATACCTTATGTGCAGTTCTGTCTCCAGCATGGTGTCCTCCATAAGCTTCGGAGTGACACTTGCGTAGGATCTGTTCCTGTTCATGCTCAGGTACACAACGTCTAATAACACCATCTACTCCTTCTTTATAAAGATGTGGGTCATCCCAAAAGTAATGTCTCAAATCATAGAAAACCTTTTTCTTTTGCTGGTATGTGAAACTAGGTGGTATAAATTTAGCAACAATATAATTAGCATAATCAGCATACCATGGAGTACTACGAGAAGTATTTATGACATTTAGTTGCTCATCAGGAAAGCTATCATCAATAGGTAGTGGGTCATCAAGAACATTTTCTAACCTAGACAAGTTATCTGCAACGGGGTTCTCAGCTCCCTTTCTATCAACAATATGCAAATCAAATTCTTATAACAAGAGAACCCATCTAATAAGACTTGGTTTAGCATCTTTCTTTTCCATAAGATATTTAATAGCAGCATGATTAGTGTGAATAGTTACTTTAGAATCAACAATATAAGGTCTGAACTTATCACAAGCAAATACAACTGCTAATAATTCTTTTTCAGTAGTAGCATAATTTCTTTGAGCATTGTCTAAAGTTTTACTAGCATAATGGATAACATTTAATTTCTTATCGACTCTTTGCCCTAGAACAGCACCTACAGCATAATCACTAGCATCACACATAATTTCAAAGGGTAAATTCCAATCAGGTGGCTGAACAACAGGTGCAGAGATCAATGCTTTCTTAAGTATTTCAAATGCTTCTACACAATCATCATCAAAGACAAATGGTATATCTTTTTGTAATAAATTAGTCAGGGGCCGAGAAATTTTTGAGAAGTCCTTAATGAACCTTCTATAAAATCCGGCGTGACCAAGGAAACTTCTTATACCTTTGATGTCCTTGGGACATGGCATTTTTTCAATAGCATCAACCTTGGCTTTATCAACTTCAATACCTCTTTCATAAACTTTATGCCCCAAGACAATACCTTCATTAACCATAAAGTGGAACTTTTCCCAGTTCAAGACAAGATTAGTTTCTTCACATCTCTGCAAAACTCGATCAAGATTGCTTAAGCAATCATCAAAAGAAGATCCATAGACGGAAAAGTCGTCCATGAAAACCTCACAAATCTTTTCACAAAAGTCAGAGAATATAGCCATCATGCATCTTTGAAAGGTAGCAGGTGCATTACATAAACTAAAAGGTATACGTCTATAAGCAAAAGTACCAAAAGGGCATGTAAAAGTAGTCTTTGATTGATCTTTAGCCGACACGGGTATTTGAGAGAAACCGGAATAACCATCTAGAAAGCAGTAGTGTGTATGTTTGCATAATCTTTCTAGCATTTGATCAATAAAAGGTAAGGGGTAATGATCTTTCTTAGTAGCCTTATTTAATTTGCGGAAATCAATTACCATCCTATAGCCTGTAATAATTCTTTGTGGAATCAATTCATCTTTATCATTAGGAACAACAGTAATACCTCCCTTCTTAGGGACACAATGGACATGACTTACCCACTAACTATCAGCAACGGGATAAATTATACCTGCCTCCAGAAGCTTTAGTATTTCTTTTCTTACCACTTCTTTCATTTTAGGATTCAGACGTCGTTGAGGATCACAAACTGGTTTGGCATCTGCTTCCAAATTTATTTTATGTTGACATAGAGTGGGACTGATGCCCTTAAGATCATCAAGAGTATATCCAATAGCAGCACGGTGCTTTTTCAGAGTTTTCAATAATCTTTCTTCTTCATGCTCTGAAAGGTTAGCACTAATAATAACATGATATATCTTCTTTTCATCAAGATACACATATTTAAGATTATCAGGCAACGGTTTAAGATCAAACACGGGATCACCCTTGGGTGGAGGAGGATCCCCTAGGATTTCAACAGGCAAATTGTGTTTCAGAATAGGTTCCTGTTTAAAGAATACTTCATCTATTTCTCTTCTTTCATTCATAAACATATCATTTTCATGGTCTAGTAAATAGTGTTCTAAAGGATCACTAGGAGGTACGGCAATAGAAGCAAGACCAATAATTTCATCCTTACTAGATAATTCTTCTTCACAATGTTGTTTACTAAATTTAGAGAAATTAAACTCATGAACCATATCATCCAAGCCAATAGTAACAACATTCTTTTTGCAGTCTATCTTAGCATTAACAGTGTTCAAGAAGGGTCTACCAAATATAATGGGACAAAAGTTATCTTGTGGGGAACTGAGAACAAGAAAATCAGCAGGATATTTAATTTTCCCACACAAGACTTCAACATCTCTAACAATTCCCATTGCTGATATAGTATCTCTATTGGCAAGTTTAATTGTGACATCAATATCTTCTAACTCAGCAGGTGCAATTTCATGCTTAATTTCTTTATACAAGTCATAAGGTATAACACTAGAACTAGCACCCATATCACATAAGCCATGATAACAATGATCTCCTATTTTAACAGAAATAACATGCACGCCTACCACAGGTCTATGTGTATCTTTAGCACAAGGTTTAGCAATTCTAGCAGTCTCACCGCAGAACTGAATGACATGCCCATCAATATTATCAGACAAGAGATCTTTAACAATAGCAATATTAGCTTCTACTTTAACTTGCTTAGGAGGTGTATAAGTTCTAATATTGCTTTTACGAACCACATTTGAAGCTTTAGCATGATCCTTTATTCTAACAGGGAAAGGTGGTTTCTCAACATAAGAAGTAGGAACAATAGGATCATTATAAGTGACAGTCTTTTCTTCAACTTTAATAGGTGCTGCTACTTTTACTTCTATGGGAGGATGATATTTAAACCACTTCTCCTTGGGGAGGTTAACATAAGTAGCAAAAGATTCGCAGAAAGAAGCTACTATCTCAGAGTCAAGTCCATATTTAGTGCTAAACTTACGGAAAATATTGCTATCCATAAAAGATTAAACACAATCAAACTTAGGTGTCATACCTGACTCCTTACCTTCGTTGAGATCCCAATCTTCAGAGTTGCGTTTAATTCCATCCAATAAATCCCATTTAAATTCAATAGTCTTCATCATAAAAGAGCCAGCACAAGAAGTATCAAGCATGGTGCGATTGTTTTCAGAAAGCCGAGCATAAAGATTTTGAATAATTGTTTCTCTTGGGAGCTCATGATTGGGGCATGAATATAACATTGATTTAAGCCTCCCCCAAGCTTGAGCGATGCTTTCTCCTTCGCGAGGCAAAAAATTATATATATAATTGCAATCACGATGAACAAGATGCATAGGATAATACTTTTGATGAAATTCCAATTTCAATCTTCTATAGTTCCATGATCTCGTATCATCACATAGCCTATACCATGTCAATTCATCTCCCTTCAAAGATAAAGGGAAGACCTTCTTCTTAGCAACATCATCGGGTATACCTGCAAGCTTAAATAATCCACAAACTTCATCCACATATATTAGGTGCTCATCAGGATGCTTTGTTCCATCTCCTGTAAAAAGGATTAGCTAGCAGTTTTTCTATCATACCCGAAGGAAATTCAAAGGGAACATTTTCATTTTCAGTAGGTTCAGTAGGTTGAGGAGCAACTATTTTCTCTACGGGTCGGGGTGAAGATACCCCGAACAAGCCCCTCAGAGGATTACTTTCCATAGTAACAAGTGACAGTAAATTTCAGCACACTATATAAATTTTTCCTTACCAAATTCCACCTACCAAAGGCGCTTCACTCCCCGGCAACGGCGCCAGAAAAGATTCTTGATGACCCACAAGTATAGGGGATCTATCGTAGTCCTTTTGATAAGTAAGAGTGTCGAACCCAACGAGGAGCAGAAGGAAATGATAAGCGGTTTTCAGCAAGGTATTCTCTGCAAGTACTAAAATAAGTGGTAACAGATAGTTTTGTGATAAGATAAATTTCTAACGAGCGACAAGTAACAAAAGTAAATAAAGTGCAGCAAGGTGGTCCAATCATTTTTGTAGCAAAGGACAAGCCTGGATAAACTTTTATATAAGGAAAAGCGCTCCCGAGGACACATGGGAATATCGTCAAGCTAGTTTTCATCACGTTCATATGATCCGCGTTCGGTACTTTGATAATTTGATATGTGGGTGGACCGGTGCTTGGGTTTTGATCTTACTTGAACAAGCATCCCACTTATGATTAACCTCTATTGCAAGCATCCGCAACTACAACAAAAGTATTAAGGTAAACCTAACCATAGCATGAAACATGTGGATCCAAATCAGCCCCTTACGAAGCAACGCATAAACTAGGGTTTAAGCTTCTGTCACTCTAGCAACCCATCATCTACTTATTACTTCCCAATGCCTTCCTCTAGGCCCAAATAATGGTGAAGTCTTATGTAGTCGACGTTCACATAACACCACTAGAGGCTAGACAACATACATCTCATCAAAATATCGAAAAAATACCAAATTCACATGACTACTAATAGCAAGACTTCTCCCGTGTCCTCAGGAACAAACGTAACTACTCACAAAGCATATTCATGTTCATAATCAGAGGGGTAATAATATGCATAAAGGATCTGAACATATGATCTTCCACCAAATAAACCAACTAGCATCAACTACATGGAGTAATCAACACTACTAGCAACCTACTAGTACCAATCCCGGACTTGGAGGCAAGAATTGGATACAAGAGATGAACTAGGGTTTTGAGATGAGATGGTGCTGGTGAAGATGTTGATGGAGATTGCCCTCTCCAGATGAGAGGAGTGTTGGTGATGACGATGGCAATGATTTCCCCCTCCCGGAGGGAAGTATCCCCGGCAGAACAGCTCTGCCGGAGCCCTAGATTGGTTCCGCCAAGGTTCCGCCTCGTGGCGGTGGAGTCTCATCTCGAAAGGTTCCTTATTATTTTTCCTCGACGAAAGACCCCATATAGCAGAAGATGGGCATCGGAGAGCCAACATGGGGCCCACGAGGTAGGGGGGCGCGCCCTAGGGGGGTGCGCCCCCACCCTCGTGGACAGGGTGTGGCCCCCCTGGTCTTCATCTTTGGCAGGGATTTTTCATTATTTTTAACTAGATGTTCCATGGAGTTTCAGGACTTTTGGAGTTGTGCAGAATAGGTCTCTAATATTTGCTCCTTTTCCAGCGCAGAATTCCAGCTGACGGCATTCTCCCTCCTTATGTAAACCTTGTAAAATATGAGAGAATAGCTAAAAGTAATTGGCATAACATGTAATAACATCCCATAATGCAATAAATATCGATATAAAAGCATGATGCAAAATGGACGTATCAACTCCCCCAAGCTTAGACCTCGCTTGTCCTCAAGCGAAAGCCGATAACGATAAATATGTCCTCATGTTTAGAGGTAGAGGTGTCGATAAAAATAAAATACGGACATGAAGGCATCATGATTATTCTTATAACAGCAACATATATGAATATTGTCATATGATTTCTTATGCTCAAGTAATAATCCATTCACAAAGCAGAGTACGAATCATAAACTTTATTGAGAACCAACAAACTATAATCTCAGTCATTGAAGCAATTGCAATTTATCATAACATCATAAAGAGTCTATGTCAGAGCTTAAAAGCAAGTTCACATACTCAACTATCATTTAATCCTTCATAATTGCTAACACTCACGCAATACTTGTGGTTATGAAGTTTTAATCGTACACAGAGAAAGATAGGGGCTTATAGTTTGCCCCACAACCTTTTACCTCAAGGGTAATGTCAACAGTAATAACTGATGCTCCCCTACATCCAATTAGATATATATATATATATATATCAGGTTCTTTCCAACATGCTGGGCTTACCAAAGGATAAAATGAAAAAGGAAAGGTGAAGATCACCATGACTCTTGCATAAGGTAGAAGATAATAGTAAAAGATAGGCCCTTCGCAGAGGGAAGCAGAGGTTGCCATGCGCTTTTATGGTTGGATGCACAAAATCTTAATGAGAAAGAGCGTCACTTTATATTGCCACTTGTGATATGAACCTTTATTATGCAGTTCATCGCTTTTATTACTTCCACATCACAAGATCGTATAAAGCTTATTTCTCCCACACCAATCAATCATACATATTTAGAGCATTTTTTATTGCTTTGCACCAATGACAACTTACTTGAAGGATCTTACTCAATCCATAGGTAGATATGGTGGACTCTCATGGCAAAACTGGTTTAAGGGTTTTGGAAGCGCAAGTAGTATCTCTACTTGGTGCTGAGAATTTGGCTAGCATGAGGGGGAAAGGCAAGCTCAGCATGTTGGAGGATCCATGACAACATACTTTATCTCAGATATAAGAAAACATAATTCATCACGTTGTCTTCCTTGTCCAACATCAACTCTTTAGCATGTCATATTTTAATGAGTGCCCCTAATCATAAAAGATGTCAATAATAGTATATCTATATGTGAAACCTCTCTTTCCTTATTACTTCCTATTAATTGCAACAATGACCAAAGCTAGGTCTGCCAACTCCCAACAACTTTTAACCATCATACCTTCACTTGGGTGTAACTCGACGTATACACAAAAATGCGACAGAAGTTCATAGTGAAAACAACGAGAAGTTTAAGTACTGCAAAGAATGCATTTCAGGTGGGAATAAAGATATAGAAAAAATAAAAGCTTAAAGGGTTTGTTAACAGAAGTTCAAGTGCTTTGTCCGGGGAAGTTCAAAAATTCTTGCGAGAGAGGTTCACCTTATATTTCCATGTTAAAAACGCAAAAAAGAAAAAAAAATCGTTTTAAAATAATTATCTCAATCCACAAAGAAGTTAGTTATTATTTGGGAGCAATTTGATTTCAAAAAGAAAAGAAAAAAAATCAAATTATAAAAATGTAAAAAGTTCATGTACTATATGGTGTGTGTTTAATATGAGAAAAAATGAATTAAAAAGCAAGGTCCAATTTTTTGTTATAAGTTCAACTCCTCGATCGTGGAAACTTCAAAAAATTATTGTAAGAGAGGTTTGTACAAAAGGAATATTATTTGTGTAACACTGACGAATGGATGAGAAAATACGTCACAGAAGTTCAACGTGAAAACAACAGGAAGTTCAACTACTACACTAAATGAATTTCAGATGAAAAACTTTTCAAACCTTTTTTATTATGAAAAAATGATTAACACGGGAAGTTACGTTTTTACAACAGCTTTTCATCGATATATCACTTGCTCAATTTCGGTGAGTTGATGGAGAGCTACGAGCAAAAGAAGCACGTGAAAAACAGAGTGAAATTCGAGAAGACATGCCGAGAAGTTCAAGTTCTTCATGCGGTGCATTTTTGAATAATCTGTTTTGCAATAAAGGTAGAACGCATGATCTTACTGTTTTCAAAATTACTTGAAAATGGCTAGGAATCAGAGAAAACCATCTACATGAAAAGGTTTCACATTTTCCGTAGATTTTCAACGGTATATTATTTGCCTCATTCCACTAAAGTTTGTAGAAATTACGGCCAAAAAACAGTTTTAGCCATTTTGAAACTGACTTAAAACCATAAGGAATTGGGAGAAACAATATAAACCAAAAAGTTTCTCATTTCCTGAAGCTTTCCAACGCCATATCATTTGCTGCATTCGGGCGTACGGTTAAAAAATTAGCTCGAAAATACGAACTCGGTGGAACTTGTACCGTTTTCTAAATTACTTTTAAACCGTTCAAAATTAGGAAAAACTTTCAACATGGAAAGTAGTGTATTTTCATAAGCTTTCCAACTCCATATCATTTGCCTCAATTGGGTTAGCCGTTTAGAAGTGGCATTGAAAATACAAACTCAACTGTTCGGTTTGCGAAATTTTATAATTTTCCAAATTACTCTTTAACAATAGGGAATTAGAGAAAACTTTCAACATGTGGAAGGAGCGGTTTTGCAGCAGCTTTCCAACGCCATATTATTTGCCTCATTCCGATAAACGGTTTAGAAATACGATAAAAATATGATTCACGTTTTTTGTATGAAGAAATAACGGTTTTCAAAACTGCTCTTAAACCGTTTACATTTTTCCAAAAAAATTTATTGGGTCAGGATACTCTTGTCCATAGCTTTCCAACGGTATATCGCAAGCCCCATTTGGCAATGTTCACGGAAGTTCAAACTAGCACCAGGGGAAGTTCAGGTCGAACAACTCAGGCAGTAAAATTACAACAGAAGCATGTTTCATCATGACCCGAGAGAAAATCCGCCAATGAGCGAGATTCCTATTTAAAACGGGCATTTAGTTGCTAAAAACCGTTTGTCGATTACACTTACATCACATAAAACATGACCGACCAGAAAAAATCACGCGGGGAGACACGGTTGCGAAGATAGCCCGAAGGTCGGGTTCCTACAGAGGAAAGTTCAGGTTGTGATCAGAATAATATTCTGATCCCATGATCAGAATAGTGTATATATATATGTGTGTGTGTATACATATATATTTCACAGGGCAAACAATATGAGCAAGTCTCACAACAAATATATGATATCCAACACATAAGTTTCATCCATACATACATAGTTTCATCCATACATACATAATTTCATCCATATTACAATAGTTTCATCCATAGGTAGCAAGTTCCACATTGTTCATCGATACGAAATCAAAATAGGAAGTAAACACAAGCACTCCATCAATGCAAGTATCCGTGAAGTCATTCAAATCTACAAAATGGGAAATAAGAAAGTTAGAAGAAGAATACTAGAAGAAGATGTATATGTCATTTATGAGGTTACCAAGGTTATGATGCCATTTTTGACCTAAGTAATCTAATTATGCCATTTTGGACATAAGTAAGATAAGTATAGGTCATTATTGAGCTAACCTAGGTAAGTAAGCATATTAGAGCTAAATTTACATGTTAGAGCTAACTTAGAGCTAACTTTGGTCATTTTGGATGAAACAAAGCTAAGTATAGGTCATTTTAGAGCTAACTAAGATCAAATGGATCATTTTGGAGCTAAGTAAGCTTATCATGTCATTTTGGAGGAAAATGGGCTAAGTATATGACATTTCTGAGGTTACCAAGGTTATTATGCAATTTTTGACCTAAGTAAGCTAATTATGCCATTTTTGACATAAGTAAGCTAAGTATATAGGGCATTATTGAGATAATGTAGGTAGCTAAGCATATTAGAGCTAACTTAGGTCATTTTGGAGGAAACAAAGCTAAGTGTAGGTCATTTAGAGCTAACTTAGGTAAAATGGATCATTTTGGAGCTAAGTAAGCTTATTATGTCATTTTGGAGGAAAATAAGGTAAGTATATGGCATTTCCGAGGTTACGAAGGTTATTATGTAATTTTTGACCTAAGTAAGCTAATTATGCAATTTTTGACATAAGTAAGCTAAGTATATAGGGCATTATTGAGCTAACGTAGGTAACTAAGCATATTAGAGCTAACTTAGGTCATTTTGGAGGAAACGAAGCTATGTATAGGTCATTTTAGAGCTAATTTAGGTAAAATAAGCTTATTATGTCATTTTGGAAGAAAATAAGCAAAGTATATGACATTTATGAGCTAACCAAGGTTATTATGTAATTTTTACCTAAGTAAGCTAATTATGTCATAAATGAACTAAATAAGCTAAGTATAGGTCATTATATGTGCATTTGTTAAGAAAAACACAAGAGAAAACTTACCGTCATCACGGAGGTGAAGCACCGGGGTTGCTCGTGCCGGTTACACCTGGAGAGGTTCGTGCAATGCTTGTATGGAGTTATGCTGCACCAAAGATCATTTGTAATGTCTCGTTAGCATGATGGCACTCAAATGTTAAGACTAGTAACTAATGACCATTCAAATGAAACTCACCATGGTCCCCGGAGCAATGACTGGCATCGGCGGAGGGGTTTGACCGGTCTTCTCGCACATAGACTGCACATTTGGTTTTGAGGAGTCAGTCATATTAGTTACTAATGAAACAAACATTACGTGCATGATTTGGCTAATATGCAAAAGAAAATTACCATGAGGAGCTCATACATGGCCCGGAGAGCCACGTTATTCCGTGACCTCTCCTCCTTCAATAACCTAGCCGTCCTCTCCTCCAACTCCCTCTCCTTCTCAACCGCATGTCGGTCCCTCTCCTACAGAAGTGCATGGGTTGCCTCTCTCTCTCTCTCTCTCTCTCTGAAGAGCAGCCTGCAACAACACTCCTCGTTAGCATTGTAATCATCGATGGCCGCACACACAATGTAATGGAGGAAAGATATACGAGTCCGTATAACTAACCTCGAAGGCGAGCTTGACTGGCCATGGAGGAGGCCTTATCTCAGGACATGAGCTTGTTTGGCGTGCCTTGATCTCCGGGAGAGTGCGAGGACGATGTATAAGTCCATCTCCAATGGCTATTGAGTCATGGGAACTCCTGCCACCAGATATCATCACCAGCTTTGGATCAAACTGCTGGCTCGGGTTAAAGTCCTCCCCTTTCCTCGCCTTCCCCTCATCTCTATACCTCATGAGCTTGTTGTGGGAGGAGATGTTGGTAGAGTTCTCTGGATGATCGAGCTCGGATGGAGAGAATGCCTGGGCCTTCTTGTATGAGGCAGTAGGGCCATGGCATAGAGGCCGTACACCTCTGGCACCTCTGCCTTATTGTGTCGCGCCTAAAAGAGAGGAACAGAGTAAATTAGTAATTAAAGGGCTCAAGCTAGCATGAAGAATGAATTGCATGAATCATGAAGCAAACCACATACCCAGTTTCGCTCGAACTGATATAAGTTGGCGCGGCCTTGATGGTGTGGCACACCTTCCATTTGGGCATTTCGGTCCTTGGCATTATTGTGGAGGGCTAGCCATTGGTCTGAGCACCACACATCCACCAACGCCTCCCAACAATCCATCTTATCTGCACACCATCTCGGGGCTCCTAAGTTAGTAAAGAGAAATTTGAGCGCTATGCCTATGAATCAAATCAAGGAAACTAAGTACAGGGCCTTAAGAATAGGTAATTACCTTCATGTACTTCTCCTTCTTTAGAAAATTTCCATGGCACGACGGCTTGGACTTCTCAATACCACACGAGGCATAGTAGTCTCGAACAACCTGCACCCGAGCCTCATGTCGTAAGTTTTGTAGTAGGCGCTTGCACTCAGAATCGATAACCTGTGTCGCGGCCTCCTCATATCCCTCCTCACACCTCTAGAAGGTCTGCAATCAAATGAGACAACATTGATTAGTACAATAACTAGTTATTTAAAGATTTTTAATTGTGTAAAGGAGAAATTACCCAAAACTTTCTAAGCACCATGTCGACCCTCGTGTGTCGAATAATTTTTGATTGTTCCATGCTATTATATTACCTGTTTTGGATGTTTTATATGCATTAATATGCTATTTTATATAATTTTTGGGACTAACCTATTAACCTAGAGCCCAGTGCCAATTTCTGTTTTTCCTTGTTTTAGAGTTTCACAGAAAAGGAATACCAAACGGAGTCCAAACGGAATGAAACTTTCGCGATGATTTTTCTTGGACCAGAAGACATCCAGAGGACTTGGAGTGCAAGTCACAGAAGCAACGAGGTGGCCACAAGGTTGGAGGGCGCGCCCACAGGGGTAGTGCGCGCCCCCACCCTTGTGGGCCCCTTGTGACTCCACCGACCTATTTCTTCTGCCTATATATTCTCAAATACCCCAAAACCTTCCAGGGAGCCACGAAACCACTTTTCCACTGCTGCAACCTTCTGTACCCGTGAGATCCCATCTAGAAGCCTTTTCCGGCATCCTGCTAGAGGGGGATTCAATCACAGATGGCTTCTACATCAACACCATTGCCTCTCTGATGAAGCGTGAGTAGTTTACCAGAGACCTACAGGTCCATAGCTAGTAGCTAGATGGCTTCTTATCTCTCTTTGATTCTCAATACAAAGTTCTCCCCAATGTTCTTGGAGATCTATTCGATGTAATACTTTTTTGCGGTGTGTTTGCTGTGATCCGATGAATTGTGGATTTATGATCAGCTTATCTATGAATATTATTTGAATCTCCTCTGAATTATTATATGCATGATTTGATATCTTTGCAATTCTCTTCGAACTATCAATTTGGTTTGGCCAACTAGATTGGTTTTTCTTGCAATGGGAGAAGTGCTTAGCTTTGGGTTCAATCTTGCGGTGCTCTATCCTAGTGACAGAAGGGGAACCGACACTTATTGTATTGTTGCCATCGAGGATAACAAGATGGAGTTTTCATCATATTGCTTGAGTTAATCCCGCTACATCATGTCATCTTACTTAATGCGTTACTCTGTTCTTATGAACTTAATACTCTAGATGTAGGCAGGATCGGTCAATGTGTGGAGTAATAGTAGTAGATACAGAATCGTTTCGGTCTACTTGACACGGACATGATGCCTATATTCATGATCATTGCCTTAGATATCGTCATAACTTTGCGCTTTTCTATCAATTGCTCGGCAGTAATTTGTTCACCCACCATAATATTTTCTATCTTGAGAGAACCTCTAGTGAAACATATGACCCCCGGGTCTATTTTCCATCATATAAGTTTCCGGTCTACAATTTTAGTTTCCTATTTACTTTCTTTGCAATCTTTTACTTTCCGTTCCATAAACCAAAAATACCAAAAAAATATTACTTTACCGTTTATCCACCTATATCAAATCTCACTTTGCAAATAACCATGAAGGGATTGACAACCCCTTTGTCGCGTTGGGTGCAAGTTGGTGTTTGTTTGTGCAGGTATTTGGTGGCTTGTTGCGTTGTTTCCTACTGGATTGATACCTTGGTTCTCAAAAGTTGAGGTAAATACTTACTCTACTTTGCTGCATCACCCTTTCCTCTTCAAGGGAAAAACCAACGCAAGCTCAAGAGGTAGCAGGAAGAATTTCTGGCGCCGTTGCCGGGGAGATTTACGCCAAGCCAAGACATACCAAGTACCCATCATAAACTCTCATCCCTCTCATTACATTATTTTCCATTCGCCTCTTGTTTTCCTCTCCCCCACTTCTAAAATGATTTTTCGAAAAGATTCGCCTTTTCTTCGCCCCTTTTCCGTTCGACTTCTTCGTCTACTTTTTGTGTTCGCCTATGTTGGATCGCTTGCCTTGTCACTATGACTCCTCCAAAAACATTGACCCTCACCTTAGGAGGTTCGACGAAATAGAAAGTAATGTTAGAAGCTTCATGTCTTTGCAATTTGAGCATAACAATTTCTTTAGAAATGAGCTCAAGGAGCAGAAAAGCTTTATGGGATACATGAATAAAGAGCTTGATGATATGTCGAAAGAATTTTATGGTTTGAGATCTTAGTTTGTGCATCTTAAAAATTTAGCAGGTCAAATTTTTGATAAACAAGCTACTTTAATAAACAAAATGGCTGCCAAACCAGAGGCTTTAAAAAATGATGAAGATCTTAAAGTGATTGATGTGACTCCTATTGAATCTTTGTTTTCAAATGTAAATCTTGATAAAGATGGGACTGGAGATGAGTCAACTTTAGTTAAAAGGCATCCCAATGATTCAGAGTTTTTAGATCTTAAGGCAAAAATTGATAAAAGTTGGATTGGAGAGGTTAAAATTTTATGTAGCAATCAACCCACTCTTTTGGATTTCAAGGACTTTAATTATGATAATTTGTCTTTAATAGATTGTATTTCGTTGTTGCAATCCATGTTGAATTCTCCTCATGCTTATAATCAAAACAAAGCTTTTACTAAACATATCATTGATGCTATGATGCAATCTTTTGAAGAAAAGTTTGAATTGGAAGTTTCTATCCCAACACAACTTTATGATGAGTGGGAACCTATTATTAAGATTAAGATTAAAGATTATGAATGTTATGCTTTGTGTGATTTGGGTGCTAGTGTTTCCACGATTCCAAAAACTTTATGTGATGTGTTAGGTTTTCGTGAATTTGATGATTGTTCCTTAAATTTGCATCTTGCGGATTCCACTATTAAGAAACCTATGGGAAGGATTAATGATGTTCTTATTGTTTCAAATAGGAATTATGTGACCGTAGATTTCATTGTTTTTTATATAGATTGCAATTCTACATGTCCTATTATTCTTGGTAGACCTTTCCTTAGAACGATTGGTGCAATTATTGATATGAAAGAAGGAAACATTAGATTTGAATTTCCGATAAGGAAAGGAATGGAGAACTTCCCTAGAAAGAAAATTAAATTACCTTATGAATCTATTATGAGAGCCACTTATGGATTGCATACCAAAGATGATAATACTTAAATATATTCGTGTTTTATGCCTAGCTAAGGGCGTTAAACAATATCGCTTCTTGGGAGGCAACCCAACTTTATTTTTGTTCTTTCTTTTAGGTCCTGTTTAGCAATAAATAATTCATCTAGCCTCTAGTTAGATGTGGATTTATGTTTTAATTAGTGTTTGTTCAAAGTAAGACCTTTGGGCTAGCTTACGGTGATAGTTGATTTGATCCTGTTGAAAAATAGAAATTTTTGCGCTCCGAAGATTAGTTTTCATTTTTATAAGAAGCGCGATAAAATACTGATTCTTTTTTCAGAGGATTAATAAACAAATTTCCTAAGACTTCCTAATTTCTCCAGATTTTTGGAGTTACAGAAGTATTCGAAATCTCCAGTTTGCTACATACTATTCTGTTTTTGACAGATTCTATTTTTCGCGTGTTGTTTGCTTATTTTGATGAATCTATGGCTAGTATCGGGGGATATGAACCATGGAAAAGTTGGAATAAAGTATATATTAGACCAATATAAATAAAGAATGAGTTCACAACAGTACCAAAATGGTGATTTATTTTCTTATAATAACGGAGCTTATGTGATTTTCTGTTGAAGTTTTGTGTTGTGAAGTTTTCAAGTTTTCGGTAAGGATTTGTTGGACTATGGAATAAGGAGAGGCAAGAGCCTAAGCTTGGGGATGCCCAAGGCACCCAAGGTAATATTCAAGGATTCCAAAGAGCCTAAGCTTGGGGATGCCCCGGGAAGGCATCCCCTCTTTCGTCTTTGTCTGTCGGTAACTTTACTTGAGGCTCTATTTTTATTCACCACATGATATCTATTTTGCTTGGAGCGTCTTGTATGATTTGAGTCTTTGCTTTTTAGTTTGCAAAAATCATCCTTGTTGTATACACCTTTTGAGAGAGACATGCATGAATCGTGATTTATTAGAATACTCTATGTGCTTCACTTATATCTTTTGAGCTAGGCAAAATTGCTCTAGTGCTTAACTTATATCTTTTTAGAGCACGACGATAGTTTTATTTTATAGAAATTGATGAAATATCATGCTTCACTTATATTATTTTGAGAGTCTTGAAAAACAACATGGTAATTTGCTTTGGTTATAAAATTAGTCCTAATATGATAGGCATCCAAGAGGGATATAATAAAAACTCTCATATAAAGTGCATTGAATACTATGAGAAGTTTGCTTCCTTATGATTGTTTTGAGATATGAAGAAGGTGATATTAGAGTCATGCTAGTGAGTAGTTGTAAATTTGAGAAATACTTGTGTTAAAGTTTGTGAGTCCCGTAGCATACACGTATGGTGAACCATTATGTGACGAAGTCAGAGCATGATTTATTTATTGATTGTCTTCCTTATGAGTGGCGGTCGGGACGAGCGATGGTCTTTTCCTACCAATCTATCCCCCTAGGAGCATGAGCGTAGTACTTTGTTTCGATGACTAATAGATTTTTGCAATAAGTATGTGAGATCTTTATGACTAATGTTGAGTCCATGGATTATACACATTCTCACCTTTCCGCCATTGCTAGCCTCTCTTGTACCATGCAACTTTTGCCGATACCATTACCCCACCATATACCTTCCTCAAACCAGCCACCATACCTACCTATTATGGCATTTCCATAGCCATTCCAAGATATATTGCCATGCAACTTTCCATCGTTCCATTTATATGACACGCTCCATCATTGTCATATTGCTTTGCATGATCATGTAGTTGACATCGTATTTGTGGCAAAGCCACCATTCATGATTCTTTCATACATGTCGCTCTTGATTCATTGCACATCTCGGTACACCGCCGGAGGCATTCACATAGAGTCATATTTTGTTCTAAGTATCGAGTTGTAATTCTTGAGTTGTAAGTAAATAAAAGTGTGATGATCTTCATTATTAGAGCATTGTCCCATGTGAGGAAAGGATGATGGAGACTATGATTCCCCCACAAGTCGGGATGAGACTCCAGACGAAAAAAGAGGCCAAAAAAATGAGAGAAGACCCAAATAAAAAAAAGAGAAAAGAGAGAAGGGGCAATGTTACTATCCCTTTACCACACTTGTGCTTCAAAGTAGCACCATGATCTTCAAGATAGAGAGTCTCCTATGATATCACTTTCATATATTAGTGGGAATTTTCATTATAGAACATGGTGTGTATATTCTGATTGGGCTTCCTCAAAATGCCCTAGGTCTTCATGAGCAAGCGAGTTGGATGCACACCCACTTAGTTTTCATTTTGAGCTTTCATAAACTTATAGCTCTAGTGCATCCGTTGCATGGTAATCCCAACTCACTCACATTAATATCTATTGATGGGCATCTCCATAGCCCGTTGATATGCCTAGTTGATGTGATACCATCTCCTTCTTTGTGTCTTCTCCACAACCATCGTCTATTCCACCTATAGTGCTATGTCCATGGCTCACGCTCATGTATTGCGCGAAAGTTGAAAAAGTTTGAGAACATCAAAAGTCTGAAACAATTGCTTGGCTTGTCATCGGGATTGTGCATGATTTGAATATTTTGTGTGATGAAGATGGAGCATAGCCACACTATATGATTTTGTAGGGATAAGCTTCTTTGGCCATGTTATTTTGAGAAGACATAATTATTTTGTTAGTATGCTTGAAGTATTATTGTTTTATGTCAATAGTAAACTTTTGTTTTGAATCATATGGATCTGAACATTCATGCCACAATAAAGAGAATTACATGGACAAATATCTCAAGTAGCATTCCACATCAAAAATTCTGTTTTTTTATCATTGACCTACTCGAGGACGAGTAGGAACTAAGCTTGGTGATGCCTGATATGTCTCCAATGTATCTATAATTTTTGATTGTTCCATGCTATTATATTATCTATTTTGGATGTTTTATATGCATTAATATGCTATTTTATATGATTTTTGGGACTAACCTATTAACCTAGAGCCCAGTGCCAGCTTTTGTTTTTTCCTTGTTTTATTGTTTCGCAGAAAAGGAATACCAAACGGAGTCCAAATGGAATGAAACTTTCGCGATGATTTTTCTTGGACTGGAAGACATCCAGAGGACTTGGAGTGCAAGTCAGAGAAGCCACGGCATAGCCACAAGGTTGGAGGGCGCGCCCAGGAGGGTAGGGCGTGCCCCCCACCCTTGTGGGCCCCTCGTGAATCCACCGACCTATTTTTTCTGCCTATATATATTCTCAAATACTCCAAAACCTTCCAGGGGAGCCATGAAACCACTTTTCCACCACCGCAATCTTCTATACTCATGAGATCCCATCTAGGGGCCTTTTCCGGCATCCTGCCAGAGGGGGATTCAATCATGGAGGGCTTCTACATCAACACCATTGCCTCTCCGATGAAGCATGAGTAGTTTACCATAGACCTACGGGTCCATAGCTAGTAGCTAGACATCTTCTTCTCTCTCTTTGATTCTCAATACAAAGTTCTCATCGATGTTCTTGGAGATCCATTCAATGTAATACTTTTTTGCGTTGTGTTTGCCGAGATCTGATGAATTGTGGATTTATGATCGGCTTATCTATGAATATTATTTGAATCTCCTCGGAATTCTTATATGCATGATTTGATATCTTTGCAAGTCTCTTTGAACTATCGATTTGGTTTGGCCAACTAGATTGGTTTTTCTTGCAATGGGAGAAGTGCTTAGCTTTGGTTTCAATCTTGTGGTGCTCGATCCTAGTGACAGAAAGGGAACCGACACGTATTGTATTGTTGCCATCGAGGATAACAAGATGGGGTTTTCATCATATTGCTTGAGTTAATCCTGCTACATCATGTCATGTTACTTAATGTGTTACTCTGTTCTTATGAACTTAATACTCTAGAAGCAGGCAAGTGTCGGTCGATGTGTGCAGTAATAGTAGTAGATACAGAATGATTTTGGTCTACTTGACACGGACGTGATGCCTATATTCATGATCATTGCCTTAGATATCGTCATAACTTTGCGCTTTTCTATCAATTGCTCGGTAGTAATTTGTTCACCCACCGTAATATTTTCTATCTTGAGAGAAGCCTCCAGTGAAACCTATGGCCCTCGGGTCTATTTTCCATCATATAAGTTTCCAGTCTACAGTTTTAGCTTCCTACTTGAGGGAAATATGCCCTAGAGGCAATAATAAAGTTGTTATTTATATTTCCTTATATCATGATAAATGTTTATTATTCATGCTAGAATTGTATCAACCGGAAACTTAGTACATGTGTGAATACATAGAGAAATAGAGTGTCCCTAGTATGCCTCTACTTGACTAGCTCGTTAATAAAACATGGTTAAGTTTCTTGACCATAGACACATGTTGTCATTTGATGGACGGGATCACATCATTAGAGAATGATGTGATGGACAAGACCCATCCGTTAGCTTAACATTATGATCGTTTAGTTTTATTGATATTGCTTTCTTCATGACTTATACATATTCCTCCGACTATGAGATTATGCAACTCCCGAATACCGGAGGAACACCTTGAGTGCTACCAAATGTCACAACATAACTGGGTGATTATAAAGATGCTCTATAGGTGTCTTCGATGGTGTTTGTTGAGTTGGCATAGATCAAGATTAGGATTTGTCACTCCATGTATCGGAGAGGTATCTTTGGGCCCTCTCGGTAATGCACATCACTATAAGCCTTGCAAGCAATGTAACTAATGAGTTATTTACGGGATGATGCATTACGGAATGAGTAAAGAGACTTGCCGATAACGATATTGAACTAGGTATGAGGATACCGACGATCGAATCTCGGGCAAGTAACATACCGATGACAAAGGGAATGACGTATGTTGTTATGCAATTTGACCGATAAAGATCTTCCTAGAATATGTAGGAGCCAAAATGTGCATCTAGGTTCCACTATTGGTTATTGATTGGAGATGTGTCTCGATCATGTCTACATAGTTTTCGAACCCGTAGGGTCCGCACGCTTAATGTTCAATGATGATTTGTATTATGAGTTATGTGATTTGATGACCGAAGTTTGTTCGGAGTCCCGGATGAGATCACAGACATGACGAGGAGTCATGAAATGGTCGAGAGGTAAAGATCGATATATTGTAAGGTTATATTCGGACACCGGAATGGTTCCGAAGTGACTCGGGTATTTTTCGGAGTACCGGGAGGTTACCGGACCCCCCCCCCCCCGGGGGGGGGGGAAGTATTGGGCCTTAATGGGCTTTAGTGGAAAGGAGAGAAGGGCCGCAAGGGGTGGCCGCCCCCCCATGGCAAGTTCTAATTGGACTAGGGAGGGGGCGGCGCCCCCCTCTTTCCTTCACCCTCTCCTTCTTCCCTCTCTCCCCCTCTTGGAAAAGGAAGGGGACTCCAACTAGGATTGGGAATCCTAGTTGGACTCCCCTATGGCGCGCCCCCCTTGGCCGACCTCCTCCTCCCCCTCCTTTATATACATGGGCAGGGGACACCCCAAAGCACAACATACAATCTCTTAGCCGTGTGCGGTGCCCCCCCCCCCCACAGTTCAACACCTCGGTCATATCATCGTAGTGCTTAGGTGAAGCCCCGTGCCGGTAACTTCATCATCACCGTCACCATGCCGTTGTTCTAACAGAACTCTCCCTCGTCCTCAACTGGATCAAGAGCTCGAGGGATGTCATCGTGTTGAACGTGTGGTGAACATAGAGGTGTCGTACGTTCAGTACATGGATCAGTTGGATCGTGAATATGTTCGACTACATCAACCACGTTACTAAACGCTTCCACTTTCGGTCTACGAGGGTACGTGGACACACTCTCCCCTCTCACTGCTATGCATCTCCTAGTTAGATCTTGCGTGATCGTAGGATTTTTTTTTGAATTACTATGTTCCCCACACTATTTACTTTCTTTGCAATCGTTTACTTTCCGTTCCATAAACCAAAAATACCAAAAATATTAATTTACTGTTTATCCATCTATATCAGATCTCACCTTGCAAATAACCGTGAAGGGATTGACAACTCCTTTGTCGCGTTGGGTGCAAGTTGGTGTTTGTTTGTGAAGGTATTCGGTGGCTTGTTGTGTTGTCTCCTACTGGATTACTGCCTTGGTTCTCAAAAGCTGAGGGAAATACTTACTCTACTTTGCTGCATCACCCTTTCCTCTTCAAGGAAAAAACCAACGCAAGCTCAAGAGGTACCAGTGTGGCACAAGACACTGTCGATCATCTCCTCCGGTGGGGCCGGGACAGCCAAGTAGTGCTTCTAGCTCAATCCTAGCTGTGGAAGCTGACTCGCACCAGGCAACGTGACAAACCCCGAGAAGTTTTGTCGGCAAATCACACCAATGACGGTGTTGGGCCTGCAGACATCTTGAGCGTGGTGCCAACCCCTACAGTATGACAGGGCCAACACATTAGATATTTTAAGGAACGTGAAGGCAAAAGGTACAAAAGGAGTAAACACACTTACCTCTCCCCATCAGGCCTAATCAACCACCTTTGCTCATGGGTCGCCGACACGGGCAGGAGCCGTGTACTACCACGCTGGTAGATGGTGCCCCCCTCAACCATGAAATGATTGTTGCATTAGCCGCAAATTAGACGAAGAAATGAAATGGTCTAATGGAAATTACCGTTTGTTTGAATCAAGAGATGAAACCGGGAAAGCCGCCTCCATGCTTTGCCAGAAGCTCATACTCTTCGATGGATTCCTTTTGCATCACCGCTCCATCAGAGAATTTGGCGACGTATCGACTGTATCAAATATCCAGGAATAAGAGCAGTTCAAAGGAATTAGAAGTTGCGAAACAATGTACCGAAAACTTACTCGATGTATGACCGCACTTCTATTAGGTTGTTGAACATATTCAACGAAATGGTCTGTCATTCTTTGACATCCAACGATATTGGTTTCGAAGCACCGGCTGGTGCGAGCTTCCCTTTGAATAGGCTGAGGTTGGATCCACCTTTTTTAGGGTCGCCAGCATTGTACCAAGGCTTCGGATTATGCAAGTGATGATTTTTGGCTTCATAGTGTGATGTCACAAAGTTTGCCGCCTCCTTAGTAATGAGTGCCTCGGCCATCGATGCTTCAATTCTATGTTTATTTTTACATTTTCCTTGAAGCGTCTTCTGCATCCTCTCAATTGCATAGCACCAACGATTTTGCATGGGCCCCCCAATCTTGCCTCGGTCGGGAGATGCAAAATCAAATGCTTTTGGGGAATGTAGTATCCAATTTCAAAAAAATCCTACGATCATGCAAGATCTATCTAGGAGATGCATAGCAACAAGAGGGGGAGAGTGTGTCCACGTACTCTTGTAGATTTAAAGCGGAAGCGTTAGTTGAACACGGTTGATGTAGTCGAATGTCTTCTTGATTCAACCGATCAAGTACCGAACGTACGACACCTCTGAGTTCAGCACACGTTTAGCTCGATGACGTCCCTTGAACTCTTGATCTAGCAAAGTGTTGAGGGAGAGTTTCATCAGCACGACGGCGTGGTGACGGTGATGGTGATGTGATCCGCGTAGGGCTTCGCCAAAGCATTACGACAATATGACTGGAGGAGTAAACAGTGGAGGGGGGCACCTCACACGGCTAAGAAACAATTGATGTGCCTAGAGGTGCCCCCTGCTCCCGTATATAAAGGAGGGAGAGGGGAGGAGGCCGGCCTAGGGCGTGCCAAGTGGGAGGAGTCCCACTTGGACCCATAGTCCAATTCGCCCCCACCCCCCCTTTCCTTTTACCGGAAGGGGAAAGGGGGAAGGAGTAGGAGGAGGAGAAGGAAAGGGGGGTCACGCCCCCTCCCCTTGTCCAATTCGGACTCCCCATGGGGGGGCTGCTACCTCTTGAGCACTGCGTTGGTTTTCCCTTGAAGAGGAAAGGGTGATGCAGTAAAGCAGGGTAAGTATTTTCCTCAGTTTTTGAGAACCAAGGTATCAATCCAGTAGGATATCACGCTCAAGTCCCACGCACCTACACAAACAAATAAGAACCTCGCAACCAACGCAATAAAGGGGTTGTCAAGCCCTTCTCGGTCACTTACGAGAGTGAGATCTGATAGATATGATAAGATAATATTTTTGGTATTTTTATGATAAATATGTAAAGTAAAATAAAAGGAAAAAGAAATAACTAAGTATTGGAAGATTAATATGATGGAAGATAGACCCGGGGGCCATAGGTTTCACTAGTGGCTTCTCTCGAGAGCATAAGTATTACGGTGGGTAAACGAATTACTGTTGAGCAATTGATAGAATTGAGCATAGTTATGAGAATATCTAGGTATGATCATGTATATAGGCATCACGTCTGAGACAAGTAGACCGACTCCTGCCTGCATCTACTACTATTACTCCACACATCGACCGCTATCCAGCATGCATCTAGAGTATTAAGTTCAAGAGAACAGAGTAATGCTTTAAGGAAGATGACATGATGTAGAGGGATAAACTCATGCAATATGATATAAACCCCATCTTTTCATCCTCGATGGCAATAATACTGTCGGCGTTCTGGGAACGGGGGTCCCTAGACTTGCCTGCCTGCGGCCTGCGGCGTGGCTCAAAGGGGGGGCCCAGCACGGCCCATCTTCATCAACACAGACCCAAGACCCTCGCGAGGGGCCAAGCCTCGCGGGGCGGACGACACGGAACTTCCTCAGGCACGGCCTCATCAGGCTGGCTCGCGAGGAGGCGGAGAGATCAAGGCGGGGTACCTCACGAGGTGCCCGTGATGCAAGCCATGACGACATAAGGCGCCAGGCGCGCAGTGTCCTCCTTTCCTCTTTGGTGCAAAGGGAGCAAGCGCAGGCGAGAGCATCAAGCAAAGGCACCCGTTTCGCTGCAACGAGACCAAGACCAGTCCAACGGCAGGGAGGAAGTCATTGTGGATCCCAAGCCAGCGTCACCACCAGAGTCTTTGGCAGGCGAGGACCAACTTTAGTCAGGATAAGTGTACCAGATGTTCCCCTTCAAAATGGCCAATTGTTGGCGCCCTTCCCGCTCAATATTTGGGAAGAGGCCCAGGGCCTTTGCCTATAAATACGACTAGCCACCCCCAGGGTAGGGGGTAGAAGGATCGATCGGGTTAGAGACGAGGAGAGATCGAATCAGAGAAGGAGAGAGAGAGAGAAGGGTGATTGAACTCCTCCCAGCAGTTCATCGCCCCAGCCAAGAACAGACCCTCGCGAGGCTGTTCTTCCTTGTATTGCTCATCATCATCAGCCCAAGAGGCAATCCACCACACCACACACCGGAGTAGGGTATTACACCACAACGGTGGCCCGAACCAGTATAAACCCTGTGTCTCTTGTGCTGTTCTTTCTATAGCTTAGATCTTAGCGAGGCGGAGGGGTGCAGATAGGTAGGAGGCAAAATCTCCGCGCGCACCCCAGTGTTCGAACCTCAAGGGTCTGCCGGAACCCGAAATCCGACATTTGGCGCGCCAGGTAGGGGTGCGCCGAAATTCGTCTTCCACCACCCCGTTCTCCTCCGACCATCGCGTCCATGTCTGACGCTCGTCGGGCCCGCGCCGAGCGCCGGGCCGCTCTCGCTTCCCGTGTCGCCCAGACGGCTCTTGTCAGCGGGCGTCCTCGCCGTTCCCCGTCACCTGCCGTCAACGCCTCCACCGGCCCAGCGGGGGACGAGCAGCAAGCGTCGTCTCAGCATCCGTCCGTGCGGCAAGACGGTCGCACCGCTACTCCCTCACTCACCCCAGCTGGTTCTTCGTCCCGCGCGCTCCACGCACCCATGGAGGCTCGAGCTGCGCTCATCGCGGCAAACGAGCTACCGTCCCGTCGACGACGTCTACGAAGAATGGCTCGACCGCGTCGCCGAGCTCATCCGCGCCGCAGGGGGTTCTCCTGCGCCGTCTGTTCCGCTGCACCGCACCCCGCCCCGCGTGGGCGACGAAGCTCCGGCGGCACCCCGGCCGCCTCCTCCTCAAGAAGGCGCCATGGCTCCAAGGCGCGTGGCCCCTGGGCAGAACCCGCTCCGTCAGGTGCCAACGCGGCAAGAGCAGAGCTGCCAAGAAGTCCCTCGCCCGCAAGAAGCTGCCCGGGCGCTCCCTGCTCCAGCACGTCGCGACCATGCTCTTGCTCCCGCACGTCAAGACCCCGCGCTGCTCCCAGCTGCAGCGCGTGGGGACATGCAAGACCAAGCTCTCCGTCACCCAAGGCCTCTCGTGGCCACAGCAGGCTGCCGTGCCTTCACCACCGAGCTATGCAGCGTCGCCTGTCCCGGCAAGTTCAAGCCAGACCTGCCTCCTCGTTACGACAGCACGGCCGACCCTGCGGAGTTCCTCCAGCTCTATTAGCTGGGCATCAAAGCTGCCAACGGAGACGAGAAGGTCATGGCGAACTGGTTTCCCATGGCGCTCAAGGATGGGGCCCGCACCTGGCTCCTAAACCTGGCTCCAGGCACGATCTCCTCCTGGGACGAGATGCGCACCCGCTTCATCGCCAACTTCCAAGGTACTCGCGACCGGCCACCCGCCGTGAGCGACATGCGCCGCATCAAGCAACAACCTGGAGAGACCCTGCAGAAGTACATCCAGCGCTTCAACAACGCACGCCTCAAGATTCCCAAGGTGACTGAGGAGGCCATCATCTCAGCCTTCTCCGACAGCGTGCGTGATGTCAAGATGAAGGAGGAGGTGGCGATGCATGAAGACCTGTGCACTTCCTTGGAGCTGTTCAACTTGGCAACCAAGTGAGCCAGGGCTGATGAAGGGCGTCTCTCCCTCCTCGAGCTTCCTGCCGCAGACCCAGAAGAGAAGAAGCCCAAGGCCAAGGATGTGAAGCGCAAGGGGGCTGCCGTGCTCGCGATAGAACCAGACACCAAGCGAGGCAGAGATCAGCCCGAACCTTCCAAGGGCAGTCAGTACTGTGTGTACCACGACCTCCACACCCACAACACCAACGAATGTCAAGAGCTCCGAGCCGTGCGAGAAGGAAGGATCGGCCATTGCCCTGACCGCGGTGACCGGGGCTACGGTCGAGGAGGAGGAAGGAACACAGGACGCTGGGAAGACCGCGGCCCGCGCCAAGGGTGGCGCGATCAACCTCGCGAGGATCGCTGGCAAGACCCGCCTCGCGAGGGAGACTGGAGGGATCAGCCTCGCGAGGATCGCCCGCAAGGCAACGCAGGCCTCCCTCCGCTGCCGCCGCAGCCAAGGAGAAACGAGGACCGCCATCAGGACGAGGGGGCTGGGGGCTTCCAGGAGCCGCGCGCGATCGCCTGCATCCTGGGCGGGGCTCAAGCCCCAGCCTCTCAACGCATCTTCAAGCATTTCACCCGCGAAGTGAATGCAGTCCTCCTCAAGATCGAAGCCACGCACCCTCTCAGGTGGTCGGCGTGCGCCATCACGTTCAGCTTAGCAGATCAGCTCAAGTGTGCGGCTACAGCCGGAGTCCTCCCGATGCTTCGTTCCCCAATCATCAGCAACGTGGTGGTCACCAGGACCCTCATCGACGGCGGGGCAGGGCTCAACGTCCTATCCATGGAAACATTCAACAATCTCCAAGTGCCCTACAGCCAGCTTCAGCCAATCAAGCCTTTCTCCGGAGTCACCGACGGCTCCACGGTCCCGATTGGGCAGGTCCGCCTTCCTGTCACCTTCGGGGCACGCGACAACTACCGCACCGAGCTCATCGACTTCGACGTCGCTCACATTCGCCTGACATACAATGCCATCCTTGGGTACCCAGCGCTGGCCAAGTTCATGGCCGTAACTCACCACGGCTACAACGTCCTCAAGATGCCAGGAAGTGGCGGAGTCATCACGGTGCCCTGTGAAGAGAAGGACGCGGTGTGTTCCCTGGAACGAGCCTTTCAGGCCGCGTCACTGGAAGACCCAGATCGCGGAAGCAGGAGGCTTCCCGAGACCTTCCCCAAGAAGAAGACATCGTCAGGCGCGGCCCCTCAGGAGGCAGGCCCCTCAGGGCCCGCACCTGCCCAGGTGGAATCTCCTTCCATCGCATAGGAAAGCGCGCCCGGCACCCTCCTCAGGCAGGGCTCGGGGGCTCTCCCCTGGAGGGCCACCGACCTGGCTAGGGTCACGAGGAAGGCGCTTGGGCACCACATGGAGGCGTGTTTCGAAGCATGTTTCCCTCAAGAAGGAGTAAGGCAAGGAGAGCCAGACCCTTAGGAGCTCGTCAGCAAGGCCATTCAGGACCTACAGGAGTCATGAGTCATGAAAGGCGGTCGCCGCCTACCAGGAGTGGCTCCCCATCCAGGCGAGGATGGTGGGCTACGCATCTGCATTGACATACCAGGGATCAATTGAGTCGCCTCTCTGGAGCGCCTCTGGCCCTCGCGAGTGGGGCGCTGCGGAGGTCCACCCCTCAGCTACGTTCGCATGCCTTACGGCTTGCCAAACGCGGCTGCCACGTACCAGCGCCTCATGAGGGACATCAAGGAGGCTCAAGAGGCCAGGCGTTCCGCAGCCCTGGCGGAGATGGAGATGGTCCACGAGGAGCCACCAGCACCTCCGGAGCCTCCCGAGGCCCCTAGGCCTGGGGGCTCGTGAGGATTGGCTTCTGCAGCCCACCGAGTCTGCTACACCAACACTCCTTCGTCCTCAACATCATCAGGTGACATCTTTCAAGTTTCATTTCTAGCTGGGAGCGCCCCCTAGGGCTGCATTATTCCCAGGCCGCGTGGGTCCGTCCCTGCGACATGTATCCCTTTTATTTCATGTTGTTAGCTTACCTTGTTGGGGGCGCCCCTCGGGCTGCATCATCCCCTAAGTCGCTCGGGCCAGGCCCAGCGGCATGTATCCCTCTTGCGTTTATTTCCGGCTATGCGTTCGACCCACCATGCTTGATTATTTGATGCCTGTCCACGGCACCTCTTCTTCTCCATGCCGACCACTTCCACGTTAAAGGGGGGGTACCTGAGCATCGCGACTCAGGGCTCTTACTGGCTCTCCAGCCCTCACCCTCTGGCCTTGTCCACGGCATCGCGACCTGGCATACCAGCGATGGCTGAGACCAGCTCGAGGGCCGGGACCCGAGGACGTAGAGTGCCGGCATCTAACCGAATTTGCAGGGACACATCACAAGATAAGGCCCAGTGCCAGGCGCAACCCGCCTAGAGGTAGGGCCCCGTGAGTCCCGCGCTGGCTCACGGGTGCCCAGATACACCTCGCCAGGCCCTACCGTGCCAGCCACGTGTCAGGGCGGGGCTGTACACGCCCCGGAGGCTCCTCCCGGAGGAGGGCCCCCTCCCATGTACCAGTGGAAGCACCATGCTCCGCGCTGGCTGACGACACTGCCGAGGAGCGGCTATGCCCGTACACATACGGAAGCGCTATGCTCCGCCCTGGTGATAAACAACTGAGGATGGCCCCCGGGCCGCATCAACCTCAGGGAGCCCAGAGCTCAGTGTCTAGCCTCATCATAACGCCTCCCCTCAGGAGTGCCGCGCGAGGGGGCTGGGCACGGGGGCTGCGCCTGGGTCACGCCCAGACGCACGCCGCCTAGCCAGGCCCCTCGGGCCTGGTTCGTCGCGCGTCTCTCCCCGAGTGGAGCCAAGGTACAAAGGCCGTTTGAGCGTCAAGGGGGACTCCTGAGCATCGCGACTCAGGAGCCTAACTGGTCACGTAGCCCCTCACTCCTTAGTTCCGAAAGGCTAACGGCGGTTGAGGTATGCGCGCGGCCGGGCTCTGCAGACGTAGAATGGTAGATCCACCCACATCACACCTCCCTACTTGCTGTTCGTGCGCCAAGGGGGACTCCTGAGCATCGCGACTCAGGAGCCTAACTTGTCACGTAGCCCCTCACTCCTTGGCCCCGTCCTGGTTTCCGGTCGGGACTAACGCTGGGTGAGGTATGCGCGGGGCCGGGCTCTGCCGGCGTAGAACGTAAGCAAGTAGGAAGGAAAAGTGCAAATTTCAAGGAATTCAAAAACAAATATTACAGTCCACACTGTTATCTCAATACCAAACGCAAGTTTAAATGCCTCCCCGAGGCATGATACATGTGTAGGAATTAAAGGCAGGACAGGAGCCACAACGGAGTCACTTGTCGGCGGTGGAGCAGCGCGGAGTGGATTCGCCTCATGGAGCAGCGGGGTCGGCAGCGCCTTGCTTCAGCTTGGTGCTGAAGGCCCGGAACTTCCCCAGCAGAGCCTCCGCGCGACCCTTCACGGCCTCGGCAGCGGCAGCGGCACGCTCGCCGCTTACTGGCTCCAGCAGGCTGTCGAGGTCAACACCGGTATCGCGAAGGTAGATGTGGGTGAGGACCCGCGTCAGCGCTGCAGAAGACAGGACACGCGCCTCGGCCTCGGCCATGGGGCCAAGGCCAAGGGCGACATCTTCAAGAGCGCGAACCAGGAAGGGAAGCAGCTTGGCGGGGCCGTCCTCGGCGCCAGCCAGCGGGCTCTCCAGGCCGCTGTCGTAAAGCGTCCTCAGCGAGGAGCGAGCCTTCGCCTCCATCTCCGTGAAGGCCACACGGTCCTCGGCAAGAACCTGGGCCTTGTCGTCCAGCTCGGCCTTCCTCGCCCCCAACTCCTGCTCCAGCGCGCCTAGGCGGTCGCGGCGCTTCCTGAGCTTGACCTCCCTCTCCTTGACGGCCGCCTCGCGAGCCTTCACGCCTTCTTCCTGCTCTTGGCGAAGGCGGACCTCTTTCGTGAGCTGGTCTAGCAGGCCTTGCAGCTCGTCCTACAGCGCCTTGCAGCGACCAGGACGTCAACCACCTCCCCCAGGGCTGCGTCACGAGCAGCCTTCGCCTCAAGGACGGCCTGCCTCTCCTCATCGCAAGCCGTCGAGGCCTGGACCAGCGCCGCCCGAATTGAAGCATCAGAGCGAACCCATCCTGAAGCCAGCTCCAAGCGCCCGGCCACCAAGCGAGGGTCGGCACCAAGAAGATCCTGCCGCAGTCGGTCCAGCTCAGCAGCAGCACGATCCAGAACGGCAGGAGGAGTCGGAGAGACAGCAGCTGGTGGAGTAGGAGGAGAAGGCGTCAGCGCGACCACAGCATCCTGAGGCGAAGCCTGCTGCGCCCCAACGGCTGTAGTGGCGGCAGCAGGTAAAGGCACCTTGGGAGTCACTTGGGCCATGGGGGCTGAGCTCGCCCCAGCCGGCTCAGCCAGGCCTCGCAAGGACGACCGGGCAAGAGAAGCCCGTGCGTCGCGGTCACCCTCCTTCGCGGGCAGAGGCGCTGCCACGGATGGAACCTCAGGAGCTCCCTTCGGCTTCTTTGCTGCAGGCGCCAGCCTATCCAAGAGATGCGGACGTCAAGCCTCAGAAGCAGAACAAGAAATAAAGACAAGAATCAAGCGCTTACGGGTCGTCGCCAGTGAGATCAAGCGGCCTCCGGCCAAATTTGAAGCCTGAAAGCCGGCTAGAAGGGTCAACCTCGGGAAGCTTGGAAGCGGAAGGCGCGTCTGCGGTCCGCCTCGGGGCCGGGGCAGACCCGCGGGAGATCAGCCCGGTCCTGTCCTTCTTCGGGATCGGGGGCAAGCTCCCACCGTCCTGCTCGTCATCATCCTCGTCGTCATCGCTCGGAGAGAGGCGGAGAACGCGGGACCTGCGCCGGGGGAGGGGAGCCCTCGACTCTCCGTCAGTCGCCTCGGAGTCAGGCCCTTTTTCCCGTTCCCCTCCTTCCTCCTCTTCGCTGGAGTCGTCGGAGGGCACGTCCACCGGTTCCTCGGGAGTTTCCATGGGCACGGGCCCATCCCCGTTGAAGACGGGCATGGACTCCACTACCTGCTCCCAGTCGTCGCGGAGGAACAAGGGCGTAGGAGCGCCCTCCAACCTTGCCACATCGCCCCCGACCAGAAATTGGAGGACCGCAGCCAGATCTCCGTCGGCCAAGGCCGCGGGGCTCAGGTGGGGCCTCCACATCGGAAGTGAGTACTGCCGAAGCGGAGCCAGCTGGTGCTCCAGGAATTCCCTCAGCAGCGACGCGCCGGTCAGCTTCGCCGCCGCCATGTTGGCCGGCCTCAGATCCGCGTCCATCTTCTCCAACACCAACTTCGCGCGGGGGTCCGCGAGCTCCGCTCGACCCCAATCGATGGAGCTCGTGGGTTGCTCCGTGGGCAAGATCAGCCGAGGGTGGATGCGCCCAGCATCTGCCAAGACCCACTTGCTCCTGAAGCCCTCAATCCTTTTCTCAGGGTTCGAAATGGCAATGGCGCCACCGTACGCGGTGAAGCTCGCGCACGCGGAAGCAGGACCGCGAGAGGTCCGGAGGTAGAAGTAGTGGCGCAGCAAGGCCACTGAGGGCTGCACCCCCATGTGAGCCTCGCAGTAATAGGCGAAGATTGCCAGGAGAAGGACGGAGTTGGGGTGGAGATGCAGAGCCTGTAGCTTATAATGGTGGAGGACAGAGAAGAACTCGGAGAAGGGAGGCACCAGGCCAGCAGCAATGGTGCTTACGAAGAACGGATAGAAGGTGCTCCCTTGACCCTCGGGGGTGGCGGAGCCGGCCTTGAACACCTTTGCCCCGTCGATGCCCCGCGCCGCCGCCATCCGGCGCAACCGGGCGAGGCTCGCCTCCGACACGTTCGGCGAGTCCAGGGCAGACGAGTACCAAGCTACGGCCGGGGACTGATGAGGCGCCATGGCTTCCTAGGTCACGCGGTCGGAGTAGATCTGGAAATTTTGGAGGAAGGAAGGAGAGGCGCAAGAAAGGGGATCTAAGCAGCAACCGAAGAAAGCAGAAAGCAAAGCCCAGGCAGATGCCGCTCCTTTATCAACTCGCGCGGTTGCTAAGGCGCTCACGTCCAATCAACCGCCACGCCGCGCCCAAGGCCGCAGGCTGTTAGGGCCCGTGGCGCTTCGCTCTTGCCCTTCCGCCTCCCTGAACAAACAAGTCCGGGCGCGCCTTGGGCCCGGGGGCTATTGTCGGCGTTCTGGGAACGGGGGTCCCCAGACTTGCCTGCCTGCGGCCTGCGGCGTGGCTCAAGGGGGGGCAGCACGACCCATCTTCATCAACACAGACCCAAGACCCTCGCGAGGGGCCAAGCCTCGCGGGGCGGACGACACGGAACTTCCTCAGGCACGGCCTCATCAGGCTGGCTCGCGAGGAGGTGGAGAGATCAAGGCGGGGTACCTCACGAGGTGCCCGTGACGCAAGCCATGACGACCGAAGGCGCCAGGCGGGCGCCAGGCGCGCAGTGTCCTCCTTTCCTCTTTGGTGCAAAGGGAGCAAGCGCAGGCGAGAGCATCAAGCAAAGGCACCCATTTCGGTGCAACGAGACCAAGACCAGTCCAACGACAGGGAGGAAGTCATTGTGGAGCCCAAGCCAGCGTCACCACCAGAGTCTTTGGCAGGCGAGGACCAACTTTAGTCAGGATAAGTGTACCAGATGTTCCCCCTTCAAAATGGCCAATTGTTGGCGCCCTTCCCGCTCAATATTTGGGAAGTGGCCCAGGGCCTTTGCCTATAAATAGGACTAGCCACCCCCAGGGTAGGGGGTAGAAGGATCGATCGGGTTAGAGACGAGGAGAGATCGAATCAGAGAAGGAGAGAGAGAGAAGGGTGATTGAACTCCTCCCAGCAGTTCATCGCCCCAGCCAAGAACAGACCCTCGCGAGGCTGTTCTTCCTTGTATTGCTCATCATCATCAGCCCAAGAGGCAATCCACCACACCACACACTGGAGTAGGGTATTACACCACAACGGTGGCCCGAACCAGTATAAACCCTATGTCTCTTGTGCTGTTCTTTCCATAGCTTAGATCTTAGCGAGGCGAAGGGGTGCAGATAGGTAGGAGGCGAAATCTCCGCGCGCACCCTAGTGTTCGAACCTCAAGGGTCTGCCGGAACCCGAAATCCGACAAATACAATACATATCGGTTCCCTTTTTGTCACTGGGATCGAACACCGCAAGATTGAACCCAAAGCTAAGCACTTCTCCCATTACAAGAAAGATCAATCTAGTAGGCCAAACCAAACTGATAATTTGAAGAGACTTGCAAAAATAAACCAATCATACATAAAAGAATTTAGAGGAGAATCAAATATTATTCATAGATAATCTGGATCATAAACCAACAATTCATCGGATCTCGACAAACACACCACAAAAGAAGAATACATCGAATAGATCTCCAAGAAAATCGAGGAGAACTTTGTATTGAGATCCAAAGAGAGAGAAGAAGCCATCTAGCTAATAACTATGGACCCGTAGGTCTAAAGTAAACTACTCGCACATCATCGGAGAGGCCATAGAGTTGATGTGGAGGCCCTCCGTGATCAATGCCCCCTCCGGTGGAGCTCCAGAAAAGGCCCCGAGATGGGATCTCTCGAGTATAGAAGGTTGCGGCGGTGGATTTAGGTTTTCGTGGTGCTCCTAGATGTTTGGGGGTACTTGGACTTATATAGGAGGAAGAATTACGTCGGTGGAGCAACGGAGGGCCCACGAGGGTGGAGGGCGCGCCCCCTGCCTCGTGTCTTCCTCCCTTGTTTCTTGACGGCCACTCCAAGTCTCCTGGATCATGTTTGTTGAGAAAATCACGTTCCCGAAGGTTTCATTCCGTTTGGACTCCGTTTGATATTCCTTTTCTTCGAGACCCTAAAATAGGCAAAAAAGCAACAATTTGGGCTGGGCCTCCGATTAGTAGTTTAGTCCCAAAAATGATATACATGTGTAAAATAAAGCCCATTAACATCCAAAATAGATAATATAATAGCATGGAGCAATCAAAAATTATAGATACGTTGGAGACGTATCAGGGGATACCCCTTGTGGGCTGCCTCCCCTCCCCTCTATGGCCATATCTTTCCCCTGGGGGTTCTGGTAACCCCCTCGGTACTTCGATAAAACGAAACACTTCAGAACCATGTCGGCGTCCGAATACTATCGTCCAATATATCACTCTTTACCTCTCGACCATTTCGAGACTCCTCGTCATGTCCATAATCTCATCCGGCACTGTGAACAATCTTCGATCACCAAAACACATAACTCACAATACAAATCATCATCAAACGTTAAGCATGCAGACCCTACAGCTTCGAGAGCTATGTAGACATGACCAAGACACATCTCCGATCAATAACCAACAACAGAACCTGGATGCTCATATTGGTTCCTACATATTCTACGAATATCTTTATCGGTCAAACCGCAATGACAACATACGTCATTCCCTTTGTCATTGGTATGTAACTTGCCCGAGATTCGATCATTGGTATCTACATACCTAGTTCAATCTCGTTACCGGCAAGTCTCTTTACTCGTTTCGTAATGCATCATCACGTAACTAACACATTAGTCACATTGCTTGCAAGGCTTATCATGATGTGCATTACCGAGAGGGCCCAAAGATACCTCTCCGATACTCGGAGTGACAAATCCGAATCTCAATCTATGCCAACCCAACAAACACCTTCGGAGACACCTGCAGAGCATCTTTATAATCACCTAGTTACGTTGTGACGTTTGGTAGCACACAAGGTGTTCCTCCGGTATCCGGGAGTTGCATAATCTAATAGTCAAAGGAATATGTATAAGTCATGAAGAAAGCAATAGCAATAAAACTTAACGATCATTATGCTAAGCTAACGGGTGGGTCTTGTCCATCACATCATTATCCTAATGATGTGATCCCGTTCATCAAATGACAACACATGTCTATGGTCAGGAAACTTAACCATCTTTGATTAATGAGCTAGTCAAGTAGAGGCATACTAGGGACACTTTTTTTTGTCTATGTATTCACACATGTATGAAGGTTCTGGTTAATACAATTCTAGCATGAATAATAAACATTTATCATGATATAAGGAAATATAAATAACAACTTTATTATTGCCTCTAGGGCATATTTCCTCCAGTCTCCCACTTGCACTAGAGTCAATAATCTAGATTACATTGTAATGATTCTAACACCCATGGAGTCTTGGTGTTGATCATGTTTTGCTCGTGCAAGAGGCTTAGTCAACGGGTCTGCAACATTCAGATCCGCATGTATTTTGTAAATCTCTATGTCTCCCTCCTTGACTTGATCGCGGATGGAGTTGAAGCGTCTCTTGATGTGTTTGGTTCTCTTGTGAAATCTCGATTCCTTTGCTAAGGCAATTGCTCCAGTATTGTCACAAAAGATTTTCATTGGACCCGATGCACTAGGTATTACACCTAGATCGGATATGAACTCCTTCTTCCAGACTCCTTCATTTCCTGCTTCTGAAGGAGCTATGTACTCCGCTTCACACGTAGATCCCGCCATGACGCTTTGCTTGGAACTGCACCAACTGACAGCTCCACCATTCAATATAAATACGTATCCGGTTTGTGACTTAGAGTCATCTAGATCAGTGTCAAAGCTAGCATCGACGTAACCATTTACGATGAGCTCTTTGTCACCCCCATAAACGAGAACCATATCCTTAGCCCTTTTCAGGTATTTCAGGATGTTCTTAACCGTTGTCCAGTGATCCACTCCTGGATTACTTTGGTACCTCCCTGCTGAACTTATAGCAAGGCACACATCAGGTCTGGTACATAGCATTGCATACATGATAGAACCTATGGCTGAGGCATAGTGAATGACTTTCATTTCCTCTCTATCTTCTGAAGTGGTCGGACATTGAGTTTGACTCAACTTCACACCTTGTAATACATGCAAGAACCCTTTCTTTGACTAATCCATTTTGAACTTCTTAAAAACTTTATCAAGGTGTGTGCTTTGTGAAAGTCCAATTAAGCGTCTTGATCTATCTCTATAGATCTTGATGCCCAATATATAAGCAACTTCACAGAGGTCTTTCATTGAAAAATTCTTTTTCAAGTATCCTTTTATGCTATCCAGAAATTCTATATCATTTGCAATCAACAATATATCATCCACATATAATATTAGAAATGCTACAGAGCTCCCACTCACTTTCTTGTAAATGCAGGCTTCTCCAAAAGTCTATATAAAACCATGTGCTTTGATCACACTATCACAGCGTATATTCCAACTCTGAGATGCTTGCACCAGTCCATAAATGGATCGCTGGAGCTTGCACACTTTTGTTAGCACCTTTAGGATCGACAAAAAACCTTCTGGTTGCATCATATATAACTCTTCTTTAAGAAATCCATTAAGGAATGCAGTTTTAACGTCCATTTGCCAAATTTCATAATCATAAAATGCGGCAATTGCTAACATGATTCGGACAGACTTAAGCATCTCTACGGGTGAGAAGGTCTCATCGTAGTCAACTCCTTGAACTTGTCGAAAACCTTTCACAGCAAGTCGAGCTTTGTAGACAGTACCATTACCATCAGCGTCAGTCTTCTTCTTGAAGATCCATTTATTCTCTATGGCTTGCTGATCCTCGGGCAAGTCAACCAAAGTCCATACTATGTTCTCATACATGGATCCCTCCGGATTAGGGCGTCCCCGGGCGTCCGGGCTATGTGACATTGGCCAGACTGATGGTCCGTGAAGATACAAGATAGAAGGCCTTCCCTTGTGTCCGGATGGGACTCTCCTTTGCGTGGATGGAAAGCTTGGCGTCCGGAGGTGTAGTTTCCTTTCTCTGTAAACTGACTCTGTACAACCCTAGGCCCCTCCGGTGTCTATATAAACTAGAGGGTTTAGTCCATAGACGCTAAGATAATCATACATGCTAGACATATAGGGTTTAGCCATTACGATCTCGAGGTAGATCAACTCTTGTAACCCCCATACTCATCAAAGTCAATCAAGCAGGAAGTAGGGTATTACCTCCATTAAGAGGGCCTGAACCTGGGTAAACATTGTGTCCCCTGCCTCCTGTTACCTTCGATCCTTAGACACACAGTTCGGGACCCCCTACCCAAGATCGGCCGGTTTGACACCGACATTGGTGCTTTCATTGAGAGTTCCACTGTGTCGTCAACAGAAGGCTCGATGGCTCGTTCGATCATCTACAATGATGCCGTTTCCGGGGAAGCTTTCCTCCCCGGCCAGATTTTTGTATTTAACGGCTTCGTTCTGCATGCCAACTCGATTGGCCACCTCGAACAGACCGACAACTACGCCCCTAGTCATCAGATCAGTTTCGGGAACCTAAATTATGTCGCTGATATCCGAGGAGACTTGATCTTCGAAGGGTTCATGGCCCCGAACACTGCTCTGGCATCAGATCCGGAGCAAACCACCAGGTCCGAAGATGGGAGTTTGGAGCCCACCGGACTCTCCGCTGCAAACCGCACTATTGAGGATCTGGAGGCGATTATGTCCATGGCAAACTCGGAATCAGAATGGGTTCCCCCTATCATTGAAAGGCCGGACTCGCCCCCGAACTCCAGATCTGAACTCTCGAAGTCCACGCCAAGCAGGCACGGCTAGGAGGTTTTCACCCCGGTGATGTCGCTTGAAGCTACATCGGTATTTCCCCAAAGAGGAAGGGATGATGCAGCACAACAGCAGTAGGTATTTCCCTCGGATATGAAACCAAGGTTATCGAACCAGTAGGAGAACCAAGCAACACAATGTAAACAACATCTGCACATAAATAACAAATTCTCACAACCCGACGTGTTAAAGGGGTTGTCAATCCCTTTCGGGTAACGGTGCCAGAAATTGGTGTGTGACGGGAAAAAGTTGTAAATATTGATAGATCAAACGCCAAATAAAATAAATTGTAGCAAGGTATTTTTGGGTTTTTGGTTTAGTAGATCTTAAAATAAAACCAAGTAAAAGTAGATCGCAAAGGCAAATATATGAGAAAGAAGACCCGGGGGCCGTAGGTTTCACTAGTGGCTTCTCTCAAGAAAAATAGCAAACGGTGGGTAAACAAATTACTATTGGGCAATTGATAGAACTTCAAATAATTATGATGATATCCAGGCAATGATCATTATATAGGCATCACGTCCAAGATTTGTAGACCGACTCCTGCGTGCATCTACTACTATTACTCCACACATCGACCGCTATCTAACATGCATCTAGTGTATTAAGTTCATGGAGAAATGGAGTAATGCAATAAGAACGATGAGATGATGTAGACAAGATCTATCTATGTAGAGATAGACCCCATCATTTTATCCTTAGTAGCAACGATACATACGTGTCGTTTCCCTTTCTGTCACTGGGATCAAGCACCGTAAGATCTAACCCACTACAAAGCACCTCTTCACATTGCAAGATAAATAGATCAAGCTGGCCAAACAAAACCCAAATATCGGAGAAGAAATACGAGGCTACAAGAAATCATGCATAAAAGAGATCAAAGAAACTCAAATACTTTCATGGATATAAAAAGAGATAGATCCGATCATAAACTCAAAGTTCATTGGATCCCAACAAACACACCGCAAAAGAGTTACATCATATGGATCTCCAAGAGACCATTGTATTGAGAATCAAGAAAGGGAGAGAGATGAAGCCATCTAGCTACTAACTACGTACCGGAAGGTCTACAAAGAACTACTCACGCATCATCGGAGAGGCACCAATGGAGGTGGTGAACCCCATCTGACATGGTGTCTAGATTGGATCTGGTGGTTCTGGACTCTGCGGCGGCTGGATGAATATTTCATAGACTCCCCTAGGGTTCTGGGTTTTTTGGGGCATTTATAGAGCAAAGACGTGGTCCGGGGGGCATCCGAGGTGGGCACAACCCACCAGGGCGCGCCTGGCCTCCTGGCATGCCCTGGTGGGCTATGCCCCCCTCGGGGCACCCCCCCAGGCGCATCCAGGGTCTGTCGTGTTCCTTTTGGCCCATAAAAATTCTCTGCAAAGTTTCGTGGCATTTGGACTCCGTCTGATATTGATTTTCTGCGATGTAAAAAACATGGAAAAACAGGAACTGGCACTTGGCACTATGTTAATAGGTTAGTACCAAAAATGATATAAAATGACTATAAAATGATTATATAACATCCAAGATTGATAATATAACAACATGGAACAATCAAAAATTATAGATACGTTGGAGACGTATCACCCAGCTAGCCCCGCGGACTCTCGCTTCCCCGTCCAAACCTCACTCTTAAATGAGGTTTTGGACTTAATGCGATCCCTCGCCATCGCAGAGGAATCACTTCCGAATTATGCCCAGCCTGGACTAGGGGCTGAGAGTGGGGAATTTCACGTCCCACCCACCACCCACTTCATAGCCATTTTCAAATATTTAACTGACATGCTGGACTACGCCTCCGAAGACATCGACGGCATGGATGACGATGCCGGAGACGAACAAGGCCAAGACCCGCCGATCACCGGACGTTGGACGGCCACCTCCACATATGATGTGTATATGGTGGACACACACAAAGAGGATGACGACGACGGCAGGAAGGAAGGATCTGGTTGAGGACAAGCCCGCTGAGGCACCTCCAAAGCATTGACGTCAGCGGCACCGCTCAAAATCACGTCGCCAAAAAGACAACAATATTGGCACCAAAGACAATAACACTCCAGAGAACCCTGAAGACCCCGGAGCCCCTGTCGAGCCAACATCCGAACAGGATGATTGGGAGGATGGGCAAGTTAACCCTGACGATCTTGTTGAGAACGAGGACTCGGAGGATAGTAACTATCAACCAATCTCCAAGGATGATGTGAGCCTCGGCGACGAAGTCTTCATCGTGCCAGAGGAACCACTTGAGTAGGAGCACTTTAAGCGCTAGCTAATCGCCATTGCGAGAAGCCCAAAAAAGAAGCAGCAACAACTCCAAGCCGAACAGGATACAATCAACGACAGGTAGACCCAGGTCCTGGCTGCCGAGGAGTATGGCCTTCAACGACCAACAAGGAGTTATCCGAAGCGTTGGCTACTACCACAATTCGATGATGAGGCTGTCGAGCCCATACTGTCAAGACATAATCGTGCCGATGAACCAGACCGGCCACCACGCAGACGAGATAAAGCGGCCGCAAATGCCGAACATCAACCTACACCACCTCGCCATAAAGGCAAAGAGACAACGGCTCCAGGATACACCTACGACCTACGGCAGGACCTGGATGATGTCTACTACACAACCTTCTTCTTGTAGACGTTGTTGGGCCTCCAAGTGCAGAGGTTTGTAGGACAGTAGAAAATTTCCCTCAAGTGGATGACCTAAGGTTTATCAATCTGTGGTAGGCGTAGGATGAAGATGGTCTCTCTCAAACAACCCTGCAACCAAATAACAAAGAGTCTCTTGTGTCCCCAACACACCCAATACAATGGTAAATTGCATAGGTGCACTAGTTCGGCGAAGAGATGGTGATACAAGTGCAATATGGATGGTAGATATGGGTATTTGTAATCTGAAAATATAAAAACAGCAAGGTAACTAATGGTAAAAGTGAGCGTAAAAGGTATTGCAATGATAGGAAACAAGGCCTAGGGTTCATACTTTCACTAGTGCAAGTTCTCTCAACAATAATAACATAATTGGATCACATAACTATCCCTCAACATGCAACAAAGAGTCACTCCAAAGTCACTAATAACGGAGAGCAAACGAAGAGATTATGGTAGGGTACGAAACCACCTCAAAGTTATTCGTTCGGATCGATCTATTCAAGAGTTCATACTAGAATAACACCTTAAGACACAAATCAACCAAAACCCTAATGTCACCTAGATACTCCAATGTCACCTCAAGTATCCGTGGGTATGATTATACGATATGCATCACACAATCTTAGATTCATCTATTCAACCAACACATAGAACCTCAAAGAGTGCCCCAAAGTTTCTACCGGAGAGTCAAGATGAAAACGTGTGCCAACCCCTATGCATAGATTCATGGGCGGAACCCACAAGTTGATCACCAAAACATACATCAAGTGAATCACGTGATATCCCATTGTCACCACAGATACGCACGGCAAGACATACATCAAGTGTTCTCAAATCATTAAAGACTCAATCCGATAAGATAACTTCAAAGGTAAAACTCAATCCATTACAAGAGAGTAGAGGGGGAAAAACATCATAAGATCCAACTATAGTAGCAAAGCTCGTGATACATCAAGATCGTATCACCTCAAGAACACGAGAGAGAGAGAGAGAGATCAAACACATAGCTACTGGTACATACCCTCAGCCCCGAGGGTGGACTACTCCCTCCTCGTCATGGAGAGCACCGGGATGATGAAGATGGCCACCGGTGAGGGTTCCCCCCTCCGGCAGGGTGCCAGAACAGGGTCCCGATTGGTTTTTGGTGGCTACGACGGCTTCTAGCGGCGGAACTCCCGATCTATTGTGCTCCCCGAAGTTTTTAGGGTATATGGGTATATATGGGAGGAAGAAGTACGTCGGTGGACCTCCGGGCTGTCCACAAGGAAGGGGGCGCGCCCAGGGGGTGGGCGCGCCCCCACCCTCGTGGGCAGCCTGGGACTCTCCTGGTCCATCTCCGATACTCTGTGTGATTCTTCTGGTCCAAAAATAAGTTCCGTGAAGTTTCAGGTCAATTGGACTCCGTTTGATTTTCCTTTTCTGCGATACTCTAAAACAAGGAAAAACAGAAACTGACACTGGGCTCTGGGTTAATAGGTTAGTCCCAAAAATAATATAAAAGTGTCTAATAAAGCCCATAAACATCCAAAACAGATAATATAATAGCATGAATACTTCATAAATTATAGATATGTTGGAGACGTATCACTAGACAATAGAGCAGGCCAAGCCAGATCAATCTATGGATCAAGGGGACGCGCCCCAACGCGAGAAGACGACCATCAAGCCTGGCGCGACAGGCACAACCTCACCCGGGCTGAAAACCGCATACGGACTTCGTCCGAAGTATGTCATGACGTCGCCCGATACAAAGGCGCTGCACACCCCTTATGCTTCACTAATGAGGTAATGGAGCACCAGTTCCCAGAAGCGTTAAACCCATGAACATTGAATCATACGATTATACGACGGATCCCGCGGTATGGACCGAAGATTTTCTTCTCCACATTCACATGGCTTGCAGTGACAATGTCCATGCCATCAAGTACCTCCCCCCAAAACTCAAGAGACCAGCACGGCGCTGGTTAAACAGCCTCCCAGAAAACTCTATTGGTAGATGGGAAGATTTGGAGGATGCCTTTAGAGACAACTTCCAAGGCACCTATGTTCGGCCTCCAGACGCCGATGACCTTAGTCATATAGTCTAGCAACCCGGAGAGTCAACCCGGAAACTCTGGACCATGTTCTTAATTAAAAAGAACCAAATCGTCGATTGTCCAGACGTTGAAGCCCTCACGGCCTTTAAACATAGTGTCCGTGAAGAATGGCTCGCCCGACACCTCGGCCAAGAAAAGTCGAAGTCTATGGCAGCTCTCACCGCACTTATGACCCGCTTTTGCATGGGAGAAGATAGCTAGCTAGCTCGTAGTAGCAACAACACCAGCGATCCCGGCACCTACGAAGCCAGAGATGGCAACAGCGGGCCACGACGCAATAAACACAAGCGTCGAAACAACAACGAAGATACTGAAGACATGGCGGTCAACGCCGGATTCAGTGGCTCTAAAACCGGTCAGCGGAAGAAGCCATTCAAAGGAAACAAAGATGGTCCATCTAGCCTGGACCGAATATTAGATCGGCCTTGCCAGATCCATGGCACCCCTGACAAGCCTCCCAATCATACCAACAGAAATTGTTGGGTCTTTAAACAGGCCGGTAAAATAAACACCGAGCACAAGGGGAAAGGGCCACCTAGAGAGGATGATGGTGAACCTAGCCCAACAAACACAGGGGGGCAAAAGAAATCCCCACCAAGGTAAAAATAGTGAATATGATCTATGTCACTCATATCCCTAAAAGGGAGCGCAAGCGCGCACTAAGGGACGTCTACGCCATAGTCACTCACCCCAAAATTCAACCCATGGTCAGCATGTCTGATCACTTTTGATCGCAGAGACCACCCAACCAGTATCTGTCATGGAGGTTCGGCAACATTGGTCCTTGACCCAATCATCGACGGATTCCATCTTACGCGAGTCCTTATGGACGGCAGTAGCAGCCTTAAGCTGCTTTATCAGGACACTGTCCGCAAAATGGGTATTGATCCATCAAGAATCAAACCCACTAAAACCACCTTAAAGGAGTGATACCCGGCGTCGAGGCCTGTTGCACAGGGTCCATAACGCTGGAAGTAGTCTTTGGTTCATCGGATAATTTCCGTAGCGAAGACTTGATCTTCGACATCGTCCCCTTCTGTAGTGGCTATCATGCACTACTCGGACGAACCGCTTTTGCCCGTTTCAATGCAGTCCCGCACTACGCTTATCTAAAGCTCAAGATGTCTGGCCCATGTGGCGTTATAACAGTCAATGGAAACATGGAGCGCTCCCTCCGTACTGAGGAGAATACCGCGGCCCTCGCAGCAGAAGTGCATGGTGGCCTTATCAAGCTGAATACTACATCGGCAATCAGGCCACCGGACACCTTTAGACAAGTCTGGTCTACCATAGAGAATGACAGTCCGGCTGGTCCAGAGCTAGATTAGCAATTCGGCCTCCGTCAAATCCCTAACCTGGTTGCGGCATATGTACCGCGCGTACATAATTACGCACTAAAAATACCATGGGCAAGGACGGAGGCACACTACAAACAAAGTCCACAATATGGCTCGACCCTATTCGGACCCTCACATTATTCCCTTTTTCTTCTTATTTTTATTTTTTTCAGGTTCTTTACAACCCACATCATCGTAAAATGGTACCAAGGGCCCTTTTCCAGGCCCCTTATGCATACTCGATCGTTGATCCTCTAAAGGATCCTACCTCAAGGCCAAAAGCAGCGCAGACATGCGGCAGATTGTCCAAAGGATAATCAAGATCATTTTTTTCCTTTTAGGACCTGTATACAGCTTCCCCTTGTTCTCAAATTCTGGGCATGTAAAATAGCCTCGATAATCATGGCATTCCCTGTAAAAATACGTTTTGACGTATCAATTAGACTATAATGGAAACAGTTTCGCCCAACCCTGTTCGGTATTGGCTTATTTCCTAATCTGTATTCCCTCTTTGCACCAGATTGGCACATACACCTCGGCTCGATTTAAATCGCCAGGGGATCTAGTCAGCCACATATAATTCTTTTCTCAAAAAAAGAAGAAAAGTCCGAACGCTTTTATAGTATACTTCGGCGTCCTGAATATGGCATTATATGCATCGGCTCCGAATCATGTCTTTGGTCAATAGTTGGGTTGCCCGGCTCTTGTGATTACCACCTTACGTTCCGCTTGTTCGGCTAAGGTAGTACAGGGAGAACTACTGTGATTGTGTTTCTGGTTTGTCCGGTCAAACACCTTAGTAGAGAAAGCCGAAAACTAACTTTCATGGTATGGCGAGAGCTGGTTGGCAATTCAGCGACTTAATGTAAATCTCTTGCTATTTTTCCGTATTATATGAAGGACTAACTTCGGTTCGGTCACGCGCCGAAGGCATCCCAGTTCGGACAGCCGCACACACACCGAGGGCTAGTTCTTAGCCACACAGTCAAACTCCTATGGCTAAGTGAAAGTGCTAAAGCCGCATAGTCTGGTTGCCTAGTTCATTAAGTAAGTCACCTCCTTTACGGACCAAGACGTTGGGTCAAGAGTGATTACACGTTATTATGAACACCCCCATAGCATCTACGTGGGGGCTAAAGCGGACGACTGACAAACTTTCAAGAATAATAAAATACGGCCGCACAGGAGGTATGTAGTTCGGATAAAAGCATAAATATATTACAAAGCCTTGGTTCATAATACAAGGTCGGGGCAGTTCGGATACATTCACTCGGACACAATATCCTTCGAGCATTGACCCTCAATCAAACGGACACCCCCGAGGACATCTTAAAAATAGCGCTCCGGCTTGCGGTGGTCCTTGCCTCCGGGCGGACCCTCAACCGCCACGACGGCGGTCTTCATCTTCGCCCAATGCATCTTGACATGGGCAAAGGCCATCCGCGCACCTTCTATGCATGCCGAGTGCTTCACAACCTCAACTCGGGGCAAGGCGTCACCGAGCCGCTTGACCAGGCCGAAGTAGCTGCTCGGAACGGGTCCGGCTGGCCATAGCCGGACTATGATGCCCTTCATGGCCAAACCGGACATCCTATGCAGCTCCGCCAGCTGCATCATCTGGTTGTTTAGCAGCGCTGGCCGCTCCGGCGCCAAGTACTGCGACCAGAAGAGCTTCTCTGTCATGTTCCCTTCTTGGGCCCGGAAATACTGGGCGGCATCGGCAGCACTCCTCAGGAGATCCGCAAAGGCGTCTGGAGCACTCCATAGTCGATTTAGCAAAGCATATCTTCGACCGCCAAATATACTCTGTAAAAGAAAAGGCTTCCCAGCCGCTATCTGTTCGTCTTGCTTGATCTCCTCGCGAGCCGCACGGGACTCGTTCTGCGCCTCCTTTGCCTCTTGAAGAGCCTTGGTGAGTTCGGCCGCTTGGGCCTTATTACTTTCCTCCAAGGAATCACACTTGTTGGCGGCATCCAGGAGCGCTTGCTCCACTTTGGTCACCCTCTCCTCATACTGGTGGCGGGCGACTTGTTCGACCTTTAAATCAGCGGTCGCTTTGTCTGCGGCTGCTTTGTTCGCCCTCACCTCCTCCTTGGCTTCTGCAAGGGCACCCTTGAGGGTCTCGACCTAGGTAGCGCTACCTACAATCATATACATAACATCACATGAGCTCAAACTCTGAGTTTGCAATACAATTCAGGCTTGTAAGGGGTCTTTTATAAGCACACCTTGGGCCTCATCGAACCACTTGTTAATACGGTCGGTCTCATCATCAGCCAGCTTCAGTCTCTGCTGGAGTTCGGAAACTTCAGCATCCCTGGCTGAAGCCACTAATAGTGAAGCCTGTTTATCAAAATAGATAAGTGTGTTATCTCCGGTGAATATTTGATCCTCTATCCGCCCCCTTTTTCCAAAAAGCTGAACAGAGTCTCAGGGGTTGAAATATTATTTTATAAGTGGTCGGAAAATGTTCTCAGAAGGGGTTGAAAGTTGGCATGCGGTGTTGTTATGTTGTTAGTAGGTCGCCTGCCAAGTTTCATCGCATTCGGAGTCCGTTTGACGCCCCAACGTTAAACTATAGCAGCATTATAGCCGGGCACACGTCAGACGTTTTCGGTCTCCGGAAACAGTCGCCGGGCCTCCCTCTCTTCTCTTCTCTCAGCTCGAGAACGTCTACACAGCCCACTACCTACCCCCATGTCCAACCTAACCTCTCTCGTCAGCCCACGGCCCTCCTCGCGCGCGCCCGAAAGCTGTCCCGGACCCGACCCGGACTGTCGCTACCGTCGTGTCCGGATCATCCCCAAACATCTACAAAACGTCTCTGTTTTGTTAATTGGACTTCCTAATATATATTTTTTCACGATCGTCCGATTGCGATCGTAGGGACGAGTTAGCCCCTAACCCAAAACTCATCTGATATAAATATCAGATCAAACCCTAGCCTATCTTGTCCCATCCTCCGAATCCCTCCGCCGCCACTCTCTCTGGTTCCCCTCGGGATCATCCCAGATCCACCTCTCCAATCAGCCTCCGACCACCTCCCTGTTTTTCCGCGCCGCCCAATTTCCACCCGCATGCTGTTGGGGAACGTCGCAGAAAACAAAAAATTTCCTACGGTTTCACCAAGATCCATCTATGAGTTCATCTAGAAACAAGTGATCGGTGCATCTACATACCTTTGTAGATCGCGAGCGAAAGCGTTCAAAGAACGGGGTTGAGGTAGTCGAACACGACGTGATCCAAATCACCGGAGATCCTAGCACCGAACGGACGACACCTCCGCGTTCAACACACGTACGGAGCAGCGGCGTCTCCTTCTTCTTGATCCAGCAAGGGGGAAGGAGAGGTTGAGGAAGATGGCTCCAGCAGCAACACGACGGTGTGGTGATGGTGGAGCTGCAGTACTCCGTCAGGGCTTCGCCAAGCACTATGGAGGAGGAGGAGGTGTTGGAGAGGGAGAAGTAGGCAACCAAAGGCGTGGATGAAAAGCCCTCCTTCCCCCACTATATATAGGAGGGCCAAGGGGGGGGGGCGCCGGCCCTAGGAGATCCAATCTCCTAGGGGGCGGCGGCCAAGGGAGGTTTCCCTCCCCCCCCCAAGGCACCTAGGAGGTGCCTTCCACTAGTGGGACTCTTCCCTTTTGTGAACCCTAGGCGCATGGGCCTCTTGGGGCTGGTTCCCTTGGCCCATGTAGGCCAAGGAGCACCCCCTACAGCCCATGTGGCCCCCCGGGGCAGGTGGCCCCACCCAGTGGTCCCCCGGGACCCTTCCGGTGGTCCCGGTACAATACCGATGACCCCGAAACTTGTCCCGATGGACGAAATAGCACTTCCTATATATAATTCTTTACCTCCGGACCATTCCGGAACTCCTCGTGACGTCCGGGATCTCATCCGGGACTCCGAACAACATTCGGGTTACTGCATATACATATCCCTACAACCCTAGCGTCACCGAACCTTAAGTGTGTAGACCCTACGGGTTCGGGAGACATGCAGACATGACCGAGACGACTCTCCGGTCAATAACCAACAGCGGGATCTGGATACCCATGTTGGCTCCCACATACTCCACGATGATCTCATCGGATGAACCACGATGTCGAGGATTCAAGCAACCCCGTATGCAATTCCCTTTGTCAATCGATATGTTACTTGCCCGAGATTCGATCGTCGGTATCCCCATACCTCGTTCAATCTCGTTACCGGCAAGTCACTTTACTCGTACCGTAATGCATGATCCCGTGACCAGACACTTGGTCACTCTGAGCTCATTATGATGATGCATTACCGAGTGGGCCCAATGATACCTCTCCGTCATACGGAGTGACAAATCCCAGTCTTGATCCGTGTCAACCCAACAGACACTTTCGGAGATACCCGTAGTATACCTTTATAGTCACCCAGTTACGTTGTGACGTTTGGTATACCCAAAGCACTCCTACGGTATCCGGGAGTTACACGATCTCATGGTCTAAGGAAAGGATACTTGACATTGGAAAACTCTAGCAAACGAACTATACGATCTTATGCTATGTTTAGGATTGGGTCTTGTCCATCACATCATTCTCCTAATGATGTGATCTCGTTATCAATGACATCCAATGTCCATAGTCAGGAAACCATGACTATCTGTTGATCAACGAGCTAGTCAACTAGAGGCTTACTAGGGACATGTTGGTGTCTGTTATTCACACATGTATTACGATTTCCGGATAACACAATTATAGCATGAATAAAGACAATTATCATGAACAAGGAAATATAATAATAATGCTTTTATTATTGCCTCTAGGGCATATTTCCAATAGTCTTCCACTTGCACTAGAGTCAATAATCTAGTTACATTGTGATGAATCGAACACCCATGGAATTCTGGTGTTGATCATGTTTTGCCCTAGGGAGAGGTTTAGTCAACGGATCTGCTACATTCAGGTCCGTATGCACTTTACAAATATCTATGTCTCCATCTTGAACATTTTCACGAATGGAGTTGAAGCGACGCTTGATGTGCCTTGTCTTCTTGTGAAACCTGGGTTCCTTGGCAAGTGCAATAGCTCCAGTGTTGTCACAGAAGATTTTGATTGGCCCCGACGCATTGGGTATGACTCCTAGGTCGGTGATGAACTCCTTCACCCATATTGCTTCATGTGCTGACTCCGAGGCTGCCATGTACTCCGCTTCACATGTAGATCCCGCCACGACGCTCTACTTGCAACTGCACCAGCTTACTACCCCACCATTCAAAATATACACGTATCCGGTCTGTGACTTAGAGTCATCCAGATCTGTGTCGAAGCTAGCGTCGACGTAACCCTTTACGACGAGCTCTTCGTCACCTCCCTAACCGAGAAACATTTCCTTAGTCCTTTTCAGGTACTTCAGGATATTCTTGACCGATGTCCAGTGTTCCTTGCCGGGATTACTTTGGTACCTTCCTACCAAACTTACGGCAAGGTTTACATCAGGTCTGGTACACAGCATGGCATACATAATAGAACCTATGGCTGAGGCATAGGGGATGACACTCATCTCTTCTATATCTTCTGCCGTGGTCGGACATTGAGCTGAGCTCAATTTCATACCTTGTAACACAGGCAAGAACCCCTTCTTAGATTGATCCATATTGAACTTCTTCAATATCTTATCAAGGTATGTGCTTTGTGAAAGACCTATGAGGCGTCTTGATCTATCTCTATAGATCTTGATGCCTAATATATAAGCAGCTTCACCAAGGTCCTTCATTGAAAAACTCTTATTCAAGTAGGCCTTGATGCTGTCCAAGAGTTCTATATCATTTCCCATCAAAAGTATGTCATCTACATATAATATGAGAAATGCTACAGAGCTCCCACTCACTTTCTTGTAAACGCAGGCTTCTCCATAAGTCTGCATAAACCCAAACGCTTTGATCATCTCATCAAAGCGAATGTTCCAACTCCGAGGTGCTTGCACCGGCCCATAAATCGAGCATTGGAGCTTGCACACCTTGTCAGCATTCTTAGGATCGACAAAACCTTCCGGCTGCATCATATACAATTTTTCCTTAAGGAAACCATTAAGGAATGCCGTTTTGACATCCATTTGCCATATCTCATAATCGTAGAATGCGGCAATTGCTAACATGATTCAGACGGACTTTAGCTTTGCTACCGGTGAGAATGTCTCATCATAGTCAACCCCTTGAACTTGTCGATAACCCTTAGCGACAAGCCTAGCTTTATAGATGGTCACATTACCATCCGCGTCTGTCTTCCTCTTAAAGATCCATTTATTTTCTATGGCTCGCCATTCAACGGGCAAGTCGGTCAAAGTCCATACTTCGTTTTCATACATGGATCCTATCTCGGATTTCATGGCTTCTAGCCATTTGTCGGAATCCGGGCCCGCCATCACTTCTTCATAGTTCGAAGGTTCACCGTTGTCTAACAACATGATTTCCAAGACAGGGTTGCCGTACCACTCTGGTGCGGAACGTGTCCTTGTGGACCTTCGAATTTCAGTAGGAGCTTGATCAGAAGTATCTTGATCATTATCATTAACTTCCTCTCTAGTCGGTGCAGGCACCTCAGGAACATTTTCTTGAGTTGCGCCATTTACCGGTTCAAGAGGTAATACTTCATCAAGTTCTACTTTCCTCCCACTTACTTCTTTCGAGAGAAACTCCTTCTCTAGAAAGGATCCATTCTTGGCAACAAAGATCTTGCCTTCGGATCTGAGGTAGAAGGTATACCCAACAGTTTCTTTAGGGTATCCTATGAAGACGCATTTTTCCGACTTGGGTTCGAGCTTTCCAGGTTGAAGTTTCTTGACATAAGCATTGCATCCCCAAACTTTTAGAAACGACAACTTAGGTTTCGTACCAAACCATAATTCAAACGGTGTCGTCTCAACGGATTTCGACGGAGCCCTATTTAAAGTGAATGTGGCAGTCTCTAAAGCATAGCCCCAAAAAGATAGCGGTAAATCGGTAAGAGACATCATAGATCGTACCATATCTAATAGAGTGCGATTACGACGTTCGGACACACCATTACGCTGAGGTGTTCTAGGCGGCGTGAGTTGTGAAACTATTCCACATTTTCTTAAGTGTGTGCCAAATTCGTGACTCAAGTATTCTCCTCCATGATCTGATCGTAGAAACTTGATTTTCCTGTCACGTTGATTCTCAACCTCACTCTGAAATTCCTTGAAATTTTCAAAGGTTTCAGACTTGTGTTTCATTAAGTAGATATACCCATATCTACTCAAATCATCAGTGAGGGTGAGAACATAACGATAGCCACCGCGAGCCTCAACACTCATTGGACCGCACACATCAGTATGTATGATTTCCAATAAGTTGGTTGCTCGCTCCATTGTTCCTGAGAACGGAGTCTTGGTCATTTTACCCATGAGGCATGGTTCGCACGTGTCAAATGATTCGTAATCAAGAGACTCTAAAAGTCCATCAGTATGGAGCTTCTTCATGCGTTTGACACCTATGTGACCAAGGCGGCAGTGCCACAAGTATGTGGGACTATCATTATCAACTTTACATCTTTTGGTACTCACATTACGAATATGTGTAGCATTACGCTCGAGATTCATTAAGAATAAACCATTCACCATAGGAGCATGACCATAAAACATATCTCTCATATAAATAGAACAACCATTATTCTCGGATTTAAATGAGTAGCCATCTCAAATTAAACGAGATCCCGATACAATGTTCATGCTCAAAGCTGGCACTAAATAACAATTATTAAGGTTTAAAACTAATCCCGTAGGTAAATGTAGAGGTAGCGTGCCGACGGCGATCACATTGACCTTGTAACCATTCCCGACGCGCATCGTCACCTCGTCCTTTGCCAGTCTCCGCTTATTCCGCAGCCCCTGCTTTGAGTTACAAATGTGAGCAACTGCACCGGTATCAAATACCCAGGAGCTACTACGGGTACTAGTAAGGTACACATCAATTACATGTATATCATATATACCTTTTGTTTTGCCGGCCTTCTTGTCCGCTAAATATTTGGGGCAGTTCCGCTTCCAGTGACCACTTCCCTTGCAATAAAAACACACAGTCTCGGGCTTGGGTCCATTCTTTGGCTTCTTCCCAGCAGCTTGCTTGCCGGGCGCGGCAACTCCTTTGCCGTCCTTCTTGAAGTTCTTTTTACCCTTGCCCTTCTTGAACTTAGTGGTTTTATTCACCATCAACACTTGATGTTCCTTCTTGACTTCTACCTCTGCTGATTTCAGCATTGAAAATACCTCAGGAATGGTCTTTTCCATCCCCTGCATATTGAAGTTCATCACAAAGCTCTTGTAGCTTGGTGGAAGCGACTGGAGGATTCTGTCAATGACCGCATCATCCGGGAGATTAACTCCCAGCTGAGTCAAGCGGTTATGTAACCCAGACATAGTGAGTATGTGCTCACTGACAGAACTATTTTCCTCCATCTTACAACTGAAGAATTTGTCGGAGACTTCATATCTTTCGACCCGGGCATGAGCTTGGAAAACCATTTTCAGCTCTTCGAACATCTCATATGCTCCATGTCTCTCAAAACGCTTTTGGAGCCCCGGCTCTAGGCTGTAAAGCATGCCGCACTGAATGAGGGAGTAGTCATCGGCACGTGTCTGCCAAGCGTTCATAACGTCTTGGTTCTGTGGGACGGGTGGATCACCTAGCGGTGCTTGTAGGACATAATCTTTCTTGGCAGCTATGAGGATGATCCTCAGGTTCCGTACCCAGACCGTATAGTTGCTGCCATCGTCTTTCAGCTTGGTTTTCTCTAGGAACGCGTTGAAGTTGAGGACTACGTTGGCCATTTGATCTACAAGACATATTGTAAAGATTTTAGACTAAGTTCATGATAATTAAGTTCATCTAATCAAATTATTCAATGAACTCCCACTTAGATAGACATCCCTCTTCTAGTCATCTAAGTATAACATGATCCGAGTCAACTAGGCCGTGTCCGATCATCACGTGAGACGGTCTAGTCAACGTCGGTGAACATCTTCATGTTGATCGTATCTTCTATACGACTCATGCTCGACCTTTCGGTCTTCTGTGTTCCGAGGCCATGTCTATACACATGCTAGGCTCGTCAAGTCAACCTAAGTGTTTGCATGTGTAAATCTGTCTTACACCCGTTGTATGTGAACGTTTGAATCAAACACCCGATCATCACGTGGTGCATTGAAACAACGAACTGTCGCAACGGTGCACAGTTAGGGGGAACACTTTCTTGAAATTATTATGAGGGATCATCTTATTTACTACCGTCGTTCTAAGTAAACAAGATGCAAAACATGATAAACATCAAATGCAATCAAATAATAATAGTGACATGATATGGCCAATATCACATAGCTCCTTTGATCTCCATCTTGGGGCTCCATGATCATCTTGTCACCGGCATGACACCATGATCTCCATCATCATGATCTCCATCATTGTGTCTCCATGAAGTTGCTCGCCAACTATTACTTCTACTACTATGGCTAACGCGTTTAGCAATAAAGTAAATAATTTACATGGCATTTCTCAATGACACGCAGGTCATATAAAAATAAAGACAACTCCTATGGCTCCTGCCGGTTGTCATACTCATCGACATGCAAGTCGTGATTCCTATTACAATAGCATGAACATCTCATACATCACATATAGATCATTCATCATTCATCACAACTTTGGCCATATCATATCACAAAGCACTTGCTGCAAAAACAAGTTAGACGTCCTCTAATTGTTGTTGCAAGTTTTACGTGGCTGCAATAGGGTTCTAGCAAGAACATTTTCTTACCTACGTGAAAGCCACAACGTGATTTGTCAGCTTCTATTTACCCTTCATAAGGACCCTTTTCATCGAATCCGCTCCAACTAAAGTAGGAGAGACAGACACCCGCCAGCCACCTTATGCAACTAGTGCATGTTAGTCGGTGGAACCGGTCTCACGTAAGCGTACGTGTAAGGTTGGTCCGGGCCGCTTCATCCCACAATACCGTTGAAGCAAGATAAGACTAGTAACGGCAAGAAAGCTGACAACATCTACGCCCACAACAAATTGTGTTCTACTCGCGCAAGAAGAACTACACATAGACCTAGCTCATGATGCCACTGTTGGGGAACGTCGCAGAAAACAAAAATTTTCCTATGGTTTCACCAAGATCCATATATGAGTTCATCTAGCAATGAGTGATCGGATGCATCTACATACCTTTGTAGATCGCGAGCGGAAGCGTTCAAAGAACGGGGTTGAGGTAGTTGAACACGACGTGATCCAAATCACCGGAGATCCTAGCACCGAACGGACGGCACCTCCGTGTTCAACACACGTACGGAGCAGCGGCGTCTCCTTCTTCTTGATCCAGCAAGGGGGAAGGAGAGATTGAGGAAGATGGCTCCAGCAGCAACACGACGGTGTGGTGATGGTGGAGCTGCGGTACTCCGTCAGGGCTTCGCCAAGCACTATGGAGGAGGAGGAGGTGTTGGAGAGGGAGAAGTAGGCAACCAAAGGCGTGGATGAAAATCCCTCCTTCCCCCACTATATATAGGAGGGCCAAGGGGGGGGGGCGCCGGCCCTAGGAGATCCAATCTCCTAGGGGGCGGCGGCCAAGGGAGGTTTCCCTCCCCCCCAAGGCACCTAGGAGGTGCCTTCCACTAGTGGGACTCTTCCCTTTTGTGAACCCTAGGCGCATGGGCCTCTTGGGGCTGGTGCCCTTGGCCCATGTAGGCCAAGGAGCACCCCCTACAGCCCATGTGCCCCCCCGGGGCAGGTGGCCCCACCCGGTGGACCCCCGGGACCCTTCCGGTGGTCCCGGTACAATACCGATGACCCCGAAACTTGTCCCGATGGACGAAATAGCACTTCCTATAAATAATTCTTTACCTCCGGACCATTCCGGAACTCCTCGTGACGTCCGGGATCTCATCCGGGACTCCGAACAACATTCGGGTTACTGCATATACATATCCCTACAACCCTAGCGTCACCGAACCTTAAGTGTGTAGACCCTACGGGTTCGGGAGACATGCAGACATGACCGAGACGACTCTCCGGTCAATAACCAACAGCGGGATCTGGATACCCATGTTGGCTCCCACATACTCCACGATGATCTCATCGGATGAACCACGATGTCGAGGATTCAAGCAACCCCGTATGCAATTCCCTTTGTCAATCGATATGTTACTTGCCCGAGATTCGATCGTCGGTATCCCCATACCTCGTTCAATCTCGTTACCGGCAAGTCACTTTACTCGTACCGTAATGCATGATCCCGTGACCAGACACTTGGTCACTCTGAGCTCATTATGATGATGCATTACCGAGTGGGCCCAATGATACCTCTCCGTCATACGGAGTGACAAATCCCAGTCTTGATCCGTGTCAACCCAACAGACACTTTCGGAGATACCCGTAGTATACCTTTATAGTCCCAGTTACGTTGTGACGTTTGGTATACCCAAGGCACTCCTACGGTATCCGGGAGTTACACGATCTCATGGTCTAAGGAAAGGATACTTGACATTGGAAAACTCTAGCAAACGAACTATACGATCTTATGCTATGTTTAGGATTGGGTCTTGTCCATCACATCATTCTCCTAATGATGTGATCTCGTTATCAATGACATCCAATGTCCATAGTCAGGAAACCATGACTATCTGTTGATCAACGAGCTAGTCAACTAGAGGCTTACTAGGGACATGTTGGTGTCTGTTATTCACACATGTATTACGATTTCCGGATAACACAATTATAGCATGAATAAAGACAATTATCATGAACAAGGAAATATAATAATAATGCTTTTATTATTGCCTCTAGGGCATATTTCCAACACATGCAACCAGCCACTCCCTCCTCCCGATCTACCTCCGTGCCTCCTCTCCCTCCTCGGCACGATCCCGAATGGATCACGAACACCGAGCAGCCGAACTAGGCCAGTCGCGCCACCTCCATGTTTGGCTCCTGATCGAGCAGGACAACGAGCACCTCGCGCGCACCTCTGCATCGTCCTCGCCACCAAGCTCCGTGCACCGGCTTCCCCGTGCGCCGCAGGAGACCAGCGCCATCGCCAGGCCGTTGCCCTCTCCCTGCTCCCCGTGCTCCCTCCTTTCTCTTCTCCCCCATCCTCACTCCTCACCATCAACTCCCTCTCGCCTCTCTCTACAGGAAGCCACCAGGAGGCCGCCGCCATGGATGGGTGAGCCCCGTGCCGAGCCGCAAGCTCCTGCACCGCCCGGATCACCTGCGACCTCGGGTCACCCCTGCTTCATCCTTGCCGCCGTGGGTGCTCCGACCGCCGCCGCCATGGCCTCCAGCTCCGCCCGTGCGCCTGCCTCGCGAACTGCAGCGCCGCCATGCCTCGACTGCCCGGATCCGCCGCCGCACCATCCTGGAGCCCCGCCAAGTCCCTGGAACCGCCGCGCCAAGTCCAACTCTGCCTCGCGCCGGCGTTGACCCAGCCGAGCGCCTCCTCTGTTGACCTGCGACCCCTACGCTCTGCTGAACCTGTCGACTCGCCAAGGCCGGTTTCTGCTGCCTATTCCTCTGCATCGAGCGAAGCAGGTTCATCTGCTTCGATTCCGTGTGGTCAACGCAGCGCAGCGCAGCACCAAGCTCCTCCCGCAAGGCCCAGCGACAGGCCTTCCCCGCTTCAGGCCATGTGGCCCAATGTGAGCAGCCCGGATCCACCTAATTCGGTCCCTGTTCCAGATCCGTCCCGTGTAGTTTTTTTAGGTTATGTGTTTTAGCTATTTTTCCAGAGAACGCAGTTTTGCAGAAAAGTCCCTCAGCAACATGCATTTAATAACTCACAAACCGTGCATCATTTGTAAAAACTTTATATATGAAAAATGCTTAGAATTTTGTGTAGATTAATAATTTGCCACTTTCATCCATGTTTGAAATGCTCAAAATTTTGTTTGTTTAAATTTGCTCAAATAACTTGTTAAAATGATTTAATTCATAACTAAATAACCGTAGCTCGGTTTTAAATAAACTTTATATGTAAATGGGGTAGAAAAATGCCTAGTTTAACACGGTGGCCTTACTTTGCATGTTTAATAACTCTAAAATTGTGTTTAGTGAAGAATAGTACCAAAACCTAAAATATGCACATGAGGAGTTTCCGGACTTGTTGTTTGTTGTTCCGGCCTCATTTAAACTTGCCTAGATTGGTAGTTTTCGTTCGCTTCACCCTCTTGCCATGTTTAACAACATTTAATATTGTTGGGTACATAACCGAGAGAGAACTAAATAATTGATGTGGTGTTCCGTCAATATGCAACGGAGTTGCATATTGAGCTCCACTTAATTTGTAGGGTTGCTTGTGCTTTTTGCCATGCCATGCCTCATTAAACCGGACATGCATCATACTTGTTTGTGCATCGTACCATGCTTATGTGATGATTGTTCACTTTGTTGTGTATTTCTTTCCCGGTGTTGCTTCTTTGGTTGGTTCCGATAATGTCGCGTTTGTGAGGACCCATTCGACTACGTCCGTTTGTCTTCTTAATGGACTCGTTCTTCTTCCTTGCGGGATTTCAGGCAAGATGACCATACCCTCGAAATCACTTCTATCTTTGCTTGCTAGTTGCTCGCTGTTTTGCTATGCCTATGCTGCGATACCTACCACTTGCTTATCATGCCTCCCATATTGTTAAGCCAAGCCTCTAACCCACCTTGTCCTAGCAAACCGTTGTTTGGCTATGTTACCGCTTTGCTCAGCCCCTCTTATAGCGTTGTTAGTTGCAGGTGAAGATTGGAGTTTGTTCCTTATTGGAACATGGATATTTGTTGGGATATCACAATATCTCTTATTTATATTAATGCATCTATATACTTGGTAATAGGTGGAAGGCTCGGCCTTATGCCTGGTATTTTGTTCCACTCTTGCCGCCCTAGTTTCCGTCATATCGGTGTTATGTTCCCGGATTTTGCGTTCCTTACGCGGTTGGGTCATAATGGGAACCCCTTGACAGTTCGCCTTGAATAAAACTCCTCCAGCAAGGCCCAACATTGGTTTTACCATTTGCCACCTAGCCTTTTCTTTCCCTTGGGTTCTGCAGACTCAAGGGTCATCTATTTTAACCCCCCCCGGGCCAGTGCTCCTCTGAGTGTTGGTCCACCTGTCAGCCGCCGGTGGCCACCAGGGGCAACTCTGGGCTGGCCTACCGGAAGAGACATCTGAGTGTGCCCTGAGAACGAGATATGTGCAGCTCCTATCGGGATTTGTTGGCACATTCGGGCGGTGTTGCTAGACTTGTTTTACCATTGTCGAGGATGTCTTGTAACCGGGATTCTGAGCCTGATCGGGTCTTCCTGGGAAAAGGAATATCCTTCATTGACCGTGAGAGCTTGTGATGGGCTAAGTTGGGACACCCCTGCAGGGATTTGAACTTTTGAAAGTCGTGCCTGCAGTTATGGGAAGATGGGAATTTGTTAATGTCCGGTTGTAGAAAACCCGAAGTTTATCTTAATTAAAATACATCAACCATGTGTGTTACCATGACGGTCTCTTCTCGGCGGGGTCCGGGAAGTGAACACGGTGTTGGAGTTATGCTTGACGTAGGTTGTTCTAGGATCACTTCTTGATCATAGTTTCTCGACCGTGCTTTGCATTCTCTTCTCGCTCTCTTTTGCGTATGTTAGCCACCATATATGCTAGTCGCTTGCTGCAGCTCCACCTCACACCTTTGCCTTACCTACAAGCTTAAATAGTCTTGATCGCGAGGGCGTGAGATTGCTGAGTCCCCGTGACTCACAGATACTTCCAAAACCAGTTTGCAGGTGCCGATGAAACCATGCAGACGATGCAACCTGAGCTCAAGGAGGAGTTCGATGAAGATCGTGTTCCTTATGTTGTTCCTGAAGGAAATATGCCCTAGAGGCAATAATAAAATTATTATTTATTTCCTTATATCATGATAAATGTTTATTATTCATGCTAGAATTGTATTAACCGGAAACATAATACATGTGTGAATACATAGACAAACAAAGTGTCACTAGTATGCCTCTACTTGACTAGCTCGTTAATCAAAGATGGTTATGTTTCCTAACCATGAACAAAGGGTTGTTATTTGATTAACGGGATCAAATCATTAAGTGAATGATATGATTGACATGACCCATTCCATTAGCTTAGCACCCGATCGTTTAGTATGTTGCTATTGCTTTCTTCATAACTTATACATGTTCCTATGACTATGAGATTATGCAACTCCCGTTTACCAGAGGAACACTTTGTGTGCTACCAAACGTCACAACGTAACTGGGTGATTATAAAGGAGCTCTACAGGTGTCTCCAAAGGTACATGTTGGGTTGGCGTATTTTGATATTAGGATTTGTCACTCCGATTGTCGGAGAGGTATCTCTGGGCCCTCTCGGTAATGCACATCACTTAAAGCCTTGCAAGCATTGAAACTAATAAGTTAGTTGCGGGATGATGTATTATAGAACGAGTAAAGAGACTTGCCGGTAACGAGATTGAACTAGGTATTGGAATACCGACGATCGAATCTCGGGTAAGTAACATACCGATGACAAAGGGAACAACGTATGTTGTTATGCGGTCTGACTGATAAAGATCTTCGTAGAATATGTAGGAGCCAATATGAGCATCCAGGTTCCGCTATTGGTTATTGACCGAAGACATGTCTCGGTCATGTCTACATTGTTCTCGAACCCGTAGGGTCCGCACGCTTAAGGTTACGATGACAGTTATATTATGAGTTTATGCATTTTGATGTACCGAAGGTTGTTCGGAGTCCCGGATGTGATCACGGACATGACGAGGAGTCTCGAAATGGTCGAGACATTAAGATTGATATATTGGAAGCCTATGTTTGGATATCGGAAGTGTTTCGAGTGAAATCGGGATTTTACCGGAGTACCGGGAGGTTACCGGAACCCCCCGGGAGCTATATGGGCCATAGTGGACCTTAGTGGAAAAGAGAAGGGGCAGCCCAAGATGGGCCGTGCGCCCCTCCCCTCCCTTGGTCCGAATAGGACAAGGAGAGGGGGCTGGCCCCCCTCTCTCCTTTCCCCCCTCCGCGAATCCTATTCCAACTAGGATTGGGGGGGGATCCTACTCCCAGAGGGAGTAGGACTCTCCTGGCGCGCCTCTCCTAGGACGGCCGCACCCCCCCTTAGTCCTTTATATACGGAGGCAGGGGCACCCCAGAGAGACACAAGTTGATCCACGTGATCTTATTCTTAGCCGTGTGCGGCGCCCCCAGCCACCATAGTCCTCGATAATATTGTAGCGGTGCTTAGGCGAAGCCCTGCGACAGTAGTGCATCAAGATCGTCACCACGCAGTAGCACCTGGGTATTTGATACTGGTTCTGTTGCTAATATTTGCAACTCGAAACAGGGACTACGGATTAAGCGAAGATTGGCTAAGGACGAGGTGACGATGCGCGTGGGAAACAGTTCCAAAGTCGATGTGATCGCAGTCGGCACACTACCTCTACATCTACCTTCGGGATTAATATTAGACCTAAATAATTGTTATTTGGTGCCAGCGTTAAGCATGAACATTATATCTGGATCTTGTTTGATGCGAGACGGTTATTCATTTAAATCAGAGAATAATGGTTGTTCTATTTATATGAGTAATATCTTTTATGGTCATGCACCCTTGAAGAGTGGTCTATTCTTGTTGAATCTCGATAGTAGTAACACACATATTCATAATGTTGAAGCCAAAAGATGCAGAGTTGATAATGATAGTGCAAGATATTTGTGGCACTGCCGTTTAGGTCATATCGGTGTAAAGCACATGAAGAAACTCCATACTGATGGACTTTTGGAACCACTTGATTATGAATCACTTGGTACTTGCGAACCGTGCCTCATGGGCAAGATGACCAAAACACCGTTCTCCGGCACTATGGAGAGAGCAACAGATTTGTTGGAAATCATACATACAGATGTATGTGGTCCGATGAATATTGAGGCTCGTGGCGGATATCGTTATTTTCTCACCTTCACAGATGACTTAAGCAGATATGGGTATATCTATTTAATGAAACATAAGTCTGAAACGTTTGAAAAGTTCACAGAATTTCAGAGTGAAGTTGAAAATCATCGTGGTAAGAAAATAAAGTTTCTACGATATGATCGTGGAGGAGAATATTTGAGTTACGAGTTTGGTGTACATTTGAAAAATTGTGGAATAGTTTCGCAACTCACGCCACCCAGAACACCACAACGTAATGGTGTGTCCGAACGTCGTAATCGTACTTTACTAGATATGGTGCGATCTAAGATGTCTCTTACTGATTTACCGCTATCGTTTTGGGGATACGCTCTAGAGACAGCCGCATTCACGTGAAATAGGGCACCATCAAAATCTGTTGAGATGACGCCTTATGAACTATGGTTTGGCAAGAAACCGAAGTTGTCGTTTCTGAAAGTTTGGGGCTGCGATGCTTATGTGAAAAAGCTTCAACCTGATAAGCTCGAACCCAAATCGGAGAAATGTGTCTTCATAGGATATCCAAAGGAGACTATTGGATACACCTTCTATCACAGATCCGAAGGCAAGACTTTTGTTGCTAAATTCAGAAACTTTCTGGAGAAGGAGTTTCTCTCGAAAGAAGTGAGTGGGAGGAAAGTGGAACTTGACGAGGTAACTGTACCTGCTCCCTTATTGGAAAGTAGTACATCACAGAAAACTGTTTCTGTGACACCTACACCAGTTAGTGAGGAAGTTAATGATGATGATCATGAAACTTCAGAACAAGATACTACTGAACCTCGTAGATCAACCAGAGTAAGATCCGCGCCAGAGTGGTACGGTAATCCCGTTCTGGAAGTCATGCTACTAGATCATGATGAACCTACGAACTATGAAGAAGCGATGGTGAGCCCAGATTCCGCAAAGTGGCTTGAAGCCATGAAATCTGAGATGGGATCCATGTATGAGAACAAAGTATGGATTTTGGTTGACTTGCCCGATGATCAGCAAGCAATTGAGAATAAATGGATCTTCAAGAAGAAGACTGACGCTGACGGTAACATTACTGTCTACAAAGCTCGACTTGTCGCAAAAGGTTTTCGGCAAGTTCAAGGGATTGACTACGATGAGACCTTCTCACCCGTAGCGATGCTTAAGTCTGTCTGAATCATGTTAGCAATTGCCGCATTTTATGATTATGAAATTTGGCAGATGGATGTCAAAACCGCATTCCTGAATGGATTTCTGGAAGAAGAGTTGTATATGATGCAACCAGAAGGTTTTGTCGATCCAAAGGGAGCTAACAAAGTGTGCAAGCTCCAGCAATCCATTTATGGACTGGTGCAAGCCTCTCGGAGTTGGAATAAACGCTTTGATAGTGTGATCAAAGCATTTGGTTTTTTACAGACTTTTGGAGAAGCCTGTATTTACAAGAAAGTGAGTGGGAGCTCTGTAGCATTTCTGATATTATATGTGGATGACATATTACTAATTGGAAATGATGTAGAATTTCTGGATAGCATAAAGGGATATTTGAATAAGAGTTTTTCAATGAAAGACCTCGGTGAAGCTGCTTACATATTAGGCATTAAGATCTAAAGAGATAGATCAAGACGCTTAATTGGACTTTCACAAACCACATACCTTGACAAAATTTTGAAAAAGTTCAAAATGGATCAAGCAAAGAAAGGGTTCTTGCCTGTGTTACAAGGTGTGAAGTTGAGTAAGACTCAATGCCCGACCACTGCAGAAGATAGAGAGAATATGAAAGATGTTCCCTATGCTTCAGCCATAGGCTCTATCATGTATGCAATGCTGTGTACCAGACCTGATGTGTGCCTTGCTATAAGTCTAGCAGGGAGGTACCAAAGTAATCCAGGAGTGGATCACTGGACAGCAGTCAAGAACATCCTGAAATACCTGAAAAGGACAAAGGATATCTTTCTCGTATATGGAGGTGACAAAGAGCTCATCGTAAATGGTCACGTTGATGCAAGCTTTGACACTGATCCGGACGATTCTAAATCGCAAACCGGATACGTGTTTACATTAAACGGTGGAGCTGTCAGTTGGTGTAGTTCTAAACAAAGCGTTGTGGCGGGATCTACATGTGAAGCGGAGTACATAGCTGCTTCGCAAGCAGCAAACGAAGGAGTCTGGATGAAGGAGTTCATATCCGATCTAGGTGTCATACCTAGTGCATCAGGTCCAATGAAAATCTTTTGTGACAATACTGGTGCAATTGCCTTGGCAAAGGAATCCAGATTTCACAAGAGAACCAAGCACATCAAGAGACGCTTCAATTCCATCCGGGATCTAGTCCAGGTGGGAGACATAGAGATTTGCAAGATACATACGGATCTGAATGTTGCAGACCCCTTGACTAAGCCTCTTCCACAAGCAAAACATGATCAGCACCAAGGCTCCATGGGTGTTAGAATCATTACTGTGTAATCTAGATTATTGACTCTAGTGCAAGTGGGAGACTGAAGGAAATATGCCCTAGAGGCAATAATAAAGTTATTATTTATTTCTTATATCATGAAAAATGTTTATTATTCATGCTAGAATTGTATTAACCGGAAACATAATACATGTGTGAATACATAGACAAACAAAGTGTCACTAGTATGCCTCTACTTGACTAGCTCGTTAATCAAAGATGGTTATGTTTCCTAACCATGAACAAAGGGTTGTTATTTGATTAACGGGATCAAATCATTAAGTGAATGATATGATTGACATGACCCATTCCATTAGCTTAGCACCCGATCGTTTAGTATGTTGCTATTGCTTTCTTCATAACTTATACATGTTCCTATGACTATGAGATTATGCAACTCCCATTTACCAGAGGAACACTTTGTGTGCTACCAAACGTCACAACGTAACTGGGTGATTATAAAGGAGCTCTACAGGTGTCTCCAAAGGTACATGTTGGGTTGGCGTATTTCGAGATTAGGATTTGTCACTCTGATTGTCGGAGAGGTATCTCTGGGCCCTCTCGGTAATGCACATTACTTAAAGCCTTGCAAGCATTGCAACTAATAAGTTAGTTGCGGGATGATGTATTACAGAACGAGTAAAGAGACTTGCCGATAACGAGATTGAACTAGGTATTGGAATACCGATGATCGAATCTCGGGTAAGTAACATACCGATGACAAAGGGACCAACGTATGTTGTTATGCGGTCTGACCAATAAAGATCTTCGTAGAATATGTAGGAGCCAATATGAGCATCCAGGTTCCGCTATTGGTTATTGACCGGAGACATGTCTCGGTCATGTCTAGATTGTTCTCGAACCCGTAGGGTCCGCACGCTTAAGGTTACGATGACAGTTTTATTATGAGTTTATGCATTTTGATGTACCGAAGGTTGTTCGGAGTCCCGGATGTGATCACGGACATGACGAGGAGTCTCGAAATGATCGAGACATAAATATTGATATATTGGAAGCCTATGTTTGGATATCGGAAGTGTTCCGAGTGAAATCGGGATTTTACCGGAGTACCGGGAGGTTACCGGAACCCCTCGGGAGCTATATGGGCCATAGTGGACCTTAGTGGAAAAGAGAAGGGGCAGCCCAAGATGGGCCGCGCGCCCCTCCCCTCCCTTGGTCCGAATAGGACAAGGAGAGGGGGCCGGCCCCCCTCTCTCCTTTCCCCCCTCCGCGAATCCTATTCCAATTAGGATTGGGGGGTGGGGATCCTACTCCCAGAGGGAGTAGGACTCTCCTGGCGCGCCTCTCCTAGGCCGGCCGCACCCCCCCCCTTAGTCCTTTATATATGGAGGCAGGGGCACCCCAGAGAGACACAAGTTGATCCACGTGATCTTATTCTTAGCCGTGTGCGGCGCCCCCAGCCACCATAGTCCTCGATAATATTGTAGCGGTGCTTAGGCGAAGCCCTGCGACAGTAGTGCATCAAGATCGTCACCACTCCGTCGTGCTGACGGAACTCTTCCCCGACACTTTGCTAGATCGGAGTCCGGGGATCGTCATCGAGCTGAACATGTGCTAAAACTCGGAGGTGCCGTAGTTTCGGTGCTTGATCGGTCGGGCCGTGAAGACGTACGACTACATCAACCAAACGCTTCCGTTGTCGATCTACAAGGGTACGTAGATCACACTCTCCCCTCTCGTTGCTATGCATCACATGATCTTGCGTGTGCGTAGGAAATTTTTTGAAATTACTGCGTTCCCCAACATGTTCCGTTTCCAGTTGATCAGTAGTGGAGCCCAGTTGGGACGATCGGGGATCTGTGTAGCATTTGGGGTAGTCTTCTTTTATTTTGGTTCTGTAGTCGGACCTTGTTTGTATCTGGATGATGTAATGCTTTATTCATGTATTTGTGTGAAGTGGCGATTATAAGCCAACTATGTATCTTTTCCCTTATTGTATTACATGGGTTGTTTGCGAAGATTACCTCACTTGCGACATTGCTTTCAATGCGGTTATGCCTCTAAGTCGTGCTTCGACACGTGGGAGATATAGCCGCATCGAGGGTGTTACACTTACCTCAAAGCCTGTTAGAAGGCTGGCACAGGCTTCAGTCAATCCTCTCTTGGCGGACTGAACCTTCTGGATCACCGCACTCATAATAGTGCGGTGCTCCTCATCGATGGAAGCGCTGCGAAGCGCTTCCAGCAGATTGCCGGCGCCTCTGGATGGACAGAGGTCACCGGTACAGGCGTCTTGCCCCTCGTAGAAGGAGGCCGCCTGCCCGAGTCTAGAACCACTGGAGGTTCCAGCGCGGTGTTTGGCTGAGGGACGAACTCGGAGCCCTTAGGGGCCTTGTCCCCTCTGCTCCCGGAGTCCGGAAGGCCGCCTTGAGGCACCTCCGGGACTGTCTCCCCTCGACCCGGTGCCTCTTGAGGCAATACCTCGGCGTCGTCCGCAGGGTGAGGGGAGGTGGCGGTCAGAACTGGATCGCTATCCATATCCGACGAGCCCAGGGAGCCGTCCGACGATACATCGATACGGGCTCGTGGCGGCCTGCATAATCATATTCGGCGTTAGGTGAAGCAGTGCGACAAAGGAATGCTATGAGTTACTCTAGTATCTGAATACTTACGACTTCCCCAGGGGCTTGGCCCTGGGCAGCCACTCGTCTTCGCCATCGGCGGCGGTGGTAGAGTTGTCTGGAAGGAGAGTCCTTCCCTTCTTGGACCCTTCGGCCTCCCCAGTTGGGGCGGCCTTCCTTTTCTTGTTTCCCCTGTCTAGAGGGGGAGCATCTTCTTCTGCCTCCTCGTCTTCGGGGGAGGATTGCACCGTAGAGTCCTCAGACGGTGAGTCCGATGATGCCTGGCGTCGGGAACTCTTTCGGGTTCCCTTGGCCTTCTTGGTCTTCTCCAGCACCGTGTAAGGAGCCGGAGTCAACATCTTCGCCAGGAGAGCGTCTACTGGGCCTTCGGGCAAAGGAGCCGGACAGTCGATCTGTCCGGCCGTCTCCTGCCAGTCCTGTCAAAGGTACGGGAGTTTAGATCCCGCATGGAGTCAAACTATGAAAAACAAGTATCCTGTAAGAGGTAGAGCAGCTTACCGCGCTAGCTTGGCGCTTTGCGCTGAATCCGCGATCCTCAGTAGCGGGAGGGGGAACCTCGGCGCTCTTGAATAGCACCCTCTAGGCATCTTCGGGAGTTGTGTCGAGGAGCCTGTTCAGAGTTCGGTGCTGTGCCGAGTCGAACTCCCACAAGTTGAAAGCCCATTGTTGGCACGGGAGGATCCGACGGTTGAGCATGACCTGGACTACATTGACGAGTTTGAGCTTCTTGTTCACCATGTTTTGAATACATGTTTGGAGTCCTGTCAGCTCTCCCGAACTACCCCAGGACAGGCCCTTCTCTTGCCAGGAGGTGAGCCACGTGGGGAAGCCAGATCGGAACTCGGGGGGCGCTGCCCATTTAGGGTCACGCGGCTCGGTGATGTAGAACCACCCCGATTGCCACCCCTTTATGGTCTCCACGAAGGAGCCCTCGAGCCATGTGACGTTGGGCATCTTGCCCACCATGGAGCCTCCGCACTCCGCCTGGCAGCCGCTCACTACCTTCAGCTTGACATTAAAAGTCTTCAGCCATAAGCCGAAGTGGGGCTTGATGCGGAGGAATGCCTCGCACACGGCAATAAACGCCGAGATGTTGAGGATGAAGTTCGGGGCTAGATCGATGAAATCCAGGCCATAGTAGAACATGAGCCCCGGACGAATGGGTGGAGAGGGAATCCCAGTCCACGAAGGGAATGGGTAAGGAACACTACCCTCTCATGGGGCCTGCGGGTGGGGATGAGCTGCCCCTCTTCTGGGAGCCGGTGCGCGATGTCGTCGGGTAGGTATCCGGCTCTCCTCAGCTTCTTGATGTGTCCCTCTGTGACGGAGGAGACCATCCACCTGCCTCCCGCTCCGGACATGGTTGGAGAAGGTCGAGGTGGGAAATGCGAACTTGGGCGCTGGAGCTCGAGTGTGCGAAACTGGATGAGCAAAGGAGGAAGAAGGCGTAGATGAAAAGGTAAATCCTTATCCCTTTATATGGGCGGACGAAACTATGCGTCCCCACTATCCTGGTAAAACTCGCTTATCCCCCAAGCGCCGTAATCAATGGCGCGATTGGGTTACCCACACCCGTATTGATGAGAATCCCGTGATAAGGGGACACGATCTCTTCTTCGACAAGACGTGTCAAAAAACTGCCTCGCGTTATGTGTGGTGCTAGTTAAAGGAAACGGTTCGAATAATCACCAGGCCGTGACATAATGTCGTGTTGCCAAAACAAGTCAGCAAATTGGATTTGTGGAAATATTATTCTCTCTACGGTGGTATGTGGAACTTATTTTGCAGGGTCGGACACTATCCTTGTATTCAAATTCTTCCGTGGTGTATTCGGAGCAACCCGCCTTGCAATGCCGAAGACAATACTGCGCCGGACTCATCGTCATTGAAAGCCTGGTTCAGGGGCTACTATGGGAGTCCTGGATTAGGGGGTCTCCGGACAGCCGGACTATATCCTTTGGCCGGATTGTTGGACTATGAAGATACAAGACTGAAGACTTCGTCTCGTGTTCGGATGGGACTCTACTTGGCATGGAAGGCAAGCTAGGAAATACGGATATGTGTATCTCCTCCTTTGTAACCGACCTTGTGTAACCCTAGCCCCCTCCGGTGTCTATATAAACCGAAGGGTTTTAGTCCGTAGGGCAACATACAATCATACCATAGGCTAGCTTCTAGGGTTTAGCCTCTCTGATCTCGTGGTAGATCTACTCTTGTAATACCCATATCATCAATATTAATCAAGCAGGACGTAGGGTTTTACCTCCATCAAGAGGGCCCGAACCTGGGTAAAACATCGTGTCCCCTGCCTCCTGTTACCATCCGCCTTAGACGCACAGGTCGGGACCCCCTACCCGAGATCCGCCGGTTTTGACACCGACACCCCCATACTCATCAAAGTCAATCAAGCAGGAAGTAGGGTATTACCTCCATTAAGAGGGCCCGAACCTGGGTAAACATCGTATCCCCTGCCTCCTATTACCTTCGATCCTCAGACACATAGTTCGGGACCCCCTACCCAAGATCAGTCGGTTTTGACACCGACAATCCCATCTCAGATTTCAAGGCCTGAAGCCATTTCACGGAATCTGGGCTCATCATCGCTTCCTCATAGTTTGTAGGTTCATCATGGTCTAGTAACATGACTTTCATAATAGGATTACCGTACCACTCTGGTGCGGAACGTACTCTGGTTGACCTACGAGCTTTGGTAGTAACTTGATCTGAAGTTTCATGATCATCATCATTAGCTTCCTCACTAATTGGTGTAGGCATCATAGGAACATTTTTTTGTGATGAACTACTTTCCAATTCAAGATAAGGTACAATTACCTTATCAAGTTCTACTTTCCTCCCACTCACTTCTTTCGAGAGAAACTCCTTCTCTAGAAAGGATCCATTCTTAGCAACAAATATCTTGCCTTTGGATATGTGATAGAAGGTGTACCCAACAGTTTCTTTTGGGTATCCTATGAAGATGCACTTATCCGATTTGGGTTCGAGCTTATTAGGCTGAAGCTTTTTCACATAAGCATCGCAACCCCAAACTTTAAGAACACAACAACTTAGGTTTCTTGTGAAACCATAGTTTGTGCGGTGTCGTATCAACAGATTTAGATGGTGCCCTATTTAACGTGAATGCAACTGTGTCTAATGCATAACCCCAAAAGGAGAGTGGTAAATCGGTAAGAGACATCATAGATCGCACCATATCTAATAAAGTACGGTTACGATGTTCGGACACACCATTACGCTATGGTGTTCCAGGTGGCGTGAGTTGCGAAACTATTCCACATTGTCTTAAATGAAGACCAAACTCGTAACTTAAATATTCGCCTCCACGATCAGAACGTAGAAACTTTATTTTCTTGTTACAATTATTTTCCACTTCACTCTAAAATTCTTTGAACTTTTCAAATGTTTTAGACTTGTGTTTCATTAAGTAGATATACCCACTGCTCAAATCATTTGTGAAGGTCAAAAAATAACGATACCCGCCGCGAGCCTCAACACTCATCGGACCGCCAATAAGTCAGTGGTTCACCCCATTGTTCCAGAGAACGGAGTCTTAGTCATCTTGCCCATGAGGCATGGTTCGCAAGCATCAAGCGATTCATAATCAAGTGATGCCAAAAGCCCATTTGCATGGAGTTTCTTCATGCGCTTTACACCAATATGACCTAAACGGCAGTGCCACAAATATGTTGCACTATCATTATTAACTTTGTATCTTTTGGCATCAATATTATGAATATGTGTATCACCACGATCGAGATTCAACAAAAATTGACCACTCGTTAAGGGTGCATGACCATAAAGATATTACTCCTATAAATAGAACAACCATTATTCTCTGATTTAAATGAATAACCATCTCGCATCAAACAAGATCCAGATATAATGTTCATGCTCAATGCTGGCACCAAATAACAATTATTCAGATCTAAAACTAATCCCGAAGGTAGATGTAGATGTAGTGTGCAGTGCCGCGGCCTACCTCACGGCGGGGCTCGGCGGCCGCCACAGGGGAGGGGGGCGGCCGTAGCGACGTGTCCTGGGCGGGGTGGCTGGCAGCCTGGGCGGGGCGGCGGGGCGACGTGGCCGGCAGGCGGCAGACCGGGGTGGTGGGCGTCAGGAGCGGCGGCCGCCGGGTGCGGTGGGGGTCGGGGAAGGAGAGAAAGGCGGAGAGAGGAGGTGTGTGTGGGGAGGGCGTTAGCCGTTACGTAGTGATTTCTTTGCTGTGTGCTAGCTGACGACAAAGAGGTGGAGGTGGGTCGTTATAGTGTACTGCCCGGCGCTGGTCTCCATTGGACCCCACCCCACCTCTTTGCTGTCTGCTAGCGGACGACAAAGATTCTTTGACGTCAGCTAGCAGAGGGCAAAGAACTGGATGATGGCAAATAGTATCTTTGCCATCAGCCCGTTCTTTGCCGTCTGTTTTTTGTAAGAAGACAGCAAAGACCTTCTTTGTCGTCAGCTCGCAGACGGCAAAGAACTGACTGATGGCAAATTCTTTGATTCCAATAGTGAAAGATCAACCTAAGAATTTGGCCATCCCACACTTGGGCAACATTACAGTTTTTTTGTTCTACCAGTTCATCTATCTGCTTTTTTCTCTTCCTTTTATTACTACCAGATAAATACTTTCTAAAGAACATGTCACTAAACAAGAACAAACAATATAAAGTGATTAATACAGGGAACAAAAGCACCTAGATACGGATTGATATGGATGTAGGTGGCCAGATCTTAGGTTGTTGTACTCAACACGAATGAGAAGACGACAACAGAACTGAATAATTCCCCCTTCTCCCGTTCTTCTAATCTCCTGCTCCAGAGCACTCCCTCACACTTAGATCTAGTGAAGAGCAGAAGACCTATATAGGTACATGTGGACTCATCAGAGCTGACGGGCATAGCTATTTAACTAAGGAGGAAGGGGATTACGGGAAGGAAGAAAAGAAGAACATGCATCGTCTCCAAGCCTCCAATGTCTGGTTGATGGGGAACAAACAGGAAGTTGAGAGAGTAAGGAGAGCCAATTGAAGAACCAAAATTTTCCTTTAGCCTCCATTAATGGGCGACGGTGATCTTAGAATCGGAGACACACTGGAGCGACGACACTGTTATGTGAGTTTAGGATTTGGTAAAGTGGAGGAGTCAAGAAACAGGACGGAGGAGAACAATTAAAGATGGGTCTAGTGTGAACAGAACTATGGATCAATCCCTTCGTCATGTTTGTGTCATGGGTTTTGCCTTCATGGCTGAATGAGCACTCTTTTTCTTTGCTGCATTTCCTAGTTTCAGTAAAAAAATACTACCTGAATTTGGGCCCATGCCTTCCAGAGGGCCAAGGCAGACACCTCGTTTTCTGGCCTATGGGCCAGGCCTGCTCTTCTTTCCCCTCTTCCGTTGTCAGCGTGCGTCGCTGGGCAAAATGCCCACTGGTGAGCGACGGAGGTGGGCCATGGTTCCTATGTGCATGGTTGCTCTCGCGATTAGTCTCATACGGGTGCATGCACGGGTGCCCCGACATGTCGCGACGCTCTCGGGAAGCTCCAGGGAGATGCAGCGTCTTCATCAAGTTGTGTTTTGGCTGTTGGCATCCCGGTCGTCCTTCGACTGTGGCGCCTGCCTGCTGGGGGCGGGAGTTAGGCGAGGTCGTCCTTTATTGCAGCCGCGAGAAGGGGTTGCGGCGGCCTGGCCTTCACCCTACGAGGGCCATGGCTTCGGGCGACGGTGAGATGGGGCGGGCCCGGGTCTAGCGTCATGTTGCCTTGGTGGCATGGTACGCGACCGGATCTACTGGGTTCGGCTCAGGTCTTATGGGTGGCGCCAACCTCCTATCTCGACGGCAAGTTGGCACCCCTAGGCCTTTGTGTGCAGTCGTGGTGGTGATGAGCGTTGTGGTTCCTAAGTGTCGCACATGCTTCCTGGTGTGGTGTCGAGTGGTGCCTCTTCTATCGTGGGTGCTTCCCAGAAAGTTATTAGCTAACGTGGTGTCGGGCAGCATGATTGGTCTCCTCTTCTTCACTCTATTGGCTTGCTGCAATTGCGCAGGTTTGTAGTTCCTCAGCTAGTAGACGGTGCCGATGGACTGACTTTCGGCCAGTACATGACAAAGTCATGTTACCCGACCCTCTTTCAGGGATCGACCACTGACCCTTTCCAGCTTCCTACTTTGAAGACATGATACATCTATGCGTGGAGCTTTTGACTTGGCTAGCTTTGCAGGGCAGACGCTAGAAAGTGGACCACCTCACCCGTCCCGGCCTCCCCCATGATGAATATTGCACTCTTTGCAAATAGGTTCCTGAGTACCTACAACACATGCTAGCCAGTTGTTCCATCTTCTTGCAAGTGTAGCATGAGGTGCTCTCTTGGTGCCGATATATGGCTACATTGCCATTCCCATCGGCGTCTTTTTGTCGACTGCTGGGCTACCTCCTTCTTTTCCTCTCCATCCGCGCTTCGGAACGGTCAATCCTCTGTCATCATGCTCTCTGGAGACACCGGAACGAAAGCATCTTCGACGTGAAGTGGCCCTCGGTCTCACGTCTAGTGGAGTCCATCGGAGGGGAGACCCGTCTCTGGGACAACGCCGACTCCTATGCATTAGCCATTTTGCTACATGAGAGATATATGTTCTTCATTGATGTTTGGGCTTAACAATCCTGGCCCCTCTGCTTTGGTCTTTGAGCACATGCCGACTCATGTATGTGTTACTCTTGTAACCACGCCCTACTCTTTCTCTTCTTCTAACAATGCAATGATACTCAATCTTTGTGTATTCGCAATATATAAAAGTTTTTGTCGAATCCACTGCTGCCAGGTGTCGTCCACCATGGACAACAAACAAGCGGTGTGGACGACAACCACGAGCCGCGACTCACAAGCAGACGTGGTCAGCTTCCGCATGGCATCACGCCAGACACCCCAACGGGAGATCTAAACCTACCTTTTTAGGAGAGTCAAAACTTACTGCTTCTAGGAGAGTCGAAGCTTACTTCTAATATATACTTTGGAGCACTACCTTGCATCTCCCCTCGATCCAGCTTCATGGAGCAAGCGTCAATAAAAATTGGCTCGATAGTTCGGCCTAGCCCATGCGAGCAATCCTTCTTTAATGGCCCAACAATTCTGGGTACGCCTTTCACTACTAGGAAAATGGCTACTAATGGCGCACCAGTTTTGCCTACTAATGGCGCATCACTGGTGCGCCATTAGTATCACGCTACTAGTAACTTTTTTACTAATGGCGCACCACTGGTGCGGCATTAGTATAGGCCACGGTGCGCCATTAGTATAGGCCACTGGTGCGCCATTAGTATTTTTGAATTTTAAAGGCGGGAAAATAGTAGTGCCGCACCATCTAACCTCCACCGTGCGCCATTGCTATTTTTGAATTTTGAATTTGGATCTGGATCGTGATTTTTTTGCCCATTTTTTGCTCATTTTTTGGCACGATATTATTTCAAATTTTGTTTCTGTTTTTGGATCTTGTAAGTTCTTTTGCCGTGTTCTTTTGCCGGAGAGGAGTTCGCCGGAGAGGAGGAGGAGGAGGTCACCGGAGAGGCGCTCGCCTACATCGCCGGAGAGGAGGAGGAGGTCGCCGGAGAGGAGTTCACCAGAGCATCGGAGTGGAGAAAGGAGAAACCATGAGGGGATGGGAGGAGAGGAGGGAGGAGGAGCTCACCGGAGAGGAGGGAGGAGGAGGTCGCCGGAGAGTTGGAGGAGGTCACCGGAGAGGAGGAGGAGGAGGTCGCCGGAGAGGAGGAGGGTAGTATGGTGGAGGAGAGAAGGGAAGATGGAGTGGAGGAGAGAAGGAGATGGAGTGGAGGAGAGGTGGAGTGGAGGAGAAGAATGAAGAGGTAAGGAGGAGAGGACCACGCCCAGCCATATATACGGCATAGTAATGGCGCACCGCGGGCAGGTGCGCCATTACTAACTTTTTATTTTTATTTTTTTTGATTTACTTTGAATTTTGAAGGCGGGAAGATACTAATGGCGCATCATGAGCAGGTGCGCCATTAGTAATTTTTTTTATTTTTTTGACTTATTTTGAATTTTGAAGGCGGGAAGATAGTAATGGCGCACCATGGGCAGGTGCGCCATTAGTAAGTTTGAATTTTTTTGAATTTTTTGCCTCCTCAGATCTTAAAAGCCCCATAATTTTTTTTCTGTTAGGTTTTTGAGGATTTTGAAAATGTTTAACGTGGTTCCCCCGTTAAATTTGGATGTAACTTTTCGAGTAGATGATTTTTCATATAAAAAACTTTTTCATCCGAGTTCGTACGCAAAAGTTATGCCCATTTTACAAATTCTCGAGAGATTTCGCAAATAAAGTCGAAATTCATATTTGTAAATTTTCACAACAACTAGACCACATATCACATGGGAAACTTATTTTCTTTAATTTTTTTGACATTTCCATCATTTTTTTATTTTATTTTAAAACTGAAAAGGCGGTCCACGAGAGGAGAGGGGGTGCATTCGGTGGAAGTGGTGGCCAAGTTACTAATGACGCACCGTGGCATGATGCGCCATTACTAGTTTAACTAGTAATGACGCACCACTCCCGCGGTGCACCATTAGTAGTTTTGAAAAATTTTAATTTTTTTTACTAATGGCGCACCGTGGATGTGATGCGCCATTAGTATTTGTACACTAATAGCGCACCATGTGCCGCTGACCTCTAGGGATGTTGTAGTGGACTGATCCAATTGAGAGTTGTTGTTCGTTTCTTTTATTTGTTAATTTCGTTCACCTTTATTATTTCAAATATTCTAAAGTATAAATTTCAGAAAATATTTTTTTTAAATTCATGTTGCATTAAAAAATGTTCATGTAATGCAAAACATTGTGCATGTAATTTGTAAAAAAATTGATTCATACAAATAAATTAATCACGTTTTAAGAAAATGTCCATGTATTGTAAAAGAAATTGCCCGCAAAGTTGTAAACAAATTCATGCCATTGAGAAAAATGTTTCACATGTATTTGGAAAATGTCCCAACATGTATTTGAAAAGTATACATCATATATTTTAAAAAATGTTCAACGTGTATCAAAAAAATTCAGTGTGTATAAAAACAATATACAACAGGTATTGAAAAAATGTTTAACATGATTTGAAAATAATGGTCATCATTTATTTAAAAAATCTAAGGTGTATTATAAAAAGTTTCACGTGTATTAAAAATATGTTCAACTTCTATTCTTAAAATTTTCAATGTGTATTTAAAAAATATGTAACATGTATTCAAGAAAATGTTCAGCATATATTTAAAAAATGTTGAATGTGCATAAAAAAATTGTTAAGTGTGTATAAAAACAATATACATGGTGTATTAAAAAGTTGACGTGTATTTAATAACATGAAAGGGAAATTGAACATAAAAAGGAATGTAAATAAAGAATCGAAAGAAAATTACAAAAAAGTAAAAAACAAATACCGTGTCAAACCTTCCAAAACTATTGGAAGGTTCCATGAATCGGTGGAAAACCACTCACTAAACACATTACACTTGGTTGGCTCATCCTAGCGATTGTGTACTTTGATTTATTATCATTATTATTATTATTATTATTATTATTATTATTATTATTATTTAGAAATTGTGTACTGTGATATAAGGTACTCAATCTTGGAGTAGACAAGACACATAGCTCCCGTGGACAATTCTTCGAGCACCGTATAGGATTTGCTCCAGCCCGTACTATCGGGCCAAAATTTACACGAAGCGGTATGCCCTGCCCCTTGTGGGTGATCACATCAATTGTATTCCCTAGTTTAAGAAAATGTTAAGGCAACTAGTATTCCTTGTCACAGAAAGAACGTGTGTTCAAGTGGCGGCTTGTGCATCCGGAAGGAACCATGGATGATTGCATCGATTGGTTGAAGCGGTCCCAATCGAAACGCCAAAAAGTAGAATCCAGCATCTGATGGTGACATTTTGAGAATATTGTGTGTATTAGATCCATGGTTTGCGTGATGTTAGCATGATCCTGGGACTGCCTGCCAGAACATTGTCTATCTGTGATGTTAGGATGTCGACTGATTTCCAAAACTAGGGGAGCACCGTAGTCAAAATTTTGTCCAGTTGACTATCGGGCCAAATTTACACGAAGCGGATAGTGGGCATCAAACACGGGGATCTCTATGGCGCATAGGTCGCCCGCTAGCTTTTTGGGCCGGCCCATATAGGGATTCCTCCCCACCGGTTTTTTCTTGTTTATTTCTTCCGGTTTTTTCCTTTTTATTTTTACCTTTTCCGATTAACTTTTCTTCTTTTATCTTTTCTTTAATGTTTTGTTTTTTCCTTTTTCCTTATTTGCACATTTTCTAAAAAAAGTCCGTCCATGCATCAATTTTTGTGAACAAATTTTCTTAAATTGTAAACACTTTTCGAAATTATGAAAAAAATTCAAATTGGCGATTTTTTTTACAAATTAGTGAATATTGTTTTGAAAAAGCGCACATTGTTTTTAAATCATGAACATTTTTTTAAATCGTCAACATTTTTTAAATCCTTCAACATTTTTTAAATCATGATATTTTTCAAATTCTCTAACATTCCTTGAAATTTTTTACATTTTTCTGGAAAAGGTGAACATTTTTTGAAATTTCTGAACATTTTCTGAAATTCAGGAACATTTTTCGTTTTTGACGAACATTTTTTAGTTCCTTAATAGTTTTTGAAATAGAGATTTTTTTTGAATTTTGTGAACATTTATTTAAATTTGTGAACATTTTTCAAAATTCCTGACTCTTTTTTGAATATTGTGAACATTTTTTGAATACACGAACATTATTTTTGAAATTGTGAACATTTTTTAAATCCTTGAAAATTTAGCATTTCCTGAAAAAAATTCAAATCGGGAACAATGTTTTAATTCATGAATAATTGGACAATTTCTAACTTTTTCTGTTATCCTAAATTGCTTTTAAAAATAAAATAAAGCTAAAACAGAAAACAAAAGAGGCTAAAAAACAAGGGGCTCCCTGCCCCGCACGTGGGCCAGCCCATGAGGGCATGCAAGGGAGCACAGAGGGTACGCGCTCCCGTGGCTGCCGGCGCGTACCGCGCTGTATAGGCGCTCACATCAAACACCTCCTGCCAACATAACTTTAAGGCTAGTTTCTGGCTTCAGATTACAAGATAGAAAAAAAATGCACGAAAATCAAAATTAAGCTAAGCACTAACAAAAAAACCATATGATACATGTGGTAAGCAATCAAAAGAATTCAAAAGGCTAAGCACTAATACAAATGTTGATCACTTAATCATTTGGGAATACACATGTCTTTGCTCACTGTGCGCCTGAAAGCTACAAATATCGATACCAACAGGATGGCAACGAAACTGCAAGACAAGTAGAGGACCGCCTGGTTGAAGGCTTCAAGCCCTTGTGGAAGTATGTGTGATACAATGATCTTTTAAGGAGCCAAGTACAACATCGACATACATCAATACAAGACACAACACTGGACGGCCTACATCCTCACATAGCGTCTACTGAAGATTGAAAACATTTTATGCACACACACATGGGTCAAACTAGCCACATTTGGTTGAGCTAAGAGCATCTATAGTCGGGGGACCTAAACCCGCCTCAAACGTCCGAGCGGACGACCCGATCACTGGTCGGTCATAAAAAATGACCCAGACGGGCGCCTCAAATGGGCCTCAGACATCCTGGCTGACTAGCACCCCTCATATCTAGCCCAAATATGGAACGGAAATGGGAACGCCTAGGAGCGCCCATGCGTGTGCGCCACGTCGGACTGAGATGGGGTCCCACACGAAATCGCCCGGAAACCTGGCGGTCCGACGGACGTCTTCTCCGGTAGGGGTGTGAACACCGTGTGACGCCGCTCCGACTCGCCGCCTGAGGCCAAATCCGGCTATTTAAGCTGGCTGATGCCCCCAACCCTAGCCTCACCCACCTCACTCTTCGCACCGCCAGCCCGAGCCCATCGACCTCTCTCCCACTCCACCGTTGTCCCCACGCCCTCCAGCTTCGCCATGGTTTGGCAAAAGATAACCCCGTATGCCATGTTCATGCCGGAGCGCGGTTCGAGACTGGGCAGGAATCCGGGCGAGGCGCGCCGCCCGCATTGCTGTCGGCCTGCCTCCAAACTCGTCGGATCTGGAGGAGGAGGATCATGCGGAGGAGGAGGAGGAAGAGGAGTGGTAGCCAGCTCCAATGGAGATGGAAGATCCAGAGGAGGATGAGGCGGAGTAGCCAGAGGAGGAGCTGGCGCCAGCTCCGGGCTTCAACATGGAGGACGTGGAGGCGGAGTTCGCGGTTGTCCAAGCGGCCGAGATGGCAGAGCAATAGGTCATCTAGGATGAAACCTATGTGCAGACCAACCGACGGTTCATCCGGCAGGAAAGGGTGGCGATTGATGCACTCTTCGACGAGGTTGAAGCGAAGATGGATGCGGAGGCCGACGCGCAGGAGCCGGAGCTGCAGCTGTCAGCCATGTGCCAGGTGCAGGGCATGAAGATAGTGGACATCTCCACAAGGATTAAGGTACTATATGTTATCTTAACATGTAGTATGATAATTTTATCATTTGTATGTTTTTGTATGGATCTACGTTTTCTAGTATGAGATATGCGAATGCGGATGAGTAAAATTAATACATGATCGGTCACTGTCCACGGACACGACCAGACGCGTTCGTGAGTGTTTGAGGGGTCTGATCTGCCGTTCGCAGCTGTGACACTCTGAGGACATCCAAAGCATGTACGATGCCAAATTTGCCAGGAAAGTACTATTTGGCATGAGTGTTACATTTGCCAGTACTCTCTAGCATAGGTCATTTCAAATTCTTTTACCTATGGGGTCCACTGCCGAATAAAGTGACACATATAGAATATAAATAGTTCTTTGGTTGCGAGAAGAAACCTTATGCATTGAAAACTAATGTCTGGTTGAAGCCGGCTGAAGGCGTGCTCAAGATAAACACTGACGACAGTTTTTCTGCCGAATCATCTTCAGGAGGATGGGGCTATATTATCCACGATCATGACGGTGATGTTGTTTTCACGGCAGCAGGTCGACTAGCTCATGCCCGGGATGTTCTTCATACTGAAGCGGAGGCATGTTTACAAGCTCTATACAAGGTGGAGAATTGGGAATTACCCGAGTGGTTGTGGAAACGGATGCAATGCTTTTGGTACAAGCATTCAAGACGTCAAACTTTGATCTCTTCCCCAATAGGGTCTTATTGATTGGGGAGCATAGTAATTTCAAAAAAAATCCTACGCACATGCAAGATCATGGTGATGCATAGCAACGAGAGGGGAGAGTGTTGTCCACGTACCCTCGTAGACCGAAAGCGGAAGCGTTAGCACAACGCGGTTGATGTAGTCGTACGTCTTCACAATCCGACCGATCAAGTACCAAACACACAACACCTCCGAGTTCAGCACACGTTCAGCTCGATGACGTCCCTCGAACTTTGATCCAGCCGAGCTTTGAGGGAGAGTTTCGTCAGCACGACGGCGTGGTGACGATGATGATGTTCTACCGACGCAGGGCTTCGCCTAAGCACCGCTATGATATTATCGAGGTGCATTCTGGTGGAGGGTGATGAAGCTATGTACCTAGGGTAGGTTCATAGGCTTGACCTAGAAACCCTCCCCAAGGACATCACCCTAAAGCCAGAAGCATTCAGAGGGTACCATCATCCACTCGACCAGAGACATTTCACTCGGAGGAATCAATGTCACTCGACCGTCACAGAAATCACTCGGTAAACAGAAGACCTAAAGTCACTCTACATAGCAACGGTCGGGCGTTTTATTCATAGACTTAACTATCATTTATAGCACTTTAATACAGACGTTACCTGTAACGCTCCTCCTTTATGTACATTGAACCCCGCGTAATGGAGGGGAGCTGGGGCCTGGCGCACTCTATATAAGCCACCCTCTCCTCCGGGACAGGGTTTCACATCTTTTGTAAACTCACACACGCATATAATCCAGTCGACCGCCTCAGGGCACCGAGACGTAAGACTGTTACTTCCTCCGAGAAGGGCCTGAACTCATAAACTCGTGTGTGCAACTACTCCATAGCTAGGATCTTGCCTCCTCATACCTACCCCCATTCTACTATCAGTCTTAGTTCCACGACAGTTGGCGCCCACCGTGGGGAAGGTGTCTTAACAGTTTATTGGAGAAGTTGCGATTCTTCCGATTCCCATCATCATGGTTTCCGGCGGAGGATTGGCTGAAGGCCGCGAGATCCATCTCGGCACGCTCGTCTTCATCGTCGACGACTCCGCTTGGCTCCACGAGGCTCCACTCGACATCGAGGCGCTCCCCGTCCGTGGGGTGACGCACTTCCGCGCATGCGTACGTGACGTCCTTCTTCGGAAGCCGTCGACCCAGTATCAGTTGGCTCCTACGGAATCCTCGCTTCCCGTTGTTCGCCGACGTCAATGATCCGGTCAGTCATGGCTTCAGCAGTGGGTGAGACATGCGGTGGCCCGCCAATCAGCCATCCCATAAATCGCGGCGACCGAGCCCGATGAAACTCTCTATGGCATGTTCGATCTGTGGACTGGCTCCGTCGAGACTGCACCCGAATGCGACAGCAGCGACCACGCGGCGGAAGTCTTGATGTCAATGGACCACGCAGTCCTCCTGGCTTCATCCGTGAAGACGGTGGCAATGGCGTCGGCGACCCATCACACGTCCACGAGGAGTACCGCCCCGAACCCCTCTCTTCGCAGCAGAAGGAAGATCTTCTCTGCCGTAACATGGATGCACTTCACACTCCTATCGTTGGAGAAACCCCAGAGGCCCAGGCCTTGGAGGAGGCGCGCCTGGCCAACTTGGCTGAGCGCACTCGACTGGAGAACCTCCAGCGCGCACTCGACGAGCGTGCTCGGCAGCGGATTCCCGAGTCCAGTCGATGACAACTTTTTCCGCCTCCGACTCAGGTATACCGTACTCCGATCCAGAATCTCGCAGCTGCAGCTCGAATTGCAGAGTCAATTCAACCTTCCCAGTCAGAAGTTGGCCGAGGTTTGATGCAGATCCATGCTTTACTCCGGGCAGCTGGGGAGCAGAATACAACAGTATCTCAGTCGCGGAATAGGATTCATAGCAGATCTGTGGTGGCAAATACTGTCTAGTCTGCTCACAGCCCAAGATCGCCTCCGCGGCATGAGGGACGTGGGCACCGGCAAGATCAGTACAAGAACCGTGACCAGTATGATCATCGGCTCGACCACGATGACCGTCATCGAGTGCCCACGCCTCCTCCGAGGAGTGGGTCATACATGCCTCGGCGACAAGATGACAGGCACCCCACAGCGGTGAACGAAGAATTCCGGTCGACCCCAGAGAGCCAGGCTTTGATGCAAGATCTATTCTAGTTCAAGGTTTGGTCGATAGGAACAGGGCTCATAGAGAAGGCCATGATAGAGATCATCCGACTGGAAGCAGGGTGCACGTTTTAGGACCCGAGTGTTTCAGCAGAGCCATCAGAGCAGCAGTGATTCCTCCCAACTTCAGGTTGGCGATTGGAGTCAGCAAGTTCACCGGCGAGTCCAAGCCAGACACTTAGCTTCCTCAGGCACGGCCTCATCAGGCTGGCTCGCGAGGAGGCGGAGAGATCAAGGCGGGGTACCTCACGAGGTGCCTGTGACGCAAGCCATGACGACCAAAGGCGCCAGGCGGGCGCCAGCCACGCAGTGTCCTCCTTTCCTCTTTGGTGCAAAGGGGGCAAGCGCAGCGGCGGAGTATGAGGCATCAGGCAAAGGTTGCCATTTCGGTGCAACAAGACCAAGACCAGGAGGACTGCAAGACGGAGGTCATTGTGGAGCCCAAGACGGCGTCACCACCAGAGCTTTGTGCAGGCGAAGACTACTTTTGTCAGGATAGCTAGTACTAGCTGTCCCTCTTCAAATTAGCCCGCCATTGTTGGCTCCCTTCCCGCTCGATATTTGGGAAGAGGACCAGGGCCTCTATAAATAGGACCAGCCACCCACAGGGTAGGTGGGTGGAGGCGAAGGACGAAGAAGAGAAGATCAAAATCAGAGAGAGAGAGAGAAGGGTGACTGAACTCCTCCTAGCAGTTCGTCCCCCCCAGCCAAGAACAGACCCTTGCGAGGCTGTTCTTCCTTGTATTGTTCATCATCATCAGCCCAAGAGGCAATCCACCACACCACACACTGGAGTAGGGTATTACACCACAATGGTGGCCCGAACCAGTATAAACCCTGTGTCTCTTGTGTTGTTCTTCCCATAGCTTAGATCTTAGCGAGGCGGAGGGGTGCAGGTAGGTAGGAGGCAAAATCTCCGCATGCACCCCAGTGTTCGAACCTCAAGGGTCTTCCGGAACCCAAAATCCGACATTCGGCGTGCCAGGTAGGGGTGCGCCGGAATCTACCTTCTACCGCTTCGTGCCCCGTCGCGTCGTCATCGCCATGTCCGGCGACCAGGCGGGCAACCCAGATCCATGGGCGGCGTGGCCGCCCGCGCAGAGCCGCTCGCCTTGGGCGACCCCGTGCCCCAAGCAGCTCGCGGTCCGCAGGGCGCTGCGGGCCGCGGGCGACACGGACAGGCTTCGACAGCTCTCACACCGCGGCAGGCGCGGTCGGCAGCAAGGGCCTCCAATCACGCCGCGACCACGACACCGTACACCCGCCGGGAGCAGGCGAACTCGAGGGCCGCGCTCACGGTGGCCCGAGAGCTGCTGCAGTGCAGGCTGCTGGAGGGCAGCCGCGACGTGCTGCTGGAGCGGGTGGCAGAGCTCCTGGGCTTCGCCGCCTCGGGGGCTCACCCTTCTGCACCCAGCTCCCATCTCAAGCCCAGGGCGGCCCGCGCGGGGGCTCCGCGCGCGCCCGCGGGCTCCAAGGCTGCTCCAACACCAACGAAGCTGTCAGTACCGGACCGGCGGCGGCGCTGCCCCCGCTCCCGGTCCGTGAAGAAGAAGGGCGTGACGCGACCCACGGCCCAGTGGACAGCCGCGCTACCACCCCACGGTGGGCGCGTCAACCAGAGCTGCGTGGCTCGCGAAGCACCACGGCACGGCCTTCGGGATGACGACACCAGAAGAATACGTGCCCCTCATGATGGACCAAGGACACCCTCACGAGGGCGAACAAGGCTCGCTCCTCAGCCCAAGCTGGGGGGACGAGGCGCCAGAAGCTGAGCCCTTCCAGGAGTCCCGGGATGGTCCCACTGGGCATGCTGGAGGCAACGATTATCGGGTACCGCTAATTCTTCAGGAGCAGGCATACGCTAACCATGGATCGCAGGAGGTGCAGGTCGCCACAGTGAGCAGCTGCCCCGCTCCCACAGTCTCCTACCCCTCGGGAGGAGGGCGCAGGGGGCTGCAGGAGAGGGGCCGAGATCTGACATCACCATCGCGGCGTTCGGAGCAAGGTGTTCTCAGGAGGTAGGCCCTCCGCTAGGAAGGTGCCTCAGGGCCTGCCCCTGGCGGAGGACCCATGGTCGTCGGGAGAACCGCTGGCGACCGCTCTACCCCATCGACGGCGTCCTGGTTTCCGGTCGTCGTTGATGGCGCTAGAGTGTGGCGCAAGGCAGGGCCCTCGTCTGGCGATATGAAGCAAGGCCGGTACCTGTGAAGAAGGCCCAGTGCCTGTGAAGCTCGCCGCCCCGTGACACTCTCACGTAATAATGAGTGGGGCTGTACACGCCCCGGAGTCTCAGGGGTGCCGGCCTCAGGCCCTGGGGCTCCCTCCCACGCCCAGTGGCAGCACTTAGCTCCGCGCTGGTGAGAAGACGTCCAAGACTAGATTAGGTGTCGGACGCGGCCTTTTGTCTGCTTTCATTGCTTTTCCCTTTGGTTGTCGCTTTCCCTCGCTGGATTCAAGTTAGATTCGAATTTGAGATTTGCGTGTGTTCGGGGAAGGGGTGCTTAGTCTCGTTCGAGCAATTTCTCGCGTTTTGGTTACCACTTCGCCTCAGCTGCCTCCCCTCGTGAGCCCCTCGCGAGCCGGGTCAGGCCTAGCTTGCGCGCAGCCCAGACTGCCGCCGCCGCGTCCTCTCAGGAGGGTGTTTTACTACAGATCCTACGGATTCAATCAGGGAACACTCAGGACACCACAGCCTCCCACAGGCTACCTCAGGGCCAGCACGGGACAAAGGTAAACTAGCCGACCAGCGCGTCGCTTAAGCCAACCACTTGGCGCGGGCGCATGTGCAATGTAGCGTCTACTAATACGATGAACACAAGTTTTACATAAGGGGCTCCCCCTCCAAAATGCTCTCACCGCCATCAGGCCAAAACCTGAGTTCTATTCATGCAGGGTAAGGAAGTACGAACGATGCACAATCAGTCGGATAAATCCCCCAATGCGTCCTCAGGAGCACCACCCGAGCCGTTGCTGGCGTCGCTGAACTCGCCATCGCTGTCTGCGTCGCCGCCAGCGGCGTCAGGGCCGTTCACCACACCGCCCACGTTGGCAGCCACGATCACGCCGTCGTTGTCTGAAGCGAAGGCCCTGATAAGAGCATCCACATTGTCTTCCACCCAGTGCGCCAGATCGTCTCGGACGGCCTGAGGGACTGGAGCGATGGCGGCGTCGAAATCGAAGTGGGGATCCATGTTCCGGAGATGGCTGAAGACGCGAGAAAAGGCGCGCCCGAGCAGGGCGCGGCTCCTCTCCTCCACCAACCTGTCAGCCCTGATCGACCACGCCTCCAGCTGCGTCACCACGTCAGTGAAGAACTGAAGATTAGCGGCGTAGTTGACTGCGTGCGGCTCGCCAACAGCCACCTCGCAGATGTTGCCCAAGGCTGCGTTGGCTCTCTCCCGAAGCGTGGTGAGCATGGGGCCGTGCTCATGCTCCAGGATCCGCCGCTGACGTATCTCGTCCGCATTTTGGCGCGCAACGACCTCAGCCTCCTCCATCCGCTGGCGGAGAAGGAGCACCTCGGCCAGGGAGGTGGTTAACTCACCTTGTGCCACCTCAAGGGCGGCCCGGAAAGCATCAGCCCGCCGCGTCGCCTCCTCCAGCTTGGCCCTCAATGCAGCAGTCCTGCCTTCAGCCTCGGCCCGGATCAACCCCAGCTTCTCTTCGAACTCGTGCTCGAGGTTCAAATGCGCCATCGCCACCTGACGTTCGACCTCCTCCAGGACACGGGCTTCCTGTGCAGCGACATCATCCTCCGCCTGCGTCACCAAGCGCTCCCTCGTCTCCAGACGCTCGTACTCGCGGGTACGTTCGGCAGCTTCCAGCATCAGCGCCTCCTCACGCTTCTGGAGCTCTGCCGAGTCGCCAGAGGCCACCTTCATCGACGCGAGGGCTGCCTCGCGCAGCTCCACCTGCTCCTCCAGTGAGTGGCACCAGGCCAGGAGCTCCCGAGCCCGCTCCTCCGCCGCCGTTCGCCGCCGGTCAGCTTCCCGGGCCTCCTCGGCGGCCCAAGATCGGGCCTCCCGAGAGGCCACCAGCGACGCCTTGGCCTCTGCGTCGTCAAGATCGCCCTGACGGCGCGCAAGGGCGATGGCACCCTCCAGCTCGCGCCTCTCTGCAGCCAGGCGCAGGACCTCGGCCTCAAGGCGCGCGTCTTCATCAGCGAGCTCCTCACCAAGCAGGCTTACCGCGTCAGCCGCCCTTCGAAGGAATCCTTGGCGGAGAGCGCGACGCTCCCGAGCGCGCTCGAGCACGTCTTCCACACCATCATCTGCCCCAAGCAAGCGCCGAGGGCCACGAATCAGCACTCCCCCTCCGGGCAGGGGGCTGGGGGCTGGCACCCTCGCGACGGCCGGGCACGCCACGCCAGAAGCCCGGCCTGGAGCCAGCCCATCCCTAGGTGAAGAGCGTAGGGAGCGCCTCAGCCAATCGCAGTCCACGACCAGGCGAGAAGCCCACGGCAGGCTGGCTATGCCACGAGAAGGCCCGCGAAGGAGGATCGCAAGGTGCGCAGGGCCACGATGCGCCTCGGGACGGTTCGCCTCTCCGATCGCCCTCACCACAAGGGCTCTGCTGCTCGAAGCGCTTGAGGACGGTGGAGGGGGCGAAGCCAAGGGGGACGGCACCTCAGCCGTCTCCGCGAGCTCGGCTGGGAGGGGCCTGCGGAGCAAGTGTCAGTAAAAGCAACAGAAGGATCGGGAGCTGGGAAAGGAGAAGGCTTACTCATCAGTGGCGAAGTACTTCCTACGCTTTAGTAGGCGACAAGGGTAATCGTCGCCCAGGGCCTCCCTTCTCTTTCGGAGGGCCTCAAAGTCCACGCGGAAGCGGCCCAAGAGTTGGGCGCAGGGATCAACCTGCGACGAAGACGGAGCGTCAAGGCGATCTGCGTCAGAGGCGCCCGCCTGATGCGCGCTGCCAATCGCCTCGCCAAGAGAAGCAGCTGGAGCCTCATGGGCCTCATTCACAGGCGCTGAGGGTAGCTGCTTGCCTCCCTCAGCCTCAGCGGCATGGGCCCCAAGAGCTGCTCCCTCATGAGCATCGCCCTGCGCTGTCACCCCGCCGGGAGCCCCCTCGGCCTCTGGCGCCTCATGCCTCCCTGCTTCGCCGCTTGAGGAAGAGTCGCCTTCGCCGACTGGAAGGGCAGTCACCATCACTGGGTTCTCGCGAGGCCCCTGGAGGCCGGCGGGGCGCGACCCCCACTCATCAAAGATAGGCATCTGCTTCACAAAATCGCCCCTGCTCTGGCAGAGGTACAGCAAGGCCCCTCCCTGCTGGATGCTGCCAGGGTTGGGGTCCCCAGTCAGGGTCAAGAGCGCTGTCCTCAGCACTTCAGGCGTCAGGTCCTTTTCCTGGAGCCTCATATGATCATCGCGCCCGCTGAAGGCCCACATCCGGCGGGAGTGGCGTTGGAGAGGACCAACGCGGCGTAGCAGGAACTCCTTCACCACCTTGGGCGCTGTCAAGCCAAGCGACCTCAAGAACGCGAAGCAGTGCCAGACGAAGACGAGCCGGGGGCTCTCAAGCGTCTCCTGGCCCCAGATGCATCATGTGGATCTGATAGTGGGAAAGCATGGCATTGAAGAAATCAGAAAAGGGAGGAACTAGACCCGCCCACAGGGCGTCGGCAAAATATGGGACCTCGGTGACTATCCTGTCGATGGAGAAGTGGGAAGCGGGCCAGGCCGTCGTCCTCCCGCATTCGTTGAAGATAGTGGCCAGAGCTGAGCTGACCTTGCCCAAGCCCTCGGCGGGGGCCGCCAACGGCAGCGGGCAAGGCGGAGGCATGGGTTTCTTCCCTCTTCCCTTCTTCGTCGGAGCCATGGCGATGGGAAGGGGGGGGAGTTCGAGATTGGGTTGAAAACAGAAGCTGGAGTTCGAGCGGAGGAAGGACAGAGGATGCTAAAGCAACAGAAAGGGTAGCGGCCATGTACAACTACGAGTCCGTCTAGCATGGCGCAAAATAAGGGGGGCGTGGGGGAACAGTGCCGCCCACGTCCAATCAACCGCCACGCGGCGCCCAAGGCTGCATGCTGTTAGGGCCCGCGGCGCTTCGCTCTTGCCCTTCCGCCTCCCTGCACGGCCAAGTCCGGGCGTGCCTTGGGCCCGGGGGCTACTGTCGGCGTTCTGGGAACGGGGGTCCCCAGACTTGCCTGCCTGCGGCCTGCGGCGTGGCTCAAAGGGGGGCCCAGCACGGCCCATCTTCATCAACACAGACCCAAGACCCTCGCGAGGGGCCAAGCCTCGCGGGGCGGACGACACGGAGCTTCCTCAGGCACGGCCTCATTAGGCTAGGTCACGAGGAGGCGGAGAGATCAAGGCGGGGTACCTCACGAGGTGCCCGTGACGCAAGCCATGACGACCAAAGGCGCCAGGCGGGCGCCAGCCGCGTAGTGTCCTCCTTTCCTCTTTGGTGCAAAGGGGGCAAGCGCAGCCGCGGAGTACCGAGGCATCAGGCAAAGGTTGCCATTTCGGTGCAACAAGACCAAGACCAGGAGGACTGCAAGACGGAGGTCATTGTGGAGCCCAAGACGGCGTCACCACCAGAGCTTTGTGCAGGCGAAGACTACTTTTGTCAGGATAGCTAGTACTAGCTGTCCCCCTTCAAATTAGCCCGCCATTGTTGGCTCCCTTCCCGCTCGATATTTGGGAAGAGGACCAGGGCCTCTATAAATAGGACCAGCCACCCACAGGGTAGGTGGATGGAGGCGAAGGACGAAGAAGAGAAGATCGAAATCAGAGAGAGAGAGAGAAGGGTGACTGAACTCCTCCTAGCAGTTCGTCCCCCCCAGCCAAGAACAGACCCTCGCGAGGCTGTTCTTCCTTGTATTGTTCATCATCATCAGCCCAAGAGGCAATCCACCACACCACACACTGGAGTAGGGTATTACACCACAATGGTGGCCCGAACCAGTATAAACCCTGTGTCTCTTGTGTTGTTCTTCCCATAGCTTAGATCTTAGCGAGGCGGAGGGGTGCAGGTAGGTAGGAGGCGAAATCTCCACGCGCACCCCAGTGTTCGAACCTCAAGGGTCTGCCGGAACCCGAAATCCGACAGGAAGAAGTGCTCATCCAGTTCCTCCGTGAGAACTGGGACATCTTTGCATGAAAACCTTCTGACATGCGGGTGTACCCAGGGGACTGGCTGAGCATCGTTTGCGAGTCGACCCAAAAGTAAAACCAGTCAAGGAACACCTCCGACGGTCCGCCGTCCACAAGAGAAAAGCAATTGGCGAGGAAGTGGCTCGGCTCCTGGCAGCTGAGTTCATCCGAGAGATTTACCACTCTGAGTGGCTCGCCAATGTTGTCATGGTCCCTAAGAAGGATGATTCACTTCGCATGTGCATTGACTTCAAGCATATCAATCAGGCCTACCCGAAAGATCATTTTCCTCTCCCCCGCATTGACCAAATTGTCGACTCGACTGCGGGGTGTGAGCGTTTGTCCTTTTTGGACGCCTATTCCGGGTACCATCAGATCCGACTGTATGGACCCAATGAGATAAAAACGGCTTTCATCACTCCATTCGGATGCTTCTGTTATGTCACTATGCCATTCGTCCTGAAGAACGCCGGAGCCACATTCATGAGGATGATCCAGAAGTGTCTGCTCACTCAAATCAGTCGGAATGTGGAAGCATACATGGATGACATTGTGGTCAAGTCACGTAAAGGTTCCGACTTGCTGGCTGAGCTTGCTGAAACCTTTGCAAATCTCAGAAGATATGATATCAAGCTTAATCCATCAAAGTGCACGTTCGGAGTTCCTGGCGGAAAGTTACTCGGTTTCCTCGTTTCCGAACGAGGGATTGACGCTAACCCAGAGAAAGTTGGTGCTATACTTTGGATGAAACGCGTTGTGCGTGTGCATGACGTCCAGAAGCTTACTGGTTGTTTGGCCGCCTTGAGTCGATTCATTTCTCGCCTCGGTGAAAAGGCATTGCCTCTTTACCGACTGATGAAGAAGTCTGATAAGTTCGAGTGGACTCCCGAAGCTGATGTAGCGTTTGCATAGCTCAAAGCCCTGCTTTCCACTCAGCCGGTGCTTGCTGCACCAATCAGCAAAGAGCCTTTACTGCTTTATATTACAGCCACTGGACAAGTTGTCAGTACAGTACTCACGGTCGAGCGGGAGGAAGAAGGAAAAGCCTATAAAATTTAGCGCCTAGTGTATTATGTTTCTTCCGTCGAAGCAAAGATATCCACATTATCAGAAGCTTGTTTATGGGATTTACATGGCCACAAAGAAGGTGCACACTATTTCTCTGATCATTCCATTACAGTCATCAGCGACGCTCCCTTATCAGAGATTCTGAACAACAGAGATGCAACTGGTCGAGTGGCAAAGTGGGCGATTGAACTCCTTCCCCTAGATATCAAGTTTGAGGCAAAGAAAGCTATTAAGTCCCGAGCAATAGCTGATTTCCTCGCCGAGTGGATCGAACAACAACTCCCGGCCCAAATTCACTCGGAGAATTGGACCATGTTCTTCGATGGGTCCAAGATGCTGAATGGTTCCAGTGCTGGGGTGGTGTTGGTATCCGCCCGTGGTGACAAACTCAGCTATGTTCTCCAGATTCACTTTGACTCCTCCAACAATGAAGCTGAATATGAGGCACTTCTGTACGGGTTGTGTATGGCCATTTCGCTCGGCGTCTGTCGCCTCATGGTCTATGGCGATTCGGATTTAGTGGTCAATCAGGTGATGAAGGAGTGGGGCGTCCGAAGCCTAGCCATGACTGGTTATTGCAATGCAGTGAGAAAGTTAGAAAAGAAGTTTGAGGGGTTAGAGCTCCATCACATCCCTCGACTGAAAAATCAAGCAGCCGATGATCTGGCAAAGATAGGCTCCAAGAGGGAAGCCATTCCCAGTAATGTGTTCCTGGAGCATATTCATACACCTTCATATCAAGAAGATCCCTTCACTGAAGAGCACCCACAGCCGAAGAGTGCCACCGATCCGATTGAAATCGAGGTCCCAGCTGTGGTCGACTTGATTATGGAGGTTTTGGTCATCACCCCCGATTGGACAGTATCATATATCGCGTACATTCTTAGGAAGGAACTCCCAGAGGATGAATAAGAGGATCGATAGATCGTCCGCCGGTCTAAAGCCTTTATTGTGATAAGAGGACAGTTGTTCAGAGAAAGTGTGACTGGAGTTTGCCAGAAATGCATAACACCTGAAGAAGGTCGAGTGATCCTCAATGACATCCACTCGGGGACCCGTGGTCACCATGCGTCCTCTCGGACCATTGTGTCCAAAGCATACCGAGCGGGATTTTACTCGCCACGGGCGAATGACCTGGCAAAAGTAATAGTCGAAAAATGTGAAGGTTGCCAGCTTTACTCCAACATGTCTCACAAGCCTGCGTCGGCCCTGAAGACCATTCCACTCGTCTGGCCCTTTGCTGTTTGGGGATTGGACATGGTTGGACCTCCGAGGACTGGCAGGAGTGGATTCACTCATGTGCTCGTAGCAGTTGACAAGTTCACCAAGTGGATTGAAGCCAAGCCTATCAAGAACCTTGAAGCTAGTACTGCTGTCAGCTTCATCAGAGAGTTAACATTCAGATATGGTGTTCCACACAATATCATCACTGACAACGGGTCAAACTTTGATTCTGATGAGTTCAGAACTTTCTGTGCTTCCCAAGGTACTCGAGTCGACTATGCCTCAGTCGCCACCCCCAGTCGAATGGGCAAGCTGAAAGAGCAAATGGATTGATTCTCAAAGGACTGAAACCCCGACTAATGCGTGACCTCAAACACGCGGCAGGAGCCTGGGTCGATGAACTTCCATCAATATTGTGGGGATTGAGGACAACTCCCAATCGGCCGACTGGCAGAACCCCTTTTTTCTTGGTTCATGGAGCCGAAGCTGTACTTCCGAGTGACTTGCTCCACAATGCGCCCCGAGTCGAGCTTTTCTCAGAAGAAGAAGTAGAACAGGCACGGCAAGATGCAGTCGATCTCCTGGAAGAAGAAAGAGAGATGGCCTTGATCCGATCAACCATCTATCAGCAAGACCTGCGTCGGTTCCATGCCAAAAACGTGAGGGGTCGAGCATTTCAAGAGGGAGACTTGGTTCTCCGAGTGGATCAGCAGAAACCACACAAGCTTGCTCCTGCCTAGGAAGGCCCCTTCGTTGTCACCAGAGTGCTCCACAATGGAGTGTGCCACCTCTACAACGTCGAGCAGAAGAAAGACGAGCCACGTGCTTGGAATGCGGAGTTACTCCGCCCGTTTTATACTTAAGCACTCGGTCTATTGGGATGTAATAGAAAGCACCTTTGTAGTTCGTTTATCAAAGACAAGAGTTTTTACAGTCTTCTAAAATGATTGTCGATTGCATACGTTTTTTCTGAAATCCCCCAGTGGGTGGCTTAGCTGCGAATCCGTTTCGCCTAAGTTGAAAAAATCCTACCGAGTGATGACCAAGCTTCTCACTCAGTGGCTTAGCTGCAAATCCGTTTTTCCTGAGTTGAAAAAATCCTACCGAGTAATGAGCAAGCCTCTCACTCGGGGGCTTAGCTGCAGTCCAGTACTCGCCTAAGTTTCAAAAATCCTACCGAGTGATGAGCAAGCCTCTCACTCGTAGGCTTAGCTGCAGTCCAGTACTCGCCTAAGTTTCAAAAATCCTACCGAGTGATGAGCAAGCCTAACACTTGGGGGCTTAGCTGCAGTCCAGTGCTCGCCTAAGTTTCAAAAATCCTACCGAGTGATGAGCAAGCCTCACACTCGGGGGCTTAGCTGCAGTCCAGTGCTCGCCTAAGTTTCAAAAATCCTATCGAGTGATGAGCAAGCCTCACACTCGGGGGCTTAGCCGCAGTCCAGTGCTCGCCTAAGTTTCAAAAATCCTACCAAGTGATGAGCAAACCTCACACTCGGGGGCTTGGCTGCAGTCCAGTGCTCACCTAAGTTTCAAAAATCCTACCGAGTGATGAGCAAACCTCACACTTGGGGGCTTGGCTGCAGTCCAATGCTTGCCTAAGTTTCAAAAATCCTACTGAGTGATGAGAAAACCTCACACTCGGGGGCTTAGCTGCAGTCCAGTGCTCGCCTAAGTTTCAAAAATCCTACCGAGTGATGAGCAAACCTCACACTCGGGGGCTTAGCTGCAGCCCAGTGCTCGCCTAAGTTTCAAAAATCCTACCGAGTGATGAGCAAACCTCACATTCGGAGGCTTAGCTGCAGTCCAGTACTCGCCTAAGTTTCAAAAATCCTACCGAGTGATGAGCAAGCCTCACACTCGGGGGCTTAGTTGCAGTCCAGTGCTCACCTAAGTTTCAAAAATCCTACCGAATGATGAGCAAACCTCACACTCGGGGGCTTAGCTGCAGTCCAGTGCTCGCCTAAGTTTCAAAAATCCTACCGAGTGATGAGCAAACCTCACATTCGGGGGCTTAGCTGCAGTCCAGTGCTCGCCTAAGTTTCAAAAATCATACCGAGTGATGAGCAAACCTCACACTCGGGGGCTTAGCTGCAGTCCAGCGCTCGCCTAAGTTCCAAAAATCCTATTGAGTGATGAGCAAACCTCACACTCGGGGGCTTAGCTGCAGTCTAGTACTCGCCTAAGTTGAAAAACCATCCCTATCCGCAAGGATGACGAGGTGCAGGTCGACTGCAATCCTCTCCACGGAGCTGAGCCACAAGTACAATGTCCGCTCCATCCCTATCCGCAAGGATGATGAGGCGCAGGTCGACTGCAATCCTCTCCACGGAGCTGCGCCACAAGTACAATGTGCGCTCCGTCCCTATCCGCAAGGACGATGCGGTGCAGGTCGACTGCAAACCTCTCCTCAGAGCTGCGCCACAAGTGCAATGTGCGCTCCATCCCTATCCGCAAGGATGACGAGGTGCAGGATGACTGCAAACCTCTCCTCAGAGTTGCGCCACAAGTACAATGTGCGCTCCATCCCTATCCGCAAGGACGATGAGGTGCAGGTCGACTGGGATATCTCCTTCAGAGTTGCATCTCAAAGAATATTCCGAGTGAAGAATAAGTTCCACTCGAAAGCAAACGCAAGCACATGCAGAAGATAAACAAAGATTAGTTTCAGGACGAAGATAAAAGTACTCGGGCGCTAGGCCCGAAGGAGTTTAACGGTTACAAGAACCACTCGGCACTCTGAGGCAAATTTAAAGCAAGTTTAAGTATCAAGTTTGTTTACTCGGCAGGAGGAGGGCTTGCAGGCTCGACGGACTCGTCCAAATCAATCCCGTCAGCGATCCGAGTGGCAGCAGTAATGAAAGTCTCCAAGAAGTACTGGAAGTCGTGCCTTTTTGTGTTGGCGACCTTGATCGCCGCCAGCTTCTCTTCTCGAGCTTCTATGAAGTGGACCCTGACCAGTGGCAGAGCCACGTCAGCACCGCATCAGGCAGAGGACTTCTTCCATTCCTGCACTCGACCAGGGACCTCATTGAGTCGAGACATCAGAGACTCGAGATCATTCTGAAGCGTTGCCCTTGGCCAGAGCGATGAGTCGATGCGTGAAATTGCAACCTTCAGACGGGCAAGATAACTTGTAACACTGGCGACGCGGGATTCTAGTCTAAGCACATTCATGGCAGCCTCATCGTCGACTGGAGAAAGGATAGGGTCCAAGCCCATCTAGATCCGTCCAGTCTCCTCTTCAAAGTTTTGGCAGAATTCTATAGAGTCAAGGAGTTAATGAGTCGACTGGTCAGGTTTTACTTGCAAACAGTAAAATAGTCGGGTAAAAAAGGGATACCTTCGAGCATACGAAAGAGTTTCTCGGTGAGAGCTTTCAGATAAGCCTCCAAATCGTTCCTCCTACGAGTCATGCTTTCCAACTGGTCGTTCAGAGCCACTTTATCTTTTTTCAGACGAGTCGCCTCTCGATTGGATTCAGTGAGAGACGAGTTCACCTTGTTGATTTCTTCCTCCAGCGCTCCGACCGAAGCCAGTTTTTGGTCAGCAAGGGCAGTCTTCTCCTGAGCCTCCTTCTGCGCAGCTGCAAGGTCCAAGTCCTTCTTCTCCAGGGCCAACCTCATTTTCTCTGCAAAATACACATTTTGATCAAACAGAATAATGAAGAGATAACTTGAAGGATGGTCAAAATAAGCAGTCGATAGGCCGTTACCTTCCATACTAGCGACTTCATCTTGAGCCTTCCTCAAGTTCTGCTGAGCTAACTCCAGGTCAAGGTTGAGTTGCCTTTGCTTTTCCTCAAATTCGGCAAACTTGGAGATAAGCGAACAAGATTTCTACAGTGAGTAAAAGACATATTAATCGACAAGATCAAAGATTATCTACTTCCGAGTGAATAAAACTTCAAGACTACTCAGACCCCAACCGACTACCAGCAGTCGACTGCGGTCTCGGGGACTACACCCAGTGGGTGCACTTAGCGTGCCCCCACCAGTTCAGATTCCACTCGGCCGGTCCGCCCGGGCCGATTAAAAAAAAGAGAAAGAAGTGCTCAGACCCCAACCGATTTCCAGCAGTCGACTGTGGTCTCGGGGACTACACCTAGTGGGTGCACTTGGCGTGCCCCCACTGGTTCGGATCCCACTCGTCTGGTCCGCCCAGACCGAGTAAAAAAAAGAGAGAGGATGACAAAGCACCCAGTGGGTGTACAATCTCGAAGTGCAAGACAATGAAAGATTGCGTGAAGGAAAACATTTGGGTAGCATATCCTAAAAGAACAGGTTCAGTCGGAAGTTAACTTACCTGGACATTGGCTCGAAGAGCCATGCTGGTGTCAAAAGTAGCCTGACTGCTTTCGTGCACCGCCTTCACCCGCTCCATCATTATACCAGCCTGACGAATGGCCTCCACAGCGGCGTCCGACTGGCCTTCTGGAACATGATGAGTGGCAAAGAAGGGGGCGGATGGTCCAGACACAGCGGCTTGGAGATCCGAAGCATGAAGTTGGATAGTTGAAACAAGCTCTGGAGCAGTCGACGGTGCAGGACGCGCACTTGACACTGGGTCAGCAAAGGTAACAGAAACCTTACTCACATCTTCGAGCTGTTGAACTACCCGCTCCGCCGCCGGCTCCGACTGGGATGTCTTGCTAGCTATTGTCTTCTTCTTCCTAGGCCTCAGCGGCACGTCCTCGTCATCATCCGGAAGCTCAATGACATTGGAGGGGCTGCAAAGAAATCAGCTGACCCTAGATGAGTCACCAGAATTTAATCGACCGTACAATCGAGAACAAGATCACGAGAATTGTACCCGGGTTGGAGGTGACCGCATCTTCCATGTCCTCGTCTTGATACTAGCGGGTAGAAGTCCCAGAGGTAGCGGCACTACAAATTTCAGAATTCGGTCGGTCATGTCTGACGAAAATGAATCGACTCAAATCCAAATTCATACTGAAACAAGAAATCAAGTCCAACTAATACCCAGAAGCAATGGGGATGGCTACTTTGATCTTCGGCAAGGCTTTTGGTGGTTTGGACGACGTGGCTTTCAGTTGCTTCGATGCCTTTTCAGTCGGCGCTGGAGAAGATGTCCGAGGGCGCTTCGATGACTGTCCAGTTTGCGCGGCCGCTTTGCCGCAGGCGCTTGCTAGATCGTGAGAAAGTTTGGATCATTTTTCCCTACGAGGAGGAGAGTCGACCTCTTCTTCATCACTCGGGTCATCGCTATCCTAGTCCTCTTCATCGTCAGAGTGCCACTCGCCGCTTTCACCTCCACTCGCTTCTCCCTCTGGGTCCTGCTCCTGCTCCCCGTTGGGCATCGAGTACATCTCAGTCAGGGTCTGGAAGACAACAACCAAGATAGGAGTCAGTCGGATGAGAACAAACAGCTACTTGATAAATCAAGAAGACACTCGACCATTTGGAGTCATACCTTGTCGGTTTCGTACGAGTTGTTGAGTGGAGAAATCCTCCGGGATCCCCTGGGGTTGTCTTTGTTGCTAGTAATACCCTTCAGCCACCCTTTCAACATAGCTTCGTCGACTTCTTCTGGATGGGTTAAAGTGGTGTCGTCAGTGCCCGAATACATCCACATCGGATGGTCACGAGCTTGAAGTGGTTGGATGCGTCGCCTGAGGAAGACCTCCAACAGATCCATACTGGTTACCCCATCACGGACAAGCTGAACTACTCACTCAACCAACACTTTCACTTGCGCCTTCTCCTCTAGGATCACTTTCATAGTAGAGGGCTTCTCCACTCGGGCCACGGAAAAGGGGGGAAGTCCAGTCGACTGACCCTGAGTCGGTTGGTCCTTGCAGTAGAACGAGGTCGACTGCCAACCCCGGACCGACTCGGGAAGGATCATAGTTGGGAAAGCGCTTTTGTTCCTCATATGAACCCCAAGACCCCCACACATCTGAATCACTTGCGTCCTCCCGTCACTCGGATTGGTCTTTTGACCGTCTGAGAACGGCACGTGAATATGTGTTTGAAGAGGTCCCGGTGTGGCCGACAGCCCAGGAAGTTCTCACACATGGACACGAACGCAGCAAGATACACGATGGTGTTCAAGGGTAAAGTGGTGGAGTTGCGCCCCAAAGAATTTCAAGAAACCTCGAAAGAAAGGGTGGGGAGGCAAGGAAAACCCGCGGTCGACGTGAGTAGCGAGGAGAACGCGCTCACCCTCCTGTGGCTGCGGCTCGGTCTCGTTCCCCAGGAGTCGCGCCGATTCGTGGGGGATCAGTCCCCCATCGACCAGGTCGTCGATGTCGTCTTGACGGATCGTCGAGCGAATCCAGTCGCCCTGGATCCAGCCCGGTGGCAGGCCGGGCCTCGAGGAAGATCCGCCTCGGCCGGACTTCTTTCCCTTCACCTTCGCCGTTGCCTTCTTCACGCGCTCCAATGTCACCATCTTCTCCTTCCCCATATCGGCGAGCAGAGCTCGAACGGGGCAGCGGCGCTGGAGCAGGAGCAGATACAGCGGAGAAAACTGAGAGGAAAAGAGATGGACGAAGACACACTGTTCAAAAAAAACCCGGCCCGACGCCTTATATGGGTCCGCTTCCGAGTGGCTGACCTGTGGGTCCGGATGACCCTATCAAATCCAGTAATAGTCGCGCGCGAGGTACATGGCGAAAAAGGTGGCGCGGTGATCGAGGCGGCCTCGCCTAATCCCTTCCGATTACTGCGGCCTCCCCCATCCCGCGCGCTTCCCCAAATCCAAATCCCACGATATCTGCGCGCAGCAGGGCAATCTGTCAAACGGAATATCTTCTCCATATCAGTACTCAAGACATCACAGTAAAGTTCACTCGGCAGATTCAAGAATGGATCAAGGCGTCTAAAAAGGAGTTGAGATCATCATGGTTGTTCGCTTGGTCGCAATAAGTCACTCCCGGAGCGCAAAAATTGAATCGGAGGAATTCTCAACTCCTTCTTCACTCAAGCCCCGAACCATTCGGGGGCTAATGATGAAGCTATGTACCTAGGGTAAGGTCATAGGCCTGACCTAGACACCCTCCCCAAGGGCATCACCCTAAAGCCAGAAGCATTCAAAGGGTACCATCATCCACTCGACCAGAGACATTTCACTCGGAGGAATCAATGTCACTCGACCGTCACGGAAATCACTCGGTAAACAGAAGACCTAAAGTCACTCTACACAACAACGGTCGGGCATTTTATTCATAGACTTAACTATCATTTATAGCACTTTAATACAGACGTTACTTGTAACATTCCTCCTTTATGTACATTGAACCCTGCGTAATGGAGGGGAGCTGGGGCCTGGCGCACTCTATATAAGCTACCCCCTCCTCTGGGACAGGGGTTCACATCTTTTGTAAACTCACACACGCATAAAATCCAGTCGACCGCCTCAGGGCACCGAGACGTAGGGTTGTTACTTCCTCCGAGAAGGGCCTGAACTCATAAATTTGTGTGTACAACTACTCCATAGCTAGGATCTTGCCTCCTCATACCTCCCTCCATTCTACTGTCAGTCTTAGATCCACGGCAGAGGGGGGAACCGCACACGGCTAAGAGATCAATGATTAATTGTTGTGTCTATGGGGTGCCCCCTGCCCCCGTATATAAAGGAGCAAGGGGGGAGAGGCGGCCGGCCAGGAGGAGGCGTGCCACGAGGAGTCCTACTCCTACCGGGAGTATGATTCCCTCCCTTCCTTGTTGGATTAGGAGAAGGGGGGAAGGAGGAGGGAGAGAGGGAAGAAAGGGGGGCGCCGCCCCCCCTCCTTGTCCAATTCGGTCTAGAGGGGGAGGGGGGGCGCGGCCTGCCCTGGCCGCCCCTCCTCTTCTCCACTAAGGCCCATGTAGGCCCATTAAACCCCTGGGGGTTCCGGTAACCCCCGGTACTCCGGTATATATCCGATAACCCCCGGAACCATTCCGGTGTCCGAATATAGTAGTCCAATATATCAATCTTCATGTCTCGACCATTTCGAGACTCCTCATCATGTCCGTGATCACATCCAGGACTCCGAACTACCTTCGGTACATCAAAACATATAAACTCATAATATAACTGTCATCGAAACTTTAAGCATGCGGACCCTACGGGTTCGAGAACTATGTAGACATGACCGAGACACATCTTCGGTCAATAACCAATAGCGGAACCTGGATGCTCATATTGGCTCCCACATATTCTACGAAGATCTTTATCGGTCAAACCGCGTAACAACATATGTTGTTCCCTTTGTCATCGGTATGTTTCTTGCCCGAGATTCGATCGTCGGTACTCAATACCTAGTTCAATATCGTTACCGGTAAGTCTCTTTACTCGTTCCGTAATACATCATCCCGCAACTAACTCATTAGTTGCATTGCTTGCAAGGCTTATAGTGATGTGCATTACCGAGTGGGCCCAGAGATACCTCTCCGACAATCGGAGTGACAAATCCTAATCTCGAAATAGGCCAACCCAACAAGTACCTTCGGAGACACCTGTAGAGCACCTTTATAATCACCCAGTTATGTTGTGACGTTTGGTAGCACACAAAGTGTTCCTCTGGTAAACGGGAGTTGCATAATCTCATAGTCATATGAACATGTATAAGTCATGAAGAAAGCAATAGCAGAACACTAAACGATCGTGTGCTAAGCTAACGGAATGGGTCAAGTCAATCACATCATTCTCCTAATGATGTGATCCCGTTAATCAAATGACAACTGATGTCAATGGCTAGGAAACATAACCATCTTTGATCAACGAGCTAGTCAAGTAGAGGCATACTAGTGACACTCTGTTTGTCTATGTATTCACACATGTATTATGTTTCCGGTTAATACAATTCTAGCATGAATAATAAACATTTATCATGAAATAAGGAAATAATTAATAACTTTATTATTGCCTCTAGGGCATATATTCTTCAGTCTCCCACTTGCACTAGACTCAATAATCTAGTTCACATCACCATTTGATTTAACATCAATAGTTCACATCACCATGTGATTGACACCCATAGTTCACATCGTCATGTGACCAACACCCAAAGGGTTTACTAGAGTAAATAATCTAGTTCACACAGCTATGTGATTAATACCCAAAGAGTACTAAGGTGTGATCATGTTTTGCTTGTGAGGGAAGTTTAGTCAACGGGTCTGCCACATTTAGATCCGTATGTATTTTGCAAATTTCTATGTCAACAATGCTCTGCACGGAGCTACTCTAGCTAATTGCTCCCACTTTCAATATGTATCCAGATTGAGACTTTGAGTCATCTGGATCAGTGTCAAAACTTGCATCGACGTAACCCTTTACGATGAACCTTTTGTCACCTCCATAATCGAGAAACATATCCTTATTCCACTAAGGATAATTTTGACCAATGTCCAGTGATCTACTCCTAGATCACTATTGTACTCCCTTGCCAAACTCAGTGTAGGGTATACAATAGATCTGTTACACAGCATGACATACTTTATAGAACCTATGGCTGAGGCATAGGGAATGACTTTCATTCTCTTTCTATCTTCTGCCGTGATCGGGTTTTGAGTCTTACTCAATTTCACACCTTGTAACACAGGCAAGAACTCTTTCTTTGACTGTTCCTTTTTAAACTACTTCAAAATCTTGTCAAGGTATGTACTCATTGAAAATTTTTATCAAGCGTCTTGATCTATCTCTATAGATCTTGATGCTCAATATGTAAGCAGCTTCACCGAGGTCTTTCTTTGAAAAACTCCTTTCAAACACTCCTTTATGCTTTCCAGAAAAATTCTACATTATTTCTGATCAACCATATGTCATCCACATATACTTATCAGAAATGCTATAGTGCTCCCACTCACTTCTTGTAAATACAGGCTTCACCGCAAGTCTGTATAAAATTATATGCTTTGATCAACTTATCAAAGTGTATATTCCAACTCCGAGATGATTGCACCAGTCCATAGATGGATTGCTGGAGCTTGCATATTTTGTTAGCACCTTTAGGATTGACAAAACCTTCTGGTTGCATCATATACAACTCTTCTTTAATAAATCCATTAAGGAATGCAGTTTTGTTTATCCATTGGCCATGTTTCATAAAATGTGGCAATTTGCTAACATGATCCGGACAGACTTAAGCATAGATACGAGTGAGAAACTCTCACCGTAGTCAACACCTTGAACTTGTCAAAAACCTTTTGTGACAATTCTAGCTTTGTAGATAGTAACACTACTATCAGCGTCAGTCTTCTTCTTGAAGATCCATTTATTCTTGATGGCCTGCCGATCATTGGGCAAGTCAATCAAAGTCCATACTTTGTTCTCATTCATGGATCTCATCTCAGATTTCATGGCCTCAAGATATTTCGCGGAATCTAGGCTCATCATCGCTTCCTCATAGTTCGTAGGTTCGTCATGATCAAGTAACATGACCTCCAGAATAGGATTATCGTACCACTCTGGTGCGGATCTCACTCTGGTTTACCTACAAGGTTTGGTAGTAACTTGATCTGAAGCTACATGATCATCATCATTAGCTTCCTCACTAATTGGTGTAGTAGTCACAGGAACAGATTTCTGTGATGAACTACTTTCCAATAAGGGAGAAGGTACAGTTACCTTATCAAGTTCTACTTTCCTCCCACTCACTTCTTTCGAGAGAAACTCCTTCTCGAGAAAGGATCCATTCTTATCAACAAAGATCTTGCCTTCGGATCTGTGATAGAAGGTGTACCCAACAGTTTCCTTTGGGTATCCTATGAAGAAACAGTTCTCCGATTTGGGTTTGAGCTTATCAGGATGAAACCTTTTCATATAAGCATCATAACCCCAAACTTTAAGAAACGACAACTTTGGTTTCTTGCCAAACCACAGTTCATACAGTGTCGTCTCAACGGATTTAGATGGTGCCCAATTTAACGTGAATGTAGTTGTCTCTAATGCATAACCCCAAAACGATAGTGGTAGATCGGTAAGAGACATCATATATTGCACAATATCTAATAAAGTACAGTTACGACGTTTGGATACACCATTACACTGTGGTGTTCCAGGTGGCGTGAGTAGTGAAACTATTTCACATTGTTTTAACTGAAGGCCAAACTCGTAACTCAAATATTTTACCTCTGCGATCATATCGTAGAAACTTTTATTTTCTTGTTACGATGATTCTCCACTTCACTCTGAAATTCTTTGAACTTTTCAAATGTTTCAGACTTGTGTTTCATCAAGTAGATATACCCATATCTGCTCAAATCATCTGTGAAGGTCAGAAAATAAAGATACTTGCCGCGAGCCTTAACACTCATCGGACCGCATATATCAGTATGTATTATTTCCAATAAGTCAGTTACTCGCTCCATTGTTCCAGAGAACGAAGTCTTAGTCATCTTGCCCATGAGGCATGGTTCGCAAGCATCAAGTGATTCATAATCAAGCGATTCCAAAAGTCCATCAGCATGGAGTTTCTTCATGCACTTTACACCAATATGACCTAAACGATAGTGCCACAAATAAGTTACACTATCATTATTAACTTTGCATCTTTTGGCTTCAATATTATGAAAATGTGTATCACCACGATCGAGATCCAACAAACCATTTTCATTGGGTGTATGACCATAGAAGGTTTTATTCATGTAAACAGAACAACAATTATTCTCTAACTTAAATGAATAACCGTATTGCAATAAACATGATCAAATCATATTCATGCTCAACGCAAACATAAAATAACACTTATTTAGGTTCAACACTAATCCCGAAAGTATAGAGAGTGTGCGATGATGATCATATCAATCTTCGAACTACTTCCAACACACATCGTCACTTCGCCCATAACAAGTCTCTGTTTATTTTGCAACTCCCGTTTCGAGTTACTACTCTTAGCAACCGAACCAGTATCAAATACCGAGGGGTTGCTATGAACACTAGTAAAATACACATCAATAATCTGTATATGAAATACACTTGTGTTCACTTTGCCATCCTTCTTATCCGCCAAATACTTGGGGCAGTTCTGCTTCTAGTGACCAGTCCCTTTGCAGTAGAAGCACTTAGTCTCATGCTTAGGTACAGACTTGGGCTTCTTCACTTGAGTAGCAACTTGCTTGCCGTTCTTCTTGAAGTTCCCCGTCTTCCCTTTGCCCTTTTCTTGAAACTTGTGGTCTTGTAAACCATCCACACTTGATGCTTTTCTTGATTTCTACCTTCGTCGATTTCAGCATCACGAAGAGCTTGGAAATCGTTTCCGTTTTATCCCTTGCATATTATAGTTCATCACGAAGTTCTAGTAACTTGGTGATAGTGACTAGAGAATTCTGTTAATCACTATTTTATCTGGAAGATTAACTCCCACTTGATTCAAGTGATTGTAGTACTCAGACATTCTGAGCACATGCTCACTAGCTGAGCAATTCTCCTCCATCTTGTAGGCAAAGTACTGTCAGAGGTCTTATACCTCTCGACACGGGCATGAGTATGAAATACCAATTTCAACTCTTGGAACATCTTATATGGTCCGTGGCGTTCAAAACATTTTTGAAGTCCTGGTTCTAAGCCGTAAAGCATGGCGCACTAAACTATCAAGTAGTCATCATACCGAGCTTTTGTCAAAACGTTCATAACGTCTGGATCTGCTCCTGCAATAGGTCTGTCACCTAGCGGTGCATCAAGGACATAATTGTTCTGTGCAGCAATGAGGAAAATCCTCAGATCACGGACCAAGTCCGCATCATTACTACTAACATCTTTCAACTTAATTTTCTCTAGGAACATATCAAAATATAAATGGGGAGCAATAAGGCGAGCTATTGATCTACAACATAGATATGCTAATACTATCAGGACTAAGTTCATGATAAATTAAAGTTTAATTAATCATATTACTTAAGATCTCCCACTTATATAGACATCCCTGTAATCCTCTAAGTGGTCACGTGATCCATACCAACTAAACCATGTCCGATCATCACGTGAGATGGAGTAGTTTCAATGGTGAATGAGGGAGTCCTGGATTAGGGGGTCTCCGGACAGCCGGACTATATCCTTTGGCTGGACTGTTGGACTATGAAGATACAAGATTGAAGACTTCGTCCCGTGTCCGGATGGGACTCTACTTGGCGTGGAAGGCAAGCTAGGCAATACGGATATGTATATCTCCTCCTTTGTAACCGACCTTGTGTAACCCTAGCCCCCTCCGGTGTCTATATAAGCCGGAGGGTTTTAGTCCGTAGGACAACACACAACCATACCATAGGCTAGCTTCTAGGGTTTAGCCTCTCTGATATCGTGGTAGATCTACTCTTGTAATACTCATATCATCAAGAATAATCAAGCAGGACGTAGGGTTTTACCTCTATCAAGAGGTCCCGAACCTGGGTAAACATCGTGTCCCCTGCCTCTTGTTACCATCCGCCTTAGACGCACAGTTCGGGATCCCCTACCCGGGATCCGCCGGTTTTGACACCGACATTGGTGCTTTCATTGAGAGTTCCGCTGTGTCGTCACCATAAGGCATGATGGCTCCTTCAATCATCGCTAGCGATGCAGTCCAGGGTGAGGCTTTCCTCCCCAGACAGATCTTCATATTCGATGGCTTTGCACCGCGGGCCAATTCGCTTGGCCATCCGGAGCAGATTGAGAGCTACGCCCCTGGCCATCAGGTCAGATTTGGAAACTTGAACTACACGGCCGATATCTGCGGAGACTTGATCTTCGACAGGTTCGAGCCCATGCCGGATGTGCCGCGCAGTCGCGATGAGCATGACGTAACTCTGCCGTCGGACAGTGTTTGGGAGATCGCATCCGCAGCTACTCCGGCCTTTAATCCGGAGCAAGTCGCGCCATCCGAGAGCGGAGGGATGGACCCCACCATGGAGGCCGCACTCTCAGCGGCGATAGAGCCGGATACTGACTTCACCCCTTACGAGAGCCGTGTCACCAAACCACTGGATTCACCTCCAGCCACGGACTCCGAGCCGCTCACATCCGTGCCCGTCGAATCCGACTGGGAATCGATCATGGAGTTCACCTCCGCGGATATCTTTCAGCACTCGCCCTTCGGAGATGTGCTAAACTCATTAAGGTCTCTCTCCCTGCCAGGAGAACCTTGGCCGAACTATGTCCGGCTAGAATGGGATGCGGACGACGAAGAAATTCGCCGCCCACCCACCACCCACTTAGTAGCCACTGTCGACAACTTGACCGACATGCTCGACTTCAGCTCCGAAGACTTCGACGGTATGGACGACGAAGCCGGAGACGAACCGGAACCACCGCCCACAGGGCGCTGGACCGCTACTTCATCACATGACGTATACATGGTGGACACCCCCGACGAAGCCAATGGCGATGAGAAAGCGGAGGATGACCCCTCCAAGAAGCAACCAGACGTCAGCGGCGCCGCTCTAAGTTCCGCCATAGTAAAAGAGATGACAACTGCACCACCCCGGTGGCAGAACGCAATCAAGATGCAAACTGCACACATAGTACGGATCCGATGTCCGAACACGATGACGCCAAAGATACGCCTCATCAATCCCCGACTAGGGAAGAAAACAGTCTGGACGAAGATGCACCCATCATCCCAGAAACACACTTGGAGCAAGAGAACCTCCGCAGAAGGCTTATTGCCACAGCGAGAAGCCTGAAGAAATAGAAGCAAAGGCTCAAGGTCGCACAAAATACGCTCAACAACAAGTGGAACAAAGTAACAAAGTATGGTGGAAGTTACCATCCAAATAGCTATCAAAAACACAAGCTATTACCGGAATTCGACAATGAGGCCTTCGAGCCCATACAACCGAAGAGTGATACGGCCAACAGGCTGGATCCACCACCCTGTGAACGCGATAGAGCAGCTAACAAAGTCACGCATAAGTCAACACACGATCTACGTGAGAACTCGCGTCAAAAATCTGGCGCGACCAGATCTATTTATGGATCTAGGAAGCGCGCTACGGTACACAACCAACACCGAATACTACAACCGTCTGAACACCATGGCGCATCCCAATACAGGGGTGCCGCACATCCTTTATGTTTCACTTGAGGTGTTGGATCACGAATTCTCAGAGGGATTCAAACCGGTGAACATAGAGGCGTACGACGGAACCATAGACCCTGGAGTCTGGATAGAGGACTTCATCCTCCACATCCATATGGCTCGTGGAGACGATCTCCACGCCATTAAATGCTTGCCCCTAAAGCTTAAAGGGCCAGCTAGGCACTGGCTGAAAAGCCTCCCCGAAAACTCAACTGGAAGTTGGGAGGAGCTCGAGGACACTTTCCGGGCCAATTTTCAAGGGACTTATGTCCGACCTCCGGATGCAGACGATTTAAGTCATATAACCCAACAGTCCGGAGAGTCCGCCCGAAAGCTTTGGAACATGTTCCTCACCAAGAAGAACCAAATTGTCGACTGTCCGGACACCGAAGCCTTAGCAGCTTTCAAACATAGCGTCCAAGATGAATGGCTCACCAGACACCTCGGTCAAGAAAAACTGAGAACAATGGCAGCCCTAACAAGCCTCATGACCCGCTTTTGCGCGGGTGAGGACAGCTGGTTGGCCCGTAGCAGCACCAGCGACCCAAGCACATCCGAAGTCAGGGATGGCAATGGTAAACCATGACACAACAAAAACAAGTGTCAAAATAAAGAAGGTAGCCCAGATAACACGGCGGTAAACGTCGGATTCGGGGGCTCTCGACCAGGTCAGCGGAAAAAGCCTTTCAAAGACAGTAGAGAAGGACAATATGGCCTAAACAAAATTCTTGACAAACTCTGTCAGATTCACGGCGCCCCAGACAAACTTGCAAATCATACCCACAGAGAATGTTGGGTCTTCAAGCAGGCCGGCAAGCTAAAGGCCGAACACAAAGGGGAAGAGACACCAAGCGAAGACGAGGATGAACCTCGCCAGCAAAGCGCTGGAGGACAGAAAAAGTTCCCACCAGAGGTTAAAATAGTAAACGTGATCCATGTGACAAAGGGGAGGAGCAATCACGCACCTCGATGCACACGCGCCATAAAGCCCGTCGCCCCCAGGCTCAACCCCTGGTTGGCCTGCCCGATCACTTTTGATCGTAGGGATCACAATATAAATATCCGGCGCGAAGGACTGACGGCCTTGGTGTTAGACCCAATAATAAATGGGTACCATTTCACAAGGGTCCTAATGGACGGCGGCAGTGGTCTAAATCTGATATATCAGGACACGGTCCGCAAAATGGGGATAGACCCGACACAAATAAGCCACAGTAATACTACCTTCAAGGGAGTAATACCAGGCCAAGAGGCCCGCTGTACGGGCTCTCTACCACTAGAGGTGGTATTCGGTTCTCCCGATAACTTCCGAAGCGAAACGTTAACTTTTCACATCGCTCCATTACGAAGTGATTATCAAGCACTGCTCGGAAGAGCGGCTTTCACTCGTTTTAACACAATACCGCATTATGATTTTCTCAAGCTCAAGGTGCCCGGTCCGCGAGGCGTCATCACAGTTAGCGGAAATGCCAACCGTTCTTTACGTACGGAAGAGGACGCGGCGGCTCTAATAGCCGCACACTAGACGGCCTCAACAACCAGAAAAGATGGCAGGTTGTCAAGACCACGGACGCGTTTAGACGAGTCCGGCGTTCCATCGTACATGCATGAGATTGGTTTTCGAACCCTCATAAAATGATACCAGGGGCTTCCCGCGTGTATTTAAGGCCAGCCCGGCTCAAACAGGCCTCTCTGGAATTTTCATAATTTATTCTTCTTTTTGGCATGACAACTTTCACCTAAGTTCTTTCCTTTTGCAGGTGACAATCGTGCTATACCCGTCCAGGACACGGCACAACGGAGACACAGGCGCAGACGTGTAGCAGGGACCCGCCCAAAGGTTTCTTTTTAGATTAAGGCCCTACATAAACCTTTTTTGCTGTCTTTTGTTGCTCACATCCTCCGGATACTCAACACAACTGAGAAGGATGCCGGCGTTATTGGCATGTGGCCACGCCAGGATTTTGCATGTACCTGGACACACGGGGTTTCTTATAAAGGGCATTGTTTAGCCCGGTATATGTTATAAAGACCAAACACCTTAGGGAGTGTTCGGCGTCGCGAGTTTGGACCTATATGCATCAGCTCCGAATCATGTCTTTGGTCAAATGTTGGGTTTTCTCAGCTCCCAAGTTTTGGTACCTTACGTTCCGTTATATCGGCTAAGGTAGCACTGGGAGAACTACTGCGATTGTGCCCTGGTTCATCCGGATGAGCACCTCAGTAGAGAAAGTCAAAAACTGACTGTCATGATATAGCGAGAGACTGGTCAACCACTCGATGACTAATCGGAATCTTCGGGATTCCTCTGCATTAACGAAGGGCCGTTTCCCGGTCATGTATGAACGCGCCCCGTATTCGGACGAGCGTAGAAGTACCAGGGGCTATATAGTAGCCCCACTGTCAAACTCCCATGGCTAAGTGAAAGTGTTAAAGCAATATAGTCTGATTGCCTCGTTCGCTATGCTATCACCTCCTTAACGAACCAAGACGTTGGATCAAGTGTGAATATGCATCTTTTGCGAACACCCCCACATTATATGCGTGGGGGCAGAAGCCGACGACTGCAAACTTTTAGGTTATATACAATATATACATAAACGGCCGCACATGAGGCATCATAGTACTTTCGGGCAAAAGTATAAATACATCCTTGATTAATTCAGAAAAACATTGTTTGCACAATGGGACTACATGTCACTGGAAAATAATATTCTTCGAGCACTGAGCCTCTATCGAACGAGCGCCTTCAAGGACTTCTTCAAAGTAGTGCTCGGCAGCCACTCGGCCTATGGCCGAACCCTGTGCCACAACAGTGGTGGCATCCATCTTCGCCCAGTATGTTTTGACACGGGCAAGGACCATCCGCGAGCCTTCTATGCACGTCGATTTCCTTACAGCATCGATGCGTGGCACATCATCAAGGAATTGTTGCACTAAGATAAAGTAGCTATTCGGCCTTGGCCCTCCCGGCCACAGATGATCCACAACGGACCTCATGGCAAGTCCGGACAACCTATGGAGCTCGGCCCAACCGGTCAATCACTCATTTAGCAGCAGCGAACGAACTAGAGCGTGAAACTGTGACCAAAACAGCTTTTCCACTTCGGGACCATTCTGATCCTTGAAGTACGCGGCCGCATCAGCAGCACTTGCAGCCAAATCCATATACGCGTCCGCAGAACTCCATAGCCGGTCCAGAGGAGCATACTTCGGATCTCCGAACTTAGTCCGCAACAAGAAGGGCTTCCCAGACACGATATCTGCAGCTTGATTCAGCTCCTCCTTCGTCGCTCTAATTTTGGAGTGGGCTTCCTTGGCAGCCACCCGGGCCTTCTCCAGGTCCGTCACCTTCGCCCGGTTTTCTTCTTCAAGAAGCCAGTAATGGTCAGCAACATCTTTTAACTCTACAACCATCTTGGCTATTTTTCCTTGCTTTCGCAATGCGCGGCCTGTTCGGCCCTTAACTCTTCGGCCGCCTTTAAAGCGGCCGCATTGCTACTCCTTGCTTGCTCCTTGGCTCGGGCAAGCTCCACCCGAAGGGTCTCCACGGTGGCAGCTCCATCTGCAGTCACAACATATTAAAGATACTGGCATCATGCTGCTCTTATTATCTGACAATCACCAGAAAAATCATTCACCCTGAGCCTCGTCAAGCCGCTTGTTGATAAGAACGATGTCGGCATCTGCCGCATCTAGTTGCCGCCTTAGTTCGATAAACTCATCAATCCGGCTAGCCACCGGAGCTTCAACCACCTGCACATAAAGGCGGTCTGGTTATTACCTGGGACTACGATCCTCTGTTTGCCGCCGTTCTCAATGACAACCAGAGTCTGAGGGGCTACTATCTGCATCGGCATACCTAATGTATGCGGTACTGTTAAAAGCATACATTATTTCACATAACTCGAAGCCTTTCAGCAGACTCATAAAAGCTTCATGCAACCCGCTTTCAGCAGATGAAATCCTCTCAATTACCGTACCCATTAGCGTACGATGCGCTTCCGAGACGGCAGCTTGCCTCAGGAGATCCTTCAGCGCGTCCGACCGCACACTATACGGACCCTTGCTGTCACTCCTTATGAGCCGGATACTTGGGATTCCGGGTAGCCAAAGGGTTACCCTCTGGCCCTAGTGGATCCGGAGATACCCTTCGCGACGACACTTCAAGGTCGCCCGCTTCTTGAGTTGGGGAGTCCGGGGGAGGGATTTCGCTCTCCATCATCTCCGGAAGAAGATCCCCCGAAGATGAACTCTGTCGAGAAGGGCTGCGATCCGGACTACAATTTATAAGCATCGGTTATTGTCTTCAGAAGTAAGGTAGGATATCTTCACTATTAAGTACTTTTTGATTACTTACAACTCGGTAGAGGGTTGATCCCCGCGCGGAAATTGTGCGGCAAGAATACCCTCTGAGGTAGGACCCTTTGGCTGAGATTTCTTCTCCTGTTTGGAAACCTTAGTTTCCGGATCTTTGGAGGTAGTCCTCTTCCTTCCCCGGGGAGAAAGAATGTCAGATTCTTCCCCTGTGTTATCCTCCCTCGCGGAAGCGCTCATTCCCTCGGTTGGAATAGGTAGCGAAGGAGGCCCACTTTCACCCTCTTTACTCCCCCCTTCATCTTCCTTTGAGGGCACTAGACAAGATGCTGGCTCGAGCATCTTTTCCAGCACCGGATTGTCCAAGCCCTCAGGAAGGGGGGCCGAACACCGGATCATCTTCGCCTTTGTTATCCAGTCCTGGTCAAAGAACGATTCTTCAGAATGATGTCATGATAAATAAAAGGACAGTGTGTTCGGCCATGGGATTACTTACTTGGACAGCAGGGCGGTTGCATCTTAGGCCCACGTCCTCGGTGGTGTTCGGACACTCTATTTTGGGTCCAAAAAACGATTTGTACATCTCCTCTTGTGTCATGCCGAGGAAATGCTGAATAGGGCGCGGTCCTTCCGGATTGAATTCCCACATACGGAGGGGTCGGCGTTTGCAAGGCTGGACTCGACGAACCAGCATAACTTGCATCACCATAACCAGACTGAGGTCTCCCTCGAAGAGATCTCAGATACGGCTCTGCAGTACTGGCACGTCCTTGGCTGGACCCCAGCTCAGCCCCCTGCTGATCCATGACATCAGTTGTGGTGGGGGGCCCGAGCGAAAGGTGGGGGCAGCTACCCATTTGGCACTTCGGGGGGTTATAATGTAAAACCACTCCCGTTGCCACAATCCGGATACCTCTGGAAAGGAACCCTTTGGCCATGGAGCGTCAGCCATTTTGCTTATTAAAGCACCTCCGCACGCTGCATACTGCCCCTCGACCATCTTCGGCTTCACATCGAAGGTCTTGAGCCACATGCCGAAGTGAGGGGCAATGCGGAGGAAGGACTCACATACGACAATGAATGATGAGATGTGAAGAAGGGAATCCGAGGCCAGATCATGAATATCCAGCCCGTAATAGTACATAAGACCCCTAACAAAGGGATCCAGTGCGAGGCCTAGCCCTCGGAGGAAGTGGGAGACGAACGCGACACTTTCGTTGGGTTTGGGAGTAGGGACGATATGCCCTCGGGCGGGTAGCCTATGCGAAATTTCGGTGGTTGGATATCTGGCCTCCCTCAACCTTTTGATGTCCTCCTCCATGACGGAGGAAGGCATCCACCGGCCTTGAAGGTTGGATCCAGACATGATTGAAGGTCTGAAGCACCTGACCTGAGCTTTGGGTGTTAGAACTCGAGGCAGGGAAGGATTCGATTGAGCGCGGGGGGGGGGGAGAAAAAGCCTTGTCCCTTTATAAAGGGGGTGAATATCAGGCGTCCTCCTCGTGGCCATTTGAGACTTACCTAAGATCTAGGAGTCATACCAACAGGCACGGTTGGGTTACCCACGTTTGTATTGATGAGAATCCCGTGATAAGGGGAACACGATCTCTGCTTTGACAAGACGTGTCAAGAAACCGCCTCGCGTCATGTGCGGGGCTGGTTAAAGAACGGTTCGAATAATGACCGAGCCGTGGCATGATGTCATGCTGTCAAAACGTGTCAGCAGATTAGATTTGTGGAAATATTATTCTCTCTATGGTGGTATGTGGAACTTATTTTGTAGGGTCGGACACTATCCTTGTATTCAAACTCTTTCGTGGTGTATTCGGAGGAGGAACCCGCCTTGCAATGCCGAAGACAATACTGCGCGCCGGACTATCGTCATTGAAGCCTGGTTCAGGGGCTACTGAGGGAGTCCTGGATTAGGGGGTCTCTGGACAACCGGACTATATCCTTTGGCCGGACTGTTGGACTATGAAGATACAAGATTGAAGACTTTGTCCCGTGTCCGGATGGGACTGTACTTGGCGTGGAAGGCAAGCTAGGCAATACGGATATGTATATGTCCTCCTTTGTAACTGACCTTGTGTAACCCTAACCCCCTCCAGTGTCTATATAAGCCAGAGGGTTTTAGTCCGTAGGACAACATACAATCATACCATAGGTTAGCTTCTAGGGTTTAGCCTCTCTGATCTCGTGGTAGATCTACTCTTGTAATACTCATATCATCAAGAACAATCAAGCAGGACGTAGGGTTTTACCTCTATCTAGAGGGCCCGAACCTGGGTAAACATTGTGTCCCCTGCCTCCTGTTACCATCTGCCTTAGACGCACAGTTCGGGATCCCCTACCCGAGATCCGCCGGTTTTGACACCGACAGTGAACATCACTATGTTGATCATATCTACTATATGATTCACGCTCAACCTTTCGGTCTCAGTGTTCCGAGGCCATATCTGTTATATGCTAGGCACGTCAAGTTTAACCTGAGTATTCCGCGTATGCAACTGTTTTGCACCCGTTGTATTTGAACGTAGAGCCTATCACACCCGATCATCACGTGGTGTCTCAGCACGAAGAACTTTCACAACGGTGCATACTCAGGGAGAACACTTATACCTTGATAATTTAGTGAGAGATCATATTATAATGCTACCGTCAATCAAAGCAAGATAAGATGCATAAAAGATAAACATCGCATGCAATCAATATAAGTGATATGATATGGCCATCATCATCTTGTGCTTGTGATCTCCATCTCCGAAGCACCTGTCATGATCACCATCGTCACCGGCGCGACACCTTGATCTCCACCGTAGCATCGTTGTCGTCTCGCCATCTTATGCTTCTACGACTATCGCTACCGCTTAGTGATAAAGTAAAGCATTACAGGGCGATTGCATTGCATACAATAAAGAGACAACCATATGGCTCCTACCAGTTGTTGATAACTCAGTTACAAAACATGATCATCTCATACAATAAAATATAACATCATGCCTTGACCATATCACATCACAACATGCCCTGCAAAAACAAGTTAGACGTCCTCTACTTTGTTGTTGCAAGTTTTACGTGGCTGCTACAGGCTGAGCAAGAACCGTTCTTACCTACACATCAAAACCACAACGATAGTTCGTCAAGTTAGTGCTGTTTTAACCTTCTCAAGGACCGGGAGTAGCCACACTCGGTTCAACTAAAGTTGGAGAAACTGACACCCGCCAGCCACCTGTGTGCAAAGCACGTCGGTAGAACCAGTCTCGCGTAAGCGTACGTGTAATGTCGGTCCGGGCCGCTTCATCCAACAATACCGCCGAACCAAAGTATGACATGCTGGTAAGTAGTATGACTTGTATCGCCCACAACTCACTTGTGTTCTACTCGTGCATATGAATTCTACGTGTAAAACCTGGCTCGGATGCCACTGTTGGGGAACGTAGTAATTTCAAAAAAATTCCTACGCACGCGCAAGATCATGGTGATGCATAGCAATGAGAGGGGAGAGTGTTGTCCACGTACCCTCGTAGACCAAAAGCGGAAGCGTTAGCACAACGCGGTTGATGTAGTCGTACGTCTTCACGATCCGACCGATCAAGTACCGAACGCACGGCACCTCCGAGTTCAGCACACGTTCAGCTCGATGACGTCCCTCGAACTCCGATCCAGCCGAGTTTTGAGGGAGAGTTTCGTCAGCACGACGGCGTGGTGATGATGATGTTCTACTGACGCAGGGCTTCGCCTAAGCATCGCTACGATATTATCGAGGTGGATTCTGGTGGAGGGGGGCACCGCACACGGCTAAGAGATCAATGATCAATTTTTGTGTCTATGGGGTGCCCCCTGCCCCCGTATATAAAGGAGCAAGGGGGAGAGGCGGCCGACCAGGAGGAGGCGCGCCAGGAGGAGTCCTACTCCTACCGGCAGTAGGACTCCCTCCCTTCCTTGTTGGATTAGGAGAAGGGGGAAGGAGGAGGGAGAGTGGAAGGAAAGGGGGAGGCGCCCCCCTCCTTGTCCAATTCGGACTAGAGGGGGAGGGGGCGCGCGGCCTGCCCTGGCCGCCCCTCCTCTTCTCCACTAAGGCCCATGTAGGCCCATTAAACCCCTGGGAGGTTCCGGTAACCCCCGGTACTCCGATATATATCCGATAACCCCCAGAACCATTCCGGTGTCTGAATATAGTCGTCCAATATATCAATCTTCATGTCTCGACCATTTCGATACTCCTTGTCATGTACGTGATCACATCCGGGACTCCGAACTACCTTCGGTACATCAAAGCATATAAACTCATAATATAACTGTCATCGAAACTTTAAGCGTGCGGACACTACGGGTTTGAGAACTATGTAGACATGACCGAGACACATCTCCGGTCAATAACCAATAGCGGAACCTGGATGCTCATATTGGCTCGCACATATTCTACGAAGATCTTTATCGGTCAAACCGCATAACAACATATGTTGTTCCCTTTGTCATCGGTATGTTACTTGCCCGAGATTCGATCGTCGGTATCTCAATACCTAGTTCAATCTCGTTACCGGTAAGTCTCTTTACTCGTTCCGTAATACATCATCCCGCAACTAACTCATTAGTTGCATTTCTTGCAAGGCTTATAGTGATGTGCATTACCGAGTGGGCCTAGAGATACCTCTCCGACAATCCGAGTGACAAATCCTAATCTCGAAATACGCCAACCCAACAAGTACCTTCAGAGACACCTATAGAGCACCTTTATAATCATCCAGTTACATTGTGACGTTTGGTAGCACACAAAGTGTTCCTCTGGTAAACGGGAGTTGCATAATCTCATAGTCATAGGAACATGTATAAGTCATGAAGAAAGCAATAGCAGAATACTAAACGATCGTGTGCTAAGCTAACGGAATGGGTCAAGTCAATCACATCATTCTCCTAATGATGTGATATCGTTAATAAAATGACAACTCATGTCAATGGCTAGGAAACATAACCATCTTTGATCAACGAGCTAGTCAAGTAGAGGCATACTAGCGACACTTTGTTTGTCTATGTATTCACACATGTATTATGTTTGCGGTTAATACAATTCTAGCATGAATAATAAACATTTATCATGAAATAAGGAAATAAATAATAACTTTATTATTGCCTCTAGGGCATATTTCCTTCATTATTTAGGGAAATAAAAGCTTTTTCTACTCTGAACTTTAGTGACTTTTGTATAATCAATTGCCCTCGGGCATGTAATAAGGTTGCAGACGTTTTAGCGTTGTACGGGTCAAAGATGGAGCCTGCATCCCCAAGCCTTATGGACAGGTCTCGCCCTACCTTATGGACAGGTGGCTGCTCGGCACATTGATTAATAGAATGAAATGTTCAAAAAAGTGACACATATAGAAGACATGGTATCTCTTCTCACCTTGGCATACAAATGCAGATTAATGTTGGCAGTTGGACAAATAATATTGATACGTTTCTTGCTAGAATTTACTCCCCCCGTCTCCTAATAATATAGGAGTGTGTTCGACACTACACATCATCGTGGCAGAAAGATGTTCAGGTTCCCTCTTCCCCGTGAATTAGCAACACTTCCACAGTACTAGTGGCTGGGCCGCCACCTGGTGGCGCCTCTTGATGTGGGATTGTGCGCACTAATCAAGTTGTCGTGCTTGTTAATGTTCCTTTATGACAGTAGGCGAAATTGTGCACTCGTATCTTGTAAACGGGGCGGCTAGTTGGGTTCCTAATCTAAGCTTGGTTATGCATATTGGGCTCTTCACACTTCCCAATATCCAGCACTTACATTAGAGTGGCTGGTTGGGTCCTAATCTTTAGAAATGACTAATGGTCATTGATCTCAGCTAACAATGCAAGAATAGTCACAACATGAAGAAATGACATCTGACATTCATATAAGAGACCTTTATTGCAGTCACAACATGAATTCGGAAATGACAGGCATAATTATAAGCCAAAAATTAATTACAAAGAGAATTTTTAGTGACAATCATAGAAAGAAAAATGAGTTGAGCCCTTTGCTCCTACATACCTAAGAAGCATACGTAAATCAAAATCATAGTCCATCTCACTGCACAGAGAGGAGCGACATCCCAACAATAGCCGATAAGACAACGATCCACCCTGGGACAATCTATATAGGAGAACCCAAATCACAATTAAATAATTACCCAAAGATAGCACAGAGTGACAGGAGGCTTTATGCTCGAGTATATACACTCCCTTGCTCTAACAGTTTCACGAGCATTTTGTGAGCATGCTTGTAGCCCAAAAAGAAATCAAAGTGAAAGTGTAAAATACTTCTTGATATGGTTGTGACTTATGAATTGCAAGAGTGTGGTTAGCATTTAGTAAACTCACTTGGATTTGTTCTGGACAATATTTTGTGCTTCCTTCCCTAACCAAAATCTAATGAAGGGAAAGAAAGAACACCAGTGCTGAAAGACTAAAATTCCTGCAATCTGAAAAGAACATAAGTACATATGAAACCTAATATGTGTGTGCCCGTGTGAGACACATCGGTAAGAAGTGAGAACAGGTGCAGCATACAATTTCCCTCTGTGATGGATAAGCTTGTCTTAACATTCTTAGATTGCTTTGAAGCTTATATATTTTAGCTTTATAAGAGAAACATTCTTCTGTTCTAGAGATGCCTACATAAAAATATTAGTTAATGTGTATAAATCTAGAAACCATGAAATTATTGAAACAGTTAAGTACCCAGAAAACGTTGCTGGTGTGCTCCACGCAAAGAAGCATACAAGGCTTATGTTATTTACTTTTCTATTTATATTTGTTAATGTGGCACAATCAAAAAGTCTTACTAATTAATTTTAACTAATTATGTCCACACTATACTTTGAAGCATTCCAGCCATTTAAATATATCATGATACAGAATGCGGAAGTTGAAATTGCCAGAGCATCTATTTTTGCAAATGAGAATTATTGACAGTTGGTCCTTCTGTATATAGATGAGATTACATTGCTCAATTTAGTCAAAAGAGGACATTATCATATCGAAAAGACTCAACCCTATAAATAGAATAACTATTAACTTACAATCTCAAGAACCGTCAGACATCCAGCTAGTTTGTAATGACCATGCTATCTGTACCCAATAAATTTAATTATGTAACCATTTAACCATTCCCAAAGAATTGGAAGGGGTATAGAATGGAGTAAGTACAATAACCGCACTACTGATTTCCTCCATACACAGACATTTTGAAATGGAGTATCCTGAGGTAGGAGAGAGATAGTGAAACAGTTGGAATAACAATCATCTTAAATTGAAAATTAAGTATGAGATAAATGTTACCCTTTCCATAGAATCCAAGCAAGACTGCAATTGTAGAATATGTTCTTTTGCTTGAGCGTTTAAGCTATCTAATCCACCCATGTTTCTGGTAATAATTTGTCATCCCTCTTTTCTGAACCATTAGTCGATTTGATTCATCATTTTCTGATAATGTCCAAACTGATCCTCCAAAACTGAGGTCACTGTGACTATATTATTCAGTGCTATCGCTTTCCTTGCACTTGGTTTGATGATCAGACAAATTCTAGGATTCTTTTAAGGGAGAGCCTGTATTCAACATTAGACAGAGTGTACCTGAAATATAGACAAAGTAACTTCAGGTGATAATTACCCTGGCACGCTCAAGCATGTTTACACTACAAAAAAATACACTTCCGTGATGATACGTGTTTGTCACAGTAGGTCACGTTTTTTGTCATGCATGTACATCCATGATGATTTTATGACAGATTCAAGATAGTCATACCTGTGCTGTCGTAGAAGTGTTCCATGACATTACCAAAATTATCATCATGGAAGTGTCCACTTCCATGACGATAAATCGCACGTCACAGAAGTGCTTTCATCAACGGTGACCGACACGTGGCATCCGCCGTAACGGAACGCCGTTAAGTTATCGGGTCAGGTTTTGGATACGATAACCCGTTAACAGCCCCGACCAATGGGAAATTTCCACGTGTAAAATTCTTATTGGCCGGATGAAACACGTGTCAGCTCGTCAGTGGGTCAGATAGGCGCCTATGATATGTCGACACGTGCCACGGCCCACCACTGGCCCATTTAGCTTACAAAGCCGGCCCGTTTGACTTGGTCAAAAGTTAATGGGGTGGCCCATGAAAATCCTGTTAACGGTCTCTTTGCAAATAGCCCATTTTATGGCCCGTTAACTCACGACCCGTTAGGCCCTAAAGAAAATCGGCCCAACAACGTCATGTGGGCCGTCGAATATAACACCAACCCATTTCACTTTCGGCCCATGTATGGCCCACGATGTCTTTCGACCCATATGAGGCCTTCGTATCTTTCGGCCCTTTACAGGCCCACGGTGACTCTAGCCCATAATGAACAGTAATTTTCTTTATACCCATTAACGGCCCGTGATTTACATGGGCCGTTTCCAGCCCGTGTTAGCTTTCGGCCTATTGACGGCCCATACGTTCTTGGGCTCCTTTTCGGCCCTCGATTACTTCTGGCCTGTTACTGGCCTGTTCCCCTAATGGGCCAAATTCGGCCCAAGGCAAGAGTCGGCCCGTTACTGGCCTGTTCCCCTAATGGACCAAATTCGGCCCATGGCAAGAGTCGGCCCGTTACTGGCGTGTTACCCTAATGGGCCAAATTCAGCCCATGGCAAGAGTCGGCCCATTTCTGGTCTGTTAACCCGTTGCGCCATTTCCAGCCCGTCCTATATTCTAGCCCATTAACGACCCGTTATGCCTGTGCCAGAATTAAGCCTTTGCTGTCCTACGGCCTGTTAACGGCCTGTTACCGTGCTGGGCCGATACCAATTATGCCCAACTACGGCCCATGTAGACCCATTTATCCGACGGCCCGAGGCCCACCGATTACAGGCCCATTTATCGATGGCTTGTAGGAGACCCATGGATCCTACGGCCCGTATATGGCCCATGGTAGTTGCAACCACTAGCAAACCAGGGAAAAAGAAGACTAGGAAATAAATAAGGCCGAAACTAACGCTAGGCTATTAAGGCGATTGCACAGATTACATCCACTCGGCATCAAAGATCGCCACCAGTGCAAATATAGGGAACACCCTACACTATGAAAAATGGCTTGCTGTTTTCTTCAGCCGGTGGCTGCACATTAAGAATAAATTTTGTATCGCACCAAAACAAATTACAACTATATAAAAAAAGGAAGGTTGGCATAAAACTTAACAGTCTAGCAGATAAATGCACCACCAAAAGTTTAGAAGCTCAGTTCATTTGACCTGACTGTTACGTTTTCATGTTGTATTGTCTGATGGAGCACCATAACCCTCGCCTTCATTTCCCCTAGGCTCCTGAACAACATAGCAAATGTCTGATAGTCTGGTTTCAAAACCATGCATATCTTGACGACATTGAGCAATGTTTCTCCTTGTTTCACAAAGGGTCTCTGTTAGGGAATGTACTTGTGTCTGGAGCGCAGATACAACATTGCTTTGAGCTTGCATATCTTGATCATGAGGAAGTTTGGACAATATTGCCTTAACAACCAACCAGGTATTATGCAGGAACGTGCTTTTGGCACTATTAGTGGACAGGTACTGACCCACTGCAGCAAGAGCTGACATTGCGGTTATAGTTGCCTCGCCACCTTCAGAAGGTGGCGATTCCACCATTTTTCCCATAGCTCGCTGAAAAGTTGAGGTTTTACATTAGTAGTACCAGAACAGAAGATATTAAGGAGGCAGAAAAACCAAACAAAATAGCTTTGGTCTATATACAGAACTTATTCTGGTGAACCCATGTAAAATATTAGTTGTATTTTATTGCAAAGTACATAATAAAACCAGGTTCCAAACATATGACCATGTACCATCGCTAATGTATTGTCTATTTCTTCACATTGTATTGAGGGCTAAGGATAAAGAGACGAAGTTTATAATACGGTAAGCATAGTATGACATCATTCATATCACAAAACAACTGAGAACAGACAAACAGGCAATTGTAACATTGTGTGGGCAAGTCCAGCACGGAACTAGATTATGGGTCAAGATCAAAGGAACATAACTCCTCTCTTTTCAACCTTGTAAGGTGCAATGATACACTAAGACAATTGTGTATAAAATTAAAAAGAGTAATAGACATTGGCTGCAAACCATGCAGTTCAAGGCACAAGTCAGAGTAAGTAGTATTTAAAAGGCATGAGGATTAAGGACTTACAACAGCGGCTTTGACTGGTGTAGTCATGCCCTTCTTCTTGCTGGTGTGACAGTCCTTCAAGATTTCCACAGCATTTGGTTCAAGTACTTTTTGGTCCTTGTGGGCTTTCCTCTGCATTTCGAACAAGTCAATATAGATCTGATAATATGGTACAGCGAAAAGAGTGAAACAACAGCTAATTACAAGAGCCTCGCAGTGTGCAATATAGCTATGAGATCCTATCGTTTGTTGGAATTTCACTTTCGTACGGTTGGCCTTGTTCTTTGAACAGTTCACCTACAAGAAGATAGATTTGTGTGGCACATGCGTAAATAAGACTTCAACATGTGATCTGATCACATATATATAATGTACCTGATACTTCGGATCAGACCAGTGTTTAACAAGGCCCCTCCAATCTTCATCTGATATATTTTCCACTGGAGATGTTTGGGAAACTTCACTGTTAGCCTTGCCTTCAAAGTGAGTTTTCCTCAAGTTATACTGATACTGTCGCAGAGCCGACTTGAAAACATGGGTGCAAGCTTGTCTGGTTGCATCATCTTGGCTATCCAACTTGCACCTCATCTGTTGAAAATTATGGGAGTCTCATTATCAGCAACCTAGAAAGTATGGGACAGAGCAAGACGATATTACTAGTTTCCATACATAACCATACTTACAGATAAATGGTCGAGGAAGGTGTTGAACTAGGTTTCGTCTTTGTCATTCCTGTACTAAATCCATGTTGCGAGGATACGTACATGACACCTAACAGCAACCGTTGCCTCTGATACTAACTTGGCTGACTCTATAGCATCACGTGGCCTTTTCAAACCTACCTCAAAACGGATCTCCATTCTTCCTCCTCTAGATTTAGGTAACCTATCGAGCATTAGCCCTGATGTTTGTTTCCTCTTGCGCCTAGGTGCTAGTCCAACAACGAACATAGGAAGTGTTAGTGTACATCAAACTGTGAGACTACATATAAAGAAGCTTGCAACTGTAACTTGACTCTAGCAACTACCTTCTTGCTGTTGAAGCTCACAAGGTTCATCTAATATTGCCAACTCGTCTTGTGTCAAGAGTGCTTGGGAAGTAGTGTCAGGTGGCAAGGGAGCTTGGGAACGTGCTGCTAGCTCAGTTGACGCATGAGTAAGTCGTGCAGCTGGTAGTACTGTGGTAGGTGTTGCAAGAACTAGGGCTGTCTCTGCTTGTTTGGTGGCAGCTATTTGTTTCTGTTTGGCTTTTTTTGCAACTCGTGTAGCATGGGATGCCGTGTTTGTAGAATTTTCCGCTGGACTTTGACCTTCTATTGCACCATCAGTACCAGTAGAATCTGCATGATTCATCCGCTTCTCATTCCCTGCCATTCTGTGTTTATTCCTCTTTCTCTGTGCCATGTTAAGTCAAGCCGACAAGAAAAACGAATAACAATTTAGTTCTTCAGAACAAATTGATGCGTGATGCAGACGAACTAAACTTTGATGTTAGACAACCACATGATAGGAGGATGTAATATGTATGAAAAATAGGACGGAAGAGATAACCAGAACTATGATGTGTAAACTAAGAAGAAGACATTTCACCAAATTAGAAGCAATGCAATGGAAGGTAGACACCATATGAAAGATGCTACAAATATCGCTCTGCCAAGTTAACAATGTCTCATCATAAATGGCGTTTAAACAAATGTGAAGCAGTACAAGAAATAAATCATATGCAAGATGCAAACAACATCACACTACCATGTTAGAGGTCTCTCGTCATTAGTGCCATTGCATATTCACAGCTTATGATGTGGAAACTAAGGACAAGGCATTTCAACAAATTAGAAGCAATGAAAGCTAGACACCATATGAAAGATGCAACGAATATCACTCTACCAAGTTAAAATTGTCTCGTCATAAGTGCCATTTTAACAAATTAGTAGTACAAGCTAGAAAAGAATGTGAGATGTAACCTATATCACACTCCGAAGTCAAACGTGTCTTATGATAAGTCATTGTTGCAGATTACACAACAATAGTAATTTGATGTAAGAACATGGTGTGATAGACAGATATTGTATGTTCTAGAAACAGGAACACGTGTCTTATTCAAGTATAATGTGTAAAGTAAGAAGATGGAATTCAAAAAAATTAGAAGCAATACAAGCTAGACATCACACATAACATGCAACCACATATAACAGTGCCAAGTTAGAGGGAGCACCGGTGATGCTGCACTAGGGGAGACGTGCTCATCATAAACACAGCTTTGTTGAGTGTCTATGCATGTGTTGTCTTGGAAATCATCTTGGGGGTGTGGAGGAGTAGAAACTGTAGAGGCCCTCCGTTCGGAAGGAGCACCTTTATCCGCTGCCTTGCTAACTTCCTTCCGCTTTATTGATTTTGAATTGTCAAGTAAAACCGACAAGAAAAAGCAATAAAATTCTCTCTTCAGAACTCATTCATGCATGATACTGACAATCACTACTTTGATGTAAGGTAAACACATGATACCAGGATGGAATATTTACGAAAAACAGGACGACATGGCATGTTCACAACTGTTTGTGTAAACTAAGCAGAAACCATTCCAGCAAATAAGAAGCAATGCAAGCTAGACACCACATGAAAGATGCAACCAATATGACTCTGCCAAGTTAAAAGCGTCCCATCATAAATGGAATTTCAACAAATTAGAAGCAGCGCATGCTATAAATCATATGAAAGATGCAACTAATATCGCACTGCATATACTAAAGGTGTCTCGTCATGTTGATTGATGCGGGATACAAAAAAACAATAGTTTTATGTAAGGACATGCTTAATAGACAGATGTACTATGTACTAAATACAGGAAGGCATGTCACATTAACAGGTATAATGTATAAGCTAAGCAGATTAGCACATGCAGTTTAACCAGATTGTAAGAATTACAATCTAGACACCATATGCAACATGCAACCACATATCACGCTGCCAAGTTAGAGCAAGCACCTGCGATGCTAGTGTAGGGGAAATGCTGTAATCAACTACAGAGCTACATCCACTATCTTCATCTAGCATTTCTGTTTCTTGAGAATCATATCAGGAGGCTGACGCTGCATTCTTTAAATGAGGAGTAGTCCCCTTGCCTGCCTGCCTCGTCATAAGTGATTGATGAGGGATACACAAGAACATTAGTTTGATGTAAGAACATGGTTAATACACAGATGTACTAGTATGTACCAAAAACAGAAAGGCATGTCATATTCAAAGGTATAATGTGTAAGCTAAGCAGATGCAATTTAACCAAATTGGAAGCAATACAAGCTAGACATCCGGCTGGAGTGGTGAGCATGATCATCTAGGACCTGAGAGCCTGGTGGGAGGCGGGCTGCTTTGCCACCATCACAACTTTTTAGTTGGCTTCCAGGTGATGCCTATCTTTGCTGGGCTTGTCACTGGCTCGGCCAGTGCCCTGACTAGCTATTTGTCTTCTGGTGCTCACGTGATGGTGGTTCATGTAAAAAAAATCTTTCCTTATCTTACCGACTTCGGCCTTTCGAATACAAGCTAGACACCATATGGAACATGCAACCACATATGACACCGCAAAGTTAAAGCAAGCACCTGGGATGGTGGTTCATTGCGAGCGAGGTCATCAACTCCAGAGCTACGTTTACCGTCTCCATTTGCTGACACTGCACCCTTTATAGCGCTGTAACGTGTCTTGCCTACCCGCATACGAAGCTGGAGCGACTTCTCTCTTTTCTTTTTGGCTTCTCTCATGGCAGCAGAGTCTGGAATACCCTTGCATAAAAACACAATAGTGAGAGTAAGGGTGAAGTGTGTGCAGAACTAGCGCACTGTATAAGTAGCAGATAGCAGGTGGCTGGAAAATAAATGACAGGAGACATATGATAGCTCTACAACATTGCATGACAAACAAAATTAGATACTACTCCGTATGATTTTGTAATATATGAGCACATGAAATGCAGGTACTCCTCCAGCACACCACCACATGTGGTCATATCTAAGATAATAGTCGACTGAAAATAAATAGGTTAGTCGATTTTTTTAATGAACCGTCTGATCTATAAGGAACGGGCAGATGGCCTTCGTCTACCTCTCGCTAGTCACTATTGACGATCTTTCTCGAACCGCCAGCGACCACCGGCCCAGACTCCTGCCTCCACCGCCCCGCCCTCCCATCGACCGCACACCACCGTCGTGCTTGGCAGCGCCCCCAGGCCATCCCTTTAATCCCGGCCAACCTCCAGATCGGGCGCCAGTAGCTCTAGGCCGCACACGCCCCTAAGATAAACACCAAGGCGCTGCTTCCCCGGCTTAATAGGCATACTAGCGCCTGTTACACCGGGGAATGCTTCCGTTAATTGGGAATCAATTGGCCAGAAATTGAAATTCAGGTGGGCGATGGACCTCTAGCTAAGGTGAAATAGGATATGAGGAGAAACCTTGTGCATCGCGAGTTACTAGGAACATCTAGTATCAGGAAGAAGCGGTCAACTAGTGTCTTCTGTGGGATGAATACCGTGCAAGAAGAGACGTAAGATTTGCACGAATAAGGGAAGATGAGTACCTTTTTCGGTTGCCGGTGTGGTCACCTCCACATGTCGCGCCGATCTTCTTCTTTTTACCGTGGAAACCGATGTTCTGGAGGGTGCAGGCTTGGACGAACCCATGGCCAAATTGTTGACTATGTTGCCGTGGCCGTATGTCGGCGGTGGGGAAGCAAATCTGAGGCGGCGAAGGACGGCGTAGCAGGAACAGCTCCGATGCGGTGGAGGGTGGCGAAGTTGGAGTGGTAGCGGTGAGGCGCAGGACGACGTGGTTGAACTGGCTCGGGTACGGATGGCTCGGCCTCGGCTTCAACTACTAGCCGTGGAGGGCGTTGCGGTTGAGGTTGTGGTGGACGACGACATCGGGGTATCAGCTCCTGCGTGATGGAGGAGGGCGGTAGTTGATGGGTGGGATGGGGTGGCGGACGAAGGACGCCGGGGTTTCGTGGCTGGTGGAGAGGTAGTTTTGGCGCCCACAGAATACGAATGGGGAATCGGACGGGTGGGAGGAAGCATGTTTTGGTCTGGGATGCACTTGTTTTTGGCTTTTTTGAATAGAAGATGGGACGCGCTTGTTTGAAATTTGGGCAAAGTACAAACTTTGCCCCCCTCTTAAATTTCGGACCTACTGCGGGTCGGGGGTAGGATGGTAATCCCAAGTGTCCCAAATAGTGGGCAGGAGCGATTTCGGCCGCGCGCATGTGTGCTTAGGCGGCCATTGTGTATGAATGTTTTTCAGATGCGGTTGCGTGGCGTCTAGATGAAGCTACAAACCTACCCCGGTTTAGACCTTTGGACGTCAGGCTGGTAGGTTTCATGGGTCGGAGTTATTAGAAAAGTAATTTCCTTGTACTACCAAACATTGGTCTCACGCGGTTTCGGGCGAGTAGAGGCTCTTTTGGCGCTTCGTTCGAAATTTTGAAACACAAACATTCACGTTTAGAGTACTCTTGAACTATGAGGATTGACCTAAATAGACAATGTTATATTTGACCTTGTATGTTTGAAAACCTCATTAAATTATCCGCTTCTTTTTGAAATTTTGACACTTGAAAATCCTATAACTACGATTATTTTGGAATGGAGGAGCTAAATTTGAATCTATTTTGTACATGACTACATCTACTCTTATGTACAAAATCAGAGCAAAGATTGGTGCCCCCATAATTTAGGTATGGTTTACAAATGCCATGATATCAAATTCAAATAATTGAATGGACTTCATGTTGAATTTGATTTTTTTTAAACCACCTTAAGTTGAATTCAAATGTATGCTAGTTCATAGGTAGCTATTTATAATGTCCATTGTGTAACTTTCGTATGTATAATGTGCTTTACACACACACAACATGAACTATACTCACGTTTATATTCGATTGCTAAAGCGATGCATTGTCTGGAGTTCAAAATACTAACTATGTGGATCAATTGTGTCGAATAATAACATAGATGTGCTCAAATTCGATAGAATCTAGATGTCTGATGGATCAATGACCGCTCCTTACGCGAATTGCAAATATCATGATCCCATCCTAATATTTGGATATAATTTATATCTTTAATCAATGTGTAGAGCAGACTTTTATGGGTAGTTTCACTCTCCATCGATGGTCTCTCACACATGCTCACACACTCTCTCCCGAGGTGTCTTTCTCGCACACATGCTCTAGATATAACCCTCCCTCCCTTTCGTAACATTTACAACTGTTTTCACTAACCTTTATCACAAGCACTCTTCCTCTAGCAAACATACACACGCACAATCCTCATCGACCCTTTCTATATACATGGACCTGCCTATGTGTCTCATGTACGCACATTATCTTTACGCATGTCTCTCACGCATTGTCTCACACCTCTCTTCCTAATCGACGAGTATGATTCTAGCAGAGCATTCTGTAGGATGCCCCTTAAAGTTAGGTTGGATGAATAGTAATATCAGAGATAAAGGGGTTACCTTAGTCCGAGAACCTAGGGTTACAAATCCTAGCCGGCTTTGTCAGTGGACACAGAGTCCTTCATAATTCTGCTATCTTTGTCTTGTACGACTAGTCATCCATGGGTCTTCCCAAATGCGTCACGGGCCGACCAATGTGGCGCAGGATGGAACCGAACGAAGGGCCTCACCTCGACCCACCGGATCTCACGCGGTGACACACCATCTGCCCCCACGTCTCATTATCTTCTCACACCCACACATACCAACACAAACACCACACACACAGAAAATTTCTCCTGGTGCCTCTATTCCCTCCCCCACCCCTTGCATATACACACTCAAGGGAATGGAATCTCTTGTCGTGACGTCATATTTGTCTCTCTCTAGACCACTCTCATTTCTTGTGCTATCTCTCCCACGCCCCCCGCCCCCCGTCGGCCCCTCTATCCATGCCTCTCTCGAATACGTAATACACACACATACCTCTCTAGGCCCCACCAAATGCATCAACTACACATTCACACATGTTACATCATGTACCCCATTGATCTAAAAAGCCCTCTCTTCACGTTTATTTTGCATACAACATTCCTTTTGAATAAAGTGTGGCCAAAAAATTATTTTAGAGTTTCTACATATATACAACATTACAAAGTTATATGGAGGAGTACGAACGCTAATTTGCATTGCATGGTGCCCACAATGATATTTATTCCGCACTGCGAATTTGTATATTTTTATACTATATACAAAGTTAGTCATAATAAAGAGAAATGAAGAGCATCTCTCTCTCCATCGCATACCCCCCCCCTGTACGCCCCTTTCACGTATGCACACAAAACTATCTCCAGGTCCTCTAAAAGTAAGCCCCCAGAAAATTCATGCATGTTTCATCTTTCTCTCGCGATATATGTAATGACGATCATTGTATTTGAAGTGAAAGCATGATACGTACATTGGACTTCAAAATCCACTCATTACGGTCACCATTTACGTCTAGTGGTTATATACAGTCACGGGCTCACCGTACAACTCTGTATTTGCTCATGACATGACTAGTTGACCAGTTAAACGCTCCACGTGGCACCTCTAGTGTTGCATCACATTATCTCACTACCATCGTGCCCACCTGTCGACTTGTATCTACTCTACATCTACACTCTTATAAAATACATACAATACACTCTTATAAAAAAACAGAGTTGGTGATGATGGTGTGCCTGCCATCCTGCAATATACGCCGTCCGATTTATATCTGACGAATAGGAAAGAAGCTGTGGCAATTTTGCAAAAAGGTACCCACACACCTCTCCACATTTGCAAATAAGGCATTCCCTCGTTCATCATTTTCTCTCAAAAGATAAACAAGTCATGCAAATGCATCTCGATGTTACGTGCAACGCACGGGCATCTTGCTAGTAAGAATGAAAACAAACGACAAAAAAAATATTTGGACGGTAGTTCTAAGTCATGACCGCGTGCACAACGGACAAGGTGGCCTTGTATTGGTATGCTGAGCCGTCTGTTTTAACACACAAGAGCTGGTGTGGTGATTATACACACACGCACGCATGCACACGAACTGCATCCACGCAACACTCACACAAACACATGCACCCACGCACGCACGCAACACTCACACGTACACACGCAGCCACGCACGCACGCAACACTCACACGCACGCACGCAACACTCACACGCACACACGCACGCATGCATGCACACACCAGTACACCACACGACCAACACACACTCTCACGCTCAAGTGCTCAACCTACACGTGCATGCGCACACATCAGGCCCTGATAGACACATACACAACCAGGTGATTCCCGCGCATGGGTTGGAGCCTTGTCGCGCCTGCGTAAATTTGTTTTTATCTGACCTTTTGCCTATGCGAACTGACAGGTGGGACCCACAAGGAACGTGGTCAATTTAACTAGTCAACATGGCGCCACGCAGACTATTTGGCTGGTCAACAGAGTGCAATCCGATGCTGAACTGTGAGCAAGTGACCATATAATCACCGCAAACCGTATATAGTGACCGTAATCAGCTTATTCTGAAGTTCGGTGACTGTATTACGCTTTTCTCTCTGTAGGCCCTCCAAAACTACATCTCTACACGTTCTCGCATGTTACATCCAACAACTATGCAATACAGCACAACTACTACAGTCTAACACAATAAATCATATGTGTTTTTAGTTTTACTAGATATCATATTGTTACTTATAATTATTCAGTTTGCATACATTAAAGTTGCCTTTGAAATGTATGGCCAGTATCATCTACCGCGCGGGAAAAATCCCGCCCTTTCCTGTTTAATCGGGTTTGTATCGATGGATCGTGCGAAACAGCAAAACTATAGTACTATACAGTACAAGTGACAGTTCACTGGGCCGTCGTGTCGTCTACTCCTCCATCCTAAGAGTGGAGCGCTCGCTTTCATAAATCTTCTAGTCCCTTTCGTCGACATGTGGGACATCAAGCTACCGGGTCCACATGCCATACCCGAATATAGTGCAGAGCAGCCGGGGTGAAGCACCCCAGTCATGGCGCCGGTGTAGTAATGAGCAATGAGGCGTCAAATCACAAAGCTACACCTTTCCCGCAGTTAAGTTGGAGGGACGAAGCAACCATCATTTCACTCGTTGTTGAATCCGCTTCTCCCTCATCTTCTTCAACTTAACCACGTATTGCTTCTGCCGTTGTTCTGCCTCATGTGGGACGCAGATCGTCTAGGTAAAGCACTGACGCATGGGACCGCATGTTAGCAAACCGCCAGGACAACGTCCTCCGAAAATAAGAAGCCTAATCCTAGACTTACAAAGGGCTACATAGCTGCTATGTATACTTTCCATCTAATCTATATATGCCCCCCTGATTTTCAGGTGGGGTGGGCCTAATCCTCTCCTTTAATCCAATCAAATTGTCCCACATTACATCAGTTCGTAAGTTTACGTAAACCATTACGTGGATGTAGCATTGCTCAAATAAGAAACCTCCCCCGCCATCCGTGCGGCAAAATCACCTCCTTTTTACTGATCTTGATTCTATAATTTTTTAGATCAATATAATTGAGATTTGTATAGATAGCACACAGGAGCAAAACCAAGTGGTACGGTTAAGGGCATCCACAATGTGTAGCCAAATGTGAAAATAGCTTTTGGCATCGTGGGAACCATTGTGGACGGTGTTGCCAAAGCCAAAAAGATGGAACCGAAACTCCCTGATTGATTGATTGAAGGAATAGAAAAATGCAACGTCTCTCCTCTTTCTCCCATGCTTGGACGCATGTAGTACAGTATAGAGCACAGAGTCTACTCCCCTATCCCTTCTATCACAAATCACAAAGTAGTGAGGCGTCAAATCACAAAAGCACGGACGAAGCAACCATCATTTCACTCTTCGCTGACTCCGCTTCTCCATCGTCTTGTTCGAGAAACAATCTCACCGCACTAGTACTCCTAGTAGTACTAGTAAAGGACTTCCTGGATGCAAATAAGGCGGTTGTCTCGGCTTGCAGGCGGCACTTGTGAACGACTTACCGTGGTCTCCCTCAATGGTGTTCTCCGTCGAACGCACTTCGCCAAACCACCCAAAAAAAAGATATCGTCGACGTCACCACAATGGGGAAGGAAGTCAAATATAGTTACTACCTCCATTTTTTTGTACACAAGGCCAGTATATCAAGATTACAATTTGCAAAGGGCCACTAACACTAATCGAGGCAAAATTGATGGGGTTAGCAACAAAGGACATTAATATCCCCTGCATGCATGCGGAAGTGAGAAGGTCGGTTTGCATGGCGCTGCATTAATCAAGCGATGAGGAGTGAGATGGTTAGCTCTTTGGTCTTTGAAGAAAAAATACGCATTAATTGACACGTGAAACGAGGATTTGTATGATTAAATCCCGCGAAGGAAAACCCCGCCTTTCTTTTTTAACACTAGTACTCCTAGTACGTACGTACTTATCCTGTTTGGGTCTAGGCCTTGCATTGCCAAACTTCGCCACACATTTTTGCCAAGATTGCCTAAAGTTTTCAAAATGAGAAGGAGGTACACTTTCGCACGGATGTCGTGGTCGCACCGCACCCTCACATGGTCGCTCCTGCACGCCGCAGTCGCACCGCACCCTCAGACAGTCGCTCCTGCACGCCGCAAACCCAACCAAGGGAACGCACCCTCACTGACACGTGTTGTCGCATGTGAACAAACCAAACTCAGCCATCCTATCGCTGACACATAATTTTCGTTCATAGAGTATGTTTATCCAACCGCATGTTGGGGAGTATCCGTACGGCCCATGCGGTGGTCTGTTGGGGAAGAAGAAGAGGTGAGGAAGAAGGAAAGAAGGGTTAGGAGACGTAGGATATTCATCCAACCGCCTGAAATGGTAGATGACCCAAGTCAGGCGACTTGCATAACAAATATATGTTTTTACACAGCAAAAGGTCCATAAAAACAACAACATAAAGAAAAACTATCACTGCTCGCGGAAAGAGACGACCTCATCGTCTTTGGCTGCCGGCACGAACCAGCCGTCGCTGCCGACGTGTGTCTCCGCACCGTGGTTGTCCTCAGCCTCCAGCTACTTGTTCAAGCGGAGCGTGCGGGCGCTTTGCATGGACGAGAGCACAGCCCGGTTCAAGTCGAGGACGTCCGGTTCCGCCTGCAAGAGGGCCTCGATGGCAGCGGCATCCGTGCGCTCCGCGTCGAGTCGAGCCTCCGCCGCCCGGTTCAAGTCCAGGACATCCGGTTCCGCATGCAGGAGGGCGTCGATGAGAGCGGCATCCACGTGCTCTGCGTCGGGTCGAGCCTCTGCCACCCGGTTCAAGTCCAGGATGTCCGGTTCCGCCTGCAGGAGGGCCTCGATGGCAGCGGCATCCGCGCGCTCCGCCTCAAGTTGAGACTCCGCCGCCCGGTTCACATCCACGACATCCGGTTCCACCTGCAGGAGAGCCTCGATGGCAGCGGCATGCGCGCGCTCCGCGTCGAGTTGAGCCTCTGCCTCTCGGTCCTCCTTTAGTATCGCCATGTTGAACCGCGGGTCCGCCTGCACCATGGGGGACTCGGACGCCGGCACGAAGTCGACGTCCATCGTCTCATACCCATCGGGGGCCTTCTGCACCGTGACCTCCGCCATGAACATTGGATCGGCTTCCTCCTCCTCGTAGCTTGGCTCCAGGGAACTGGGGGGTTGGCCCGCCGCAAAGCGAGCTTGGGAACGGAGGTCTGTGGCGCCGACCGCCGCCGTGATTTTGAAGGAAATATGCCCCAGAGGCAATAATAAAGTTATTATTTTATTTCCTTATATCATGATAAATGTTTATTATTCATGCTAGAATTGCATTATCCGGAAACATAATACTTGTGTGAATACATAGACAAACTAAAACGTCACTAGTGTGCCTCTACTTGACTAGCTCGTTAATCAAAGATGGTTATGTTTCCTAACCATAGACATGTGTTGTCATTTGATTAACGGGATCACATCATTAGTAGAATGATGTGATTGACATGACCCATTCCATTAGCTTAGCACCCGATCGTTTAGTATGTTGCTATTGCTTTCTTCATGACTTATACATGTTCCTATGACTATGAGATTATGCAACTCCCGTTTACCGGAGGAACACTTTGTGTGCTACCAAACATCACAACGTAACTGGGTGATTATAAAGGAGCTCTACAGGTGTCTCCAAAGGTACATGTTGGGTTGGCGTATTTCGAGATTAGGATTTGTCACTCCGATTGTAGGAGAGGTATCTCTGGGCCCTCTCGGTAATGCACATCACATAAGCCTTGCAAGCATTGCAACTAATGAGTTAGTTGCGAGATGATGTATTACAAAACGAGTAAAGAGACTTGCCGATAACGAGATTGAACTAGGTATTGAGATACTGACGATCGAATCTCGGGCAAGTAACATACCGATGACAAAGGGAACAAAGTATGTTGTTATGCGGTCTGGCCGATAAAAGATCTTCGTAGAATATGTGGGAGCCAATATGAGCATCCAGGTTCCGCTATTGGTTATTGACCGGAGACATGTCTCGGTCATGTCTACATTGTTCTCGAACCCATAGGGTCCGCACTCTTAATGTTATGATGACAGTTTCATTACGAGTTTATATATTTTGATGTACCGAAGTTTGTTCGGAGTCCCAGATGTGATCACGGACATGACGAGGAGTCTCGAAATGTACGAGACATAAATATTGATATATTGGAAGCCTATGTTTGGCCATCGGAAGTGTTCCGGGTGAAATCGGCATTTTACCGGAGTACCGGGAGGTTACCGGAACCCCCCGGTAACCTAATGGGCCTTAATGGGCCTAGTGGAGGAAGAGGAGAGGAGGCCTAGGGGCTGCCGCTCGCCCCCCCCCCCCCCCCAAGTCTGAATTGGACAAGGAGGGGGGCGGCGCCCCCCCCCCTTTCCTTCCTTCCCTCTCCTCCTTCCCCCCAAGTCCTAATCCAACTAGGGAAAGGGGGGAGCCCTACTCCCGGTAGGAGTAGGACTCCTCCGGCGTGCCTCCTCCTAGGGCCAGCCCCCCCCCTTGCTCCTTTATATACGGGGGCAGGGTGCACGCCTAGACACACAAGTTGATCTCCAAGATCGTTCTCTTAGCCATGTGCGGTGCCCCCTTCCACCATAGTCCTCGATAATATTGTAGTGGTGCTTAGGCGAAGCCCTGCGACAGTAGAACATCAAGATCGTCACCACGCCGTCGTGCTGACGGAACTCTTCCCCGACACTTTGCTGGATCGGAGTCCGGGGATCGTCATCGAGCTGAACGTGTGCTAGAACTCGGAGGTGTCATAGTTTCGGTGCTTGATCGATCGGGCCGTGAAGACGTATGACTACATCAACCGCGTTATCATAACACTTCCACTGTCGGTCTACGAGGGTATGTAGATTACACTCTCCCCTCTCGTTGCTATGCATCACCATGATCTTGCGTGTGCGTAGGAATTTTTTTGAAATTACTACGTTCCCCAACAGATTTCTGTGCGGCGCTCCGGCGTCAGCATCTTGTAGTAAGTGATATTGCGGCGCACCATGGCTTTCTGCGAACTAGGGGATGCTTGATGCGGGCTAGGGGATAGAAAGGTGGGGGAATGGGCAGGAGATTTGGTGTGGTTTTAGGGCAGTGACTGGCGTAGGCCAAGCAGCGAAGGTTCTGGTGTGAATAGTGGTTCCGGTGACGACCGGTCATTCGGTTTTGACTGTACATCGCTCTTGTCGCGTTCGCGTTGCAGCCCGGCACGCTGGACCCTCCATGTCGCTCACCGAATGGAACACGCTTCGTCTTGCGTTTTTGCTCGCTTGTGGGACCGCAGTTGAGAGCAAACCGACGTCCCTCCCCTCCCCCGCCCGCGTCATTTATTATACCACCGCTCCCTCCGTTTTATGCGGAGTAAATAAAAACAGAGGGAGTATACTACGGATGAGGATCCCCTGACGTGGCCGAACCCATTGAGTAACTGACATGCGGGGCCTAGCAAGCATGGGGTCCGCCAGTAAGTGACCGAAAGGGAGGGTAAGGCAGGGATACATACGTCAGAGGATCCACTTCCACTATACTACTTTGACCAAATGTTAGAGTAATAATATATGACATGCAACTTACACAAATGTTAGAGTAATAATATATGACATGCAACTTACACAAAGCATACAGGGTCTAATGCATTTTTCGAGGCTAACTTTGACCAAATGTTAGAGTAATAATATATGACATGCATCTTACACAAAGCATACGGTCAAATTCATATGTGAAAGGTGCTTCCAATGATATAATTTTCACATTATACATCTCATGTACTATTAATCTTGTCAATAGTCAAATTGGAAACCATCTCGAGTACAAATCTAGGAGTACGTACGAATCTAACAATATTGATTGGGCATTGTTGAATGTTGATACCTTTTTGATCAAAGTAAAGATACTTTGACTACAAATAAAACTTATATGTAAACTAGAAAGGATAGGAGGGAGTATATTGTACGTTCAAAAACGAAACGAACATTGAATACCCTTTATATATGATTTGCGGATGCTATGATCACCGGTTCAAAATTTTGAATCCGCCTTAGGTATCACGTGCCCCCACTCATTCCCTCTCGATTTCATCTCGGGGTCTGGAGATCTATTGAAAGAGGACTAGGGTGGGTACATGCGAATGATACTCGGCAGAATGTTCAAATGAGGCATGCGGGAGGATGGACTCGACTGGAGGGCGACATGATCGATGGAGAAGAGGGTTGGAGAGGAATGAGAAATAAGCAAACGCCACATGATTATACTTGAATAGCTCAAATAAACAATAAGTTGTCTCGCTTGGCCTACGTAGTGAAAGGCCTAATGCGCAACGCGGAGCACAGACGCTCGAATATGGCTGGGAAAACAGGGAAACCGACATGTGGGGCACACCCGTCGGGACGACGTAGCGCAGACTAGTCCAATGGAGGAGCTGGCCCACGACCTCCTCACCACCGACAACCGTTCATGTGGGTCGTTGGGGCCAACAACGGGGCACAGCTCCAGCATCGCCTCTGGACACGCGACTGCGGTGAGCGACATGCTCATATCATCGCTAGACACAGTCGGTTTCAGTGTGCCGAGGGTGACGTTAGTGTTGTGGCACGACCAATGGTATGTTTGGTTTGTGCCCAAGGTTGCCTCATCAAAGCATTGGGTAGCCAAAATTTTGGTTGAGGTATTGGTTGCCCATGATTTGGCCGACATTGGCAAGAAAAATGAACTAGAGTTGGCTAGAGTTCATTGGCATGCCAAAGAAATGGCAACCATCCAAACAAAGTCAATCTTTGGGTCATGCCCAAAATTTTGGTTGAGGTATTGGTTGCCCATGATTTGGTCGACATTGGCAAGAAAAATGAACTAGAGTTGGCTAGAGTTCATTGGCATGCCAAAAAATGGCAACCATCCAAACAAAGACCAATCTTTGGGTCATGACCAAAATTTTTGGTAAGGTGCACTTTGGCCACAATCCAAACACACCCCAACACCCGGCTGGTCGAGGATGCACGGGGCGCCGCGATGTGTCCGCGGAGTGGTGTAGCGCGGCCAACTGCATCCTCTGGACCTGAGACCATGCCGGGTCGTCTTGCTTTTTCAATGACATGCGGGGATCGCATGTGAGCAAAGGGCATCTCCAACGTTGCCACGACCGCATCTAACTACCCTGACACACCAAAATCCTTGTCCCTCGCGCCGTCACGCGGTGCGTTCCCAGCAGGCGCCAGCTGCCCGCATTCATGTCGTCCATTCGTATGTCGTCATTAAGAGGCTCGGTGCCCGAGGAACCAACTCCGGCGACTTAATGACGCACCCAGACGCTTGGCCTCACCGGAATGCGCTACTTAAAGCGGCAACGCCCATCTAACCTCCACACCATAGCACATCGTCCTCCTACCTGGCACCACATCCGCCATGACCGCAAGTGTGAACGCTCTACGGGAGAGCTTGTCTTCGGGGATGAAGCTCGAGGTTGCCGCCCTCGCTCAAGTCGCCTCTCGCGACGCAATAGCGGCGTAGCTGGACGCGGACGCGACCGCACAAGAGGTGGCCACGCTGGCGGCCGACGATGGGAGCACCGTCAGCCACGCGTCCTACTTGTCGTCGTCCAACGTCCGGCACCGCCGAGGTAGGGGACTCCTCCGAGGATGAGTAGGGCATGGGAGGCGGCAGGGCATGGTGTGCCAACTGGCCGGTCTGTATCACGTGTTCTACTCTTCCTCGCCGGAGACCGCACCTTCACTTCACGGGTCTTGAACCCCGCCCTCGTACATAGAGATCGCAGATGGAGGACGTCGGTCGCCGCCATAGAATAGGTTTAGGGTCGGGTTTCTTTTATTTTTCTGTCCTATAAAAGTTCAAAATGTAATGAAAATCTGCCATGTTTGCATTATTCTCGGCCGGTGTATATGAACTTTCACAATAATATACATATTGTAGGAGTACTAGCAAGATGCCCGTGTGTTGCACGGAAGATCAAGATCTTGTGGGAGAAAAGGATGAACGAGGGAAAGCCTTATCTGCAAATGTGGAGACGAGTGCGGGTAAATCGTCATAGTTTCCTTCCTATCCGTTAGATATAGATTGGACGACCTATATTGCAGGATGACAGGCACACCATCATCACCAACTCTGCTTTTTATTGAACCGAGACAAATCTAACATGTGAAGTAAAATAAACACATAGGGTCTATACATACACAAATTATCTTAGGCACTCCAATAGTACGTCCACTACCCATTCACGCATTTCACATCTTTCTACATCTACGGGAACCTACGAATGGGTTAACGTAAATTGCCTCTCTCTCTCCTCCCCTGATTTTCATGGTGGTGGGCCCCTCCCTCCCCCCAATCTACAATCAACAGCTCACACGTTTCACATAATTAATTACGTAACTGGGATTACGTAGGTGTAGCATTACTCGTCCTAAAAAACCCAACTAAGACGACCTCCCAGCATATTGCGCGGGAAAAGACCTGGCCGCGCCGTTTTAGTCGGGATTACCGGATTACTAGTAGTAGTATCGATGGATCGCGCGAAGCAAAAAAATTTTTTTGAGGGGGTGAAGCACCTAGTTTAAAAGGAAAAAAGGTGGTACACTCACAGCACTCCTGTTGTGGTCGCATTGCACCCCACACACTTTCGGGCCTGCACACGGCTCACGCAAACGGAACGCGCTTCGGCTTGCCTCTTCACTGACACGTGGGACTGCACTTGGAGAAACCGACAATGCGCCAAACCCCCCCCCCCCGTCCACCACGCGAAAATCCTCCCCCCCCACACACCCAAAAATTCCCCCCAAATCCGATTCAACCGCCCTTCGGCCAACTAGCCAATAATATTCCCCAAACCCCCTCCCCCCTGTCCCCCTCCACTCCATTCGCTCCGCCAAAGCCGCCCTCCCCGCCGCGCCGATACGCCCGCGCCGCGGTTTGGCGATCCTCTCGCTCCCACAGTACGCTCTCGTAGACTGCCGTCCTCTAGCCGCGCCGCCACCTCTGGCTACGTTCTTGTGGAGGCGCCCGACGGTCAGCGCCACCACCGCTGGCGACGTTCGTGTGGAGACGCACGACGGTCAGCTTCTCCCACAGTACGCGCATTCTAGACCGAGGCCCCATTCATGTCGGTGTAGCGCTAAATGTTAGCTGATAGACGTTGTTAATCTCACTGTTTGCCGGAGTAGTTTACTGTCAATATGATTTGCTTAAGAAGCTTCCTTGCCCTATTCTCCACTCAATCTGCTTAGCTGAGATGGCATGCCAAGGCTGATTAGTTGCTAAAATATCCTGCCATATATTTATTGTGACGTAGATTGCCATGGTCTAGTAGCCAATCTGTTAGGTGAAATAGCTCTACACCGTTTTATACTCGATCTTTGTTGTTGCGATGGCCTTCAATAGTTCGATGGCTGTGTGCTCGGCCTCATTGACTACTAAAACATCCTGCCATAATTTGGCACTCAAATCTGTTTGCTGAATTAGCTTTACATATATTTCGTTACTTAGATCTGCACGTCCAAATATCTTGCCATAGCTTTAGACATGGACCTAGGTATTTTTTTCTGGACTTTATAAAAAAGCATATATGTTTTTCCTGTAATATCTAGTAGAAGAACTAATTTGTATGTCTAACAGATGGACAGGACTTGGATAACTTCTGCTCGAAGATTCTCCGCTGCATATGTCGAGGGGGTTGAAAACTTCATGAACTTTATCAGAGCTGAGTACGGTGGTCCGAATCAGATGTGCTCTGCCCGTGTAGCAGTTGTATGAATTCAGTTACAAGACCCCAGTCAACTGTGCAAAATCATCAAGATGGAAAGATGGTGATGTTGTATGAATTCACTTAAGTTGTGTTCAATGCAAAGCATGAAAACCGTGATGCGCCAAAGAGGCTCACCGCCAATGAGTTGCAAGTGGAATTAGAGAAAGTCAGGCATATTAGACTAGGAAACCATCCTGGTAATGGTAGTGGGAAAAGGAAGCGTGGCAGGGTAGAAGAGAGATTATTGTTTACCCACAGGTCCACTTTGTGGGACTTGGAGTATTGGAAAGATTTGGATCTGCGACATAATCTTGATGTGATGCACATCGAGAAAAATATATGTGACAGCATTATCGGCACACTTCTTAATATTGAAGGAAAGACAAAAGATACCTTAAAATCTAGGATTGATTTGACACACCTGGGCATCAGAAAGGATTTGCAGGTGCAAGATGAAGGTAAACCACAGGATATGGCATCAGCTGTGTACGTCTTGGACAAGGTAAAAAGAAAAGAATTCTGCGAGGTCCTGTCACGTGTGAGATTCCCACATGGATTTGCTTCCAACCCTGAAAGGAGAGTCAGTGCAGATGGAAACAAGGTATAAGGGTTGAAAACTCATGACTGCCACGTCCTACTTCAAAGGGTTTTACCTGTTATCCTTAGAGGATTGGGCCGCCCTAACTTATACAGAGCAGTTGCAGAGTTGGGACAATTCTTCAGGGAACTCTACAGTAGGAATATCAGGATAGATGCTTTCACTAGTACAGAACCGGGCAATAGCACCGGTTCGTAAGGCCCTTTAGTGTCGGTTTGGTAACCGGCGCTAAAATGTAGGCACTAAAGGCCCCCCCTTTAGTACCGGTTCAGCATGAACCGGTGCTAAAGGGCAACCACGTGGCACGAGCCAGCTTCGGGGGTAGGGAGCCCTTTAGTACCGGTTGGTGTCACCAACCGGTATTAAAATGTTGGGGGAGGGTTTGGGTTTATGATTTCTTTTTCATTTAATTTTGTGTTTTCCATTTAATTCTTTTTCGTTTGCTGGTATTTTACGATACTACATATTGTACAAGTTATGCATATATATAAATAGAATTTCTAGTAGAACCGATCATAATATATATATATATCATCGAATGACTCACAACCACCATTAATTAATTCACACATATATACACACGTGTATATATATACAATTTCTCCTAATTGGTGCCTTCGGAGCCAGTGGCATTAGCCTAGCTAATTGGTTCCTTCGGAGCACGATAACAATTGGAAGTGGTTCATGGGGGCAGTAGCGGGTAATAGTATTCTCCTTTGGGATCTATGATGGTCGAGAAAAAATCCCGCTATTTCCTCTTGAATTGCTTCTATGCGGTCCTGTGCTAGGAGCTTGTCCCGCACCTCTTTGAACTGTTAAGAAGGAGATCAATATGCATGTGTATTAGTTGTGTGACTAGATATCGATAATGGTGTAAAAATTGTGAATAGTGTTCTAACAATCGATATCGTACCCACTCCTGTCTTTGAGATTTGCTCCTTTCGGACGCCATCATGCGAATGTTCTCGCAAACGTAGTATGCACATAGATCATTCCCCGACGCCTGCTTCAGGGCCTTTACGAGAATGGAATTTTGATCAGATAATAATTAATCAAGCATGATAATTAAAGAGATGGCAGCTAGCTAGTACTACTTAATTACTTACCTTGGGTCGATACCATTTCAGACTTTGTTTCCATGGGCCTGGAGTGACCCTGATGAACTTTTCCCAAGCCCTGCCCGCCGACAAAGAAAATGAATAAATGGGTTATTAAATAGTTGTTATCAGGAAATGACGAACTAATTAAATAGGACGAGATATAGTTAATAATGATTGAAATTACCTGTTGACTATCCCCTTCACGATGTTGTAGTCACTTGCTTTCTTAAGTAGCGAGTCTAGTACTTCAACTGTTCCTTCATCAACTTTAATGATTAACAAGATCCAGTGAAATCTGCATGCACACACGTTTGCATGTCTTAATTAAGCGGGCATATATATGTAAGCAAAAAACATGTAGCTATAGCTAGTAGGGAAAAACAGAATTTGTAGTACAAGACAGTGTCACTCACTGGAAGTTGTAAGGAAGTAGTATATCTTCATTGTATTTGAGTTCCTTGAAGAACTGTAGCATGCTTTCCTCTACACATTTGCGTGATATGGATCTATTTTCCATGTGTATTCATTAATGGTATTTGGGTCAACGAATCCAATGCCATAGCATCCACCTTTTTTCATTTCATAAATCTTCATCCTGCATAATACCACAGAAAAGAATATAGTGAGGATAATTACAGGTAATGATTGATCAAAATGATCAGCTAGCTTGAGACTTAAATTACAGAAAGAAATCACTTACAGACAATAGCAACTGACGATAGATTTGTCGAGTGCGTCTTTATTGTATAGCTAAAAAAGTTCTGAATACTCAATGGTCACAGCTTTCTTATGGTAGTAATGCTCCTCGTTGACATTCACCATGAGGGACTCTCGATTGGAAATCTTGGTAATGTCCATGTACCATTGATGCAATGCATACATTCTCGTTGGGAGCTTATTGACCTCCTCTGGCTCGACCAAAGGTTGGCCCCGGGCATATTTCCGTTTTATTTCCTCCTTTTTAGACGGAGACATGGGCTCGATATCAAGGAGTTGTCCAACAGTGATCCCGATCGATTTAGCCTGCGCAATATGCTCCTCGGTTATTACCACATCGCCCAGCCCGGGAACGTTAACGGTTTGCCCACAATAATATTGGGCGCGCCTACTCTCATGTGTTGTTGGCACAACAAGCGGGGGGATTGATTGCGCCGCCTGTTCTCCCAGCTGGGGAACGGTTTTACCGCATTTTTTGCCAGCTGATTTGCTCGAGCTCGAGCTCGCCTCTTTCTATAGACGTGCTCGATTTAACTTCCTGAGGTGGCTCTCATAGTCTGTGTCAATAGGCTTGGGAGCTGGTGGTCTAGCCATACGAATGAAGTGGTCAATCTTTTCCACAGGCACTTTCTCCCTTGGCGGTGGTGGCGGTTTCGGTGCAAAATGGGCTTCCACCTCGGCCTTCGATATGGCTACGTTTTCCTCCTCGGACTTGTCGTAAGGCCTCTGCGAAAGAGGCGCGAGGCTTGGGCCATATTGAAATCGCTTGCCTCCGCCTGTACCTGCAGTACTACCATGACTTGTACCGCTACGCACCATAGCTGAGGCGGCTCTCTTCCGTGATTGCTGGGGCGGCGAAGACGGCTGACGTAGCTGAGTTGGAGGAGGAGGAGTGGCCTGAAGCTGTGCCGGACTTGGAGGAGGAGTGGCCTGAAGCTATGCCGGACTTGGAGGAGGAGTGGTCTGATGCTTTGCCGGACTTGGAGGAGGAGTGGCCTGAAGCTGTGCCGGACTTGGAGGAGGAGTGGCCTGACGCGTTGGTGGACTTGGAGGAGCGGGAGTCTGCTGACTCGGTGGCGGACTGCGACGAGGAGTCGGATGACGCGGTGTCGGTGGCCTTCGAAAGATGATGCAATCCTTTCTCCATAGGATGATACGATGGTTGGCCTCTCCTAGTGTGTGCTCATCGTCACCTCCAGGAATGTCAAGCTCTAGCCCCGAATATTGGTCCACCACCTCATCAACCAAGACACGAGCATAGCCCACTGGAATCGGGTTGCAATGGAAGGTTGCCTCGGGGGGATTTGTAAAAGCAAGGGCGTCCGCCACCTTCATGGATATGTTCTTCATTTTGAAGTGTAGCTCGCAGTTAGTGTTCTCCATGATGTCATCCACTGGGTAGCTATCCAGCAATGCGTCGCCTGGGGCAGAACCCACGTTGCTTCTCGGCATGGATGGGACGGTGCTATCCATTGGTGGATCATCCGCTAGCTGCTGAGACCCCCTTTGCTGGCTAAGTGAGTCGATCTGCTCCTGCTGCTGCTGGAATTTGATTGCCAAGTCTGCATGCGCTGATTCTAGGCCTTGAAGGTGTTCATAGTCTAGCTTCCTCTACTCCTCCTCCATCTTCCTCTTCTTATCCTCCGCAATCTTCTTTCTCGCACGGGTTCTGTAGTCGGCGTTCCAGTCCGAAAACCCCTCATACCATGGAATAGCGCCCATGCCTTGTGTTCTTCCCGGGTGTTCAGGATTTCCCAGGGCACGCATAAGCTCGTCGTTCTCTCTGTTGGGCTCGAACAACCCGGATCGAGCCTCTTCTATTGCAACAAGTAGCTTATCTTCGGCTCCATCCAGACATGCCTTCTTGAAAACTTTGCCTGTCTTCGGGTCCAACTCCCCCCCATGCGCATAGAACCAAGTCCTGCACCTGGGGGGCCAGCTCAATGTTTCTGGAGTGACACCTGCATCCAGCATCTCTTTCTCAGACTTATCGCACTTAGGCATTCCCACCGCATAGCCACCTGGCCCCAGCTTATGGAACTTATCCTTTTTTGCGGCATTGGCCTTGTTTATTCTCGATCGTTCCTTAGATAATTCCGAATCCTTGAATTTCACGAAATCGTCCCAATGAGCACTTTGGTTCTCTAGTGTTCCCTCGAATACTGGAGTCTTCCTTCCTTCATTGACGTACTTGTCCCATTCACGAATCTTGTGGTTCTTGAATGCAACCGCCATCTTCCTAAGAGCAGCGTCCTTGACTTTCTCCATATCTGCTTTTGTGAAATGATCTAGTAGGGTGAAATGTTCCATGAGCGTTTCCCAAAGCAACTGTTTTTGTCTGTCGTCAACAAAAGTAACTCCTGGACGTGGCTTTGATGGCTCTCTCCATTCTTGAAGGGAGATCGGGAGTTGGTCCTTCACAAGAACTCCGCACTGACGAACGAACTTGTCCTCAATCTTCTTAGGCGTGAATGGTTCGCCATTAGGTCTGATTGCCTCGATATTGTACTTTACGCCCTCCTTCAACTTTTTGTTCGAGCCTCATTTCGTCCTGTTGCCTGAAGATTTTCTCGATCCGGATGGCTGAAAGAAGAAAGATCGATTCGTTAATATATCTTCAAGTCATTTAAAACATGTGATGATCACCAGATGCCTGCTTATATAAATATATATACCTCGCCGGTCTTTGTTGTTTCAAGATCAACATTTTGTTCGTCATGTTCATAGTTCACGACTTCATCAATTCGGTCGTCGCGATCGAATATCATATCACCTTCCCCGGTGTTGTTCAGATATTCGGAGCTGTCATAATCTTCTTCATTCTGATCATCATCTGGCCCGAGAGGATTGCGTATGATATTGAACAGGGCCTCTTCTCCCTCTCTGCCGGTATTGTCCGCCATAGGTTTTGTTTAACTAATCCAAAAGAAATATATTCAAATTACAATGCATGGATGCAATCAATTAATAAGGAAAAACTAAATCAATCATAGTACATAATAAGCATCATCGAATATAATCTCGAATAAGTCGTCTCGAATAATAGATATAATCTCGAATACATCATCTCGAATAATAGATATAATCTCGAATACATCGTCTTGAATAATAGATATAATCTCGAATACATCGTCTTGAATAATATATAATCCCGAATACATCATCTCGAATATTATATATCGAGTACATCACTGGCTAGGTAGCTAATAAAGATCGAATACTACAGAAGAATCTAGGACACTCGCGGTTCCTGCAGCGCGGGCGGTGGACACCCAAAGAGAAGGAACCCTCACAAGATCATAGCTGAAGTGAGATCCCTGAAGAAACTGCCAGGTATTGGAGAACCTGCCGCCCTCTAACGCAACCATGTAGCGATGGACGTGCTCGTCCTCCTCCCTGACACGGCGACGTACCACCTCCGGCGGGGTCGGCTCCCTCCGCACCGAAACTGGCCCACGCGAATGCCACCAAACGAGATCAGGGTCGACGACGGGACCCGGGGCCGGGTTCCTCATCAAGCGGCGCGCCCCTCCAGGCAGCACCTCCCAGTGCCAGCCCGGCGGAGCCCAGTCCCGGACATGGGTCAGCCGGACGTCGTCGCGGACGGGTCGACGGCGAGGATGTGGGCCGGGCATCGTCGAGAACAAATACCAGCTATATGCCCGCAAAAAGTAACATTTTTTAATGATTGGATTTTGATAACTAAAATTTCTAACATTTCTACATAACTAACATTCCTATAACATTTTTAACAATGCTATATAACTAACATTTCTATAACATTTCTAATATTTCTATAACTAAAAAACAGAAGAAAAAAATTATAACATTTATATATATATAACTAACATTTGTATAACATTTCTAATATCTCTATAACTAAAAAAAAGAAAAATTTCTAACTTTTTTATAACTATTTCTATAACTAAAAAACAGAAAAAATTTCTAACAATTCTAACTATTTTATAACTATTTCTATAACTAAAAAACAGAAAAATTTCTAACAATTCTAACATTTCTATAACATTTCTAACAAAGCTATATAACTAACTATTTCTATAACTAAAAAAAGAAAAATTTCTAACAATGATATATGTGTGTGTGTGCTCATCGGCGAGGCGAGAGGTGGCGGGGGGCGGCGACGGGGACGGCGACGGGCGCGGCGACGACGGGGATGGCGACGACGGGGACAGGGACAGGGTGGCGACGACGGGGACAGGCCGGGGCGCGCGGCGACGACGGGGACGGGGCGGCGATGACGGGGACGGGGACGACGCGGGACGGGCCGGGACGGCGCGGAGGTGACGACGGGGATGACGAGGACGGGGACGACGGGGTGGCTACGATGGGGACGGGGGCGGCGACGAGGGTTATGGAGACAGGGGCGGCGGGCGACGGGGCAGAGGAGAAGAATCAGAGGAGAAACTGAAATTTTTGAAGTGTTTAGTTATATAGGATGGACCTTTAGTGCCGGGTGGAGCCACCAACCGGTACTAAAGGCCTGTTTTGGCCAGGCCAAGCGGCGGGAACCGCACCCCTTTAGTGCCGGGTGGTGGCTCCAACCGGTACTAAAGCCCCCCCCCTTTAGTACCGGTTGGTGCTACCACCCGGCACTAAAGGGGGTGCGCTGGCGCATGTTCGGTGCGAAATGTTTAGTCCCACCTCGCTAGCCGAGGGGCGTCCGCACTGGTTTATAAGCCCCAGTGCGGTAGCTCCCTCGAGCTCCTCTCCAAAGCAGGCCTACTGGGCCTAAATGTTCTGTGCTGCCCTGTGGGCCTACTGGGCCTTTGCGGGCCTGCATCCTGGCCCAACAACAGGTTGGGTTTCTAGTCGTATGCAGGCCGCTGTGGCGCAGTAGGTGGGCTTTTTTTTCTTTTTTTTGCTTTATTTATTTTTGTTTGAGTTGTTTTTTTTGCTGTATTTAGAGTTTCTTTATGAATATTTTTGCTTTAGGTACAAATAATTACAAACTTTCTGTTAGTACCGGTAGTTTACAAATTTGAATAGTTTAAATTTTGATTTATTTGAAATTTGTGTGAATCACTAGTTTGTGAATAACTTAACTTTGAGAATAGATTTTTGAGTGATTCTTTTTTCTTATGTTTAATATTAGTGTGTTTTATCATTATATTCAATTTGGTAATGCTTAGGTTATTTAAAAAATGAAATGCCTTTTGTAACGGATGAGTTTTCGTCCGAAACCCTGATACTTCGAAAGAGATTGTCCATTTAGTACACGGAGTGCATCCAGATTTTGCGGTAACCCTCTCTACTTTTTTGCACATGCTATGTGGGTGAAATTATGATACCATGCCAACTTTCAACCTTTTCTGAGTTCATTTGAAATGCTTTTCAATTTCAGGGTCATTTAGCTTAAAAAAACAGTAAAGGCATGAAAGAATTTGTTTCCACGTAAAATGTCTTCGCGTTTCAAATGCCAAAACACATAACTACCCTAACTATTACAGAGATTCCCTCCTGGGTGTGAAACACAGAAGAAAGTGATGATAGTGAAGCCGATCACATCCCAAATCTTTGGGTGTGAAACTTTTTCTTCACGTGTGTCCCTTTGCGCCGTAACCATGGAAAATCTTCATCATTTAACGGGATGCTCGGGTCAATATTCACTGCGAATGGAGCAATATTCACATGTCTGTCTTGTCATGCACTCCCACGATGTTTCTCTTCCCAGAAAGAACTATGTGCCGCTTTGGCTCATCGTACGATGCACTTGCTTCCTTATCTTTTCTTTTTCTTGGCTTGGTAGACATGTCCTTCACATAGAAAACCTGTGCCACATCATTGGCTAGGACGAATGGTTCGTCTGCATACGCAAGATTGTTGAGATCCACTGTTGTCATTCTGTACTACGGGTCTTTCGTTACCCCGCCTCGTGTCATATTGACCCATTTGCACCGAAACAAAGGGACCTTCAAACCACGTCTATAGTCAAGTTCCCATATGTCCTGTATATAACCATAATATGTTTCCTTTCCTGTCTTGGTTTCTGCATCAAAGCGGACACCACTGTTTTGGTTGGTGCTCTTCTTATCTTGGGCGATCGTGTAAAATGTATTACCATTTATCTCGTACCCTTTGAAAGTCATTATATTCGAAGATGGTAACTGGGACAGCAAGTACAAGTCATCTTCAATAGAGGTGTCATGCATGGTACGTGTCTGCAACCAGCTGGCGAAACTCCTGGTTCGTTCACGTGTAATCCAGTCATCAAACCGCTCCGGGTGTTTGGAGCGTAGCAAATTCTTGTGTTCATCCATATACGGAGCCACCAAGACGGAATTCTATAGAACTGTGTAGTGTGCTTCAGTGAGAGAATGTATGTCCATACATATTATTTGTTCCCCTCCTAGCGTGCCTTTTCCATCCAGTCTGCCCTTATGCCGCGATTCAGGAACACCAATCGGCTTAAGGTCAGGAATAAAGTCAATACAAAACTCAATGACCTCCTCATTTTCATGGCCCTTGGAGATGCTTCCTTCTGGCCTAGCACGGTTATGAACATATTTCTTTAAGACTCCCATGAACCTCTCAAAGGGGAACATATTGTGTAGAAATACAGGACCCAAAATGTTAATCTCTTTGCATAGGTGAACTAGGACGTGCGTCATGATGTTGAAGAAGGATGGTGGGAACACCAACTCGAAACTGACAAGACATTGCACCAAATCATTCTCTAACCTTGGTATGATTTCTGGATCGATTACCTTCTGAGAGATTGCATTGAGAAATGCACATAGCTTCACAATGGCTAATCGAACGTTTTCCGATAGAAGCCCCCTCAATGCAACCGGAAGCAGTTGTGTCATAATCACGTGGCAGTCATGAGACTTTAGGTTCTGGAACTTTTTCTCTGCCATGTTTATTATTCCCTTTATATTCGACGAGAAGCCAGACGGTACCTTAATACTAAGCAGGCATTCAAAGAAGATTTCCTTCTCTTCTTTGGTAACATCGTAGCTTGCATGATCTTGATGTATGCCGTCTTTTCCGTGCATACGTTGCTGGTCCTCCCGTGCCTCAGGAGTATCTTTTGTCTTCCCATACACGCCCAAGAAGCCAAGCAGGGTCACACAAAGATTCTTCGTCACGTGCATCACGTCGATTGCGGAGCAGACCTCTAGGTCTTTCCAATAGGGCAGGTCCCAAAATATAGATTTGTTCTTCCACATGGGTGCGCGTCCGTCAGCGTCATTCGGAACAGGTTGTCCACCAGGACCCTTTCCAAAGACCACCTTCAAATCCTTGACCATATCATGTACATCAGCACCAGTACGGTGGCGAGGCTTCGTTCGGTGATCCACCTCACCGGAGAAATGCTTGCCTTTCTTTCTTACGGGATGCCTGCTCGGAAGAAATCGACGATGTCCCAGGTACACATTCTTCTTACAATTAGCCAAATATATACTATCGGTATCGTCCAAACAGTGCGTGCATGCGCGGTATCCCTTGTTTGTCTGTCCTGAAAGGTTACTAAGAGCAGGCCAATCATTGATGGTCACGAACAGGAACGCCTTTATGTCAAATTCTTCCCCCATGTGCTCATCCCACGCACGTACACCTGTTCCATTCCACAGTTGTAAGAGTTCTTCAACTAATGGCCTTAGGTACACATCAATGTCATTGCCGGGTTGCTTAGGGCCTTGGATGAGCACTGGCATCATAATGAACTTCCGCTTCATGCACAACCAAGGAGGAAGGTTATACAAACATAGAGTCACAGGCTAGGTGCTATGGTTGCTGCTCTGCTCCCCAAAAGGATTAATGCCATCTGCGGCTGCGCTTAGACCAAACCATACGTTCCTTGCGTCATCTGCAAACTCCTTCCCATACTTTCTTTCGATTTTTCTCCACTGCGACCCGTCAGCGGGTACTCTCAACTTTCCGTCTTTCTTACGGTCTTCTCTGTGCCATTGCATCGCCTTGGCATGCTCTTTGTTTTGGAACAAACGTTTCAACCGTGGTATTATAGGAGCATACCACATCACCTTGGCAGGAATCTTATTCCTGGGGCGCTTGCCCTCGACATCACCAGGGTCATCGCGGCTGAGCTTATAGCGCAATGCACCGCATACCGGGCAAGCGTTCAAATCCCCGTACTCACGGCGGTAGGGGATGCAATCATTAGGGCATGCATGTATCTTCTGCACCTCTAACCCTAGAGGGCAGACAGCCTTCTTTGCCTTGTACGTACTCTCGGGCAATTCATTGTCCTTTGGAAGCATATCCTTTATCATTACCAACAACTTTCCAAATCCCTTGTCAGATACACCATTATCTGCCTTCCATTGCAGCAATTCCAGTGCGGTGCCCATCTTTTTCTTGTCACCTTCGCAATTCGGGTACAACAATTTTTTGTGATCCTCTAACATGTGCTACAACTTCTTCTTCTCCAAATCACTTGCGCATTTTCTCTTTGCATCGGCAATGGCCCGACCTAGATCATCAACGGGCTCATCCGATGCCTCTTCTTCAGCTTCTTCCCGCATTGCCGACTCAGCTTCTTCCCGCATTACCGGCTCAGCTTCTTCCCTCATTGTTGTATCATCGTATTCAGGGAACCCATGGCCAGGATAGTTGTCGTCGTCCTCTTCTTCTTCATTTTCTTCCATCATAACCCCTCTTTCTCCATGCTTGGTCCAAACATTATAGTGGGGCATGAAACCGGACTCAAACAGGTGGACGTGAATGGTTCTTGACATAGAGTAATTGCGACCATTCTTACAGCCAACACATGGACAATGCATAAAACCATCTGCTCGCTTGTTTGCCTCAGCCGCAAGCAGAAAAGTACGCACGCCATTAATGAACTCAGGAGAGCATCGGTCATCGTACATCCATTGCCGGCTCATCTTCAACACACAGCACCGAAAACATCAAATTAATACAATACATAAAGTTCATACATAAAGAGCATACAACACTTCAATGCAACAAACAAATAACTCTCTAGCTAAAGAATTTAAATGCAACAACAAATGCGATCAAGATCGCAACTAAGGTAACAATTGATCCAACAGCATAATGATACCAAGCCTCACTATGAATGGCATATTTTCTAATCTTTCTAATCTTCAAGCGCATTTTCTCCATCTTAATCTTGTGATCATCGACGACATCGGCAACATGCAACTCCAATTCCATCTTCTCCCCCTCAATTCTTTTCAATTTTTCCTTCAAATCCTCGTTTTCTCTTTGAACTAAATTTAACCTCTCGACAATAGGGTCGGTTGGAATTTCGGGTTCAACTACCTCCTACATACAAATATCTATGTCAACTTGATGGGCATAATTTGTCATAAACACGAAATGCAATGAATAGTTTTAAAAGAGAATATACCACATCTGAATCATAACCCGGATGAGGGCCGACGGGAACGGATATCAAAACCATGGCACTATGCATAACAAACAACGTATGGGTAAGATAATTATACGAGTAACTATATATCCAAATCACACAAACATCATTTTTTTATATAAAACTTCATGAACAAGAGCTCACCACAAGGTGGTGCCGGCGACGGGACGTTGCGAGCGATCGACGGTGGTTACGATGGAGATTTAGAAGGTACTAAGTAAACCACACCTACATATGCAAAACTAAGTGTTATTTTTGACCTCAAATTGCATATAAATCAAATACTAGCACATATATATAATTCCTCCCAAATTACTAAACTCAAAAATCAATCACTATATAAAGCATTGCACGAGCTAATCTAGCAATGAGAGATGAAAGGAAAGAGTTGCTAACCTTTGTGATCATTTGAATGGATGGGGGCCTTCAAATCTTGGGCAAAATGTGTGATGAGCTTGAGAGGAAGAGGGGAAAGAATAGAGAGGAGAGGGAAAGGGGAAGAACAGAGCGAGCTCGGGTGGACGAAGGGTCTATGTAGGACGACCTTTAGTACCGGTTCGTGATACGACCCGGTACTAAAGGTGCTGGAGGGGCCCCGGACTGACAACATCCTGCCACCACTCACTTTAGTACCGGTTCATGGCACGAACCGGTGCTAAAGGTTCGCCACGAACCGGTACTAATGAGAGCGGCCCGGCTAGCCGTTGGAACTGGCACTAATGTACACATTAGTGCCGGCTCAAATTCAAACCGGCACTAATGTGCTTCACGTTTGATCCTTTTTCTACTAGTGTTTGGAGCGTCTTAGAGACAAGATACCAACTATCCTATGCGACCTTGAGAAGATATATCCTCCAGCCTTTTTTGATGTGATGGTGCATTTGGCTGTTCATCTACCTGACGAGGCACTACTTAGAGGTCCAGTATAGTATGGCTGGATGTACCCTATTGAAAGGCGGCTAGGCACTTTCAAGGGCTATGTTAGGAACAGAGCTAGACCCGAGGGCTCCATTGTAGAGGCCTACATTACTACAGAAGCGTTGACATTCTGCTCAAAATACATTGAAACAACTGATTATCTTAGCAAAGAGGTGGGTGAAGACAATCCCGGGCTCAATGTTTTCGATTATTCTGTTCGAGTTACAGTGAAGAGTCAACAAGAGGACAAACCTAAAGATTTGGACAAAATGATTTGGTATGTGTTGAATAATTATCCTGAGATACTACCTTATATCAAGTAAGTGCAGTACTGCACCTTATACATTGTAATCTACTAAACTTGCAGCACATTCTTATATATTTAGATGTTTGACGTGATCACTATGTTGTGCAGCATCTACAAAGAGGAGTTACTGCCGCAAAATCCAAGAAACATTGATAAACTGTTTATGGCAGGATTTGCGAAATGGTTCAAGCACCATGTAAGCTTTTGAAGTGCACTGTCAGTTTTTTTAATATATTAAGTACATAAGATGATCAGCTTGTCTATTTTCTAACCATAGGTTAAGAAGATGCGGGAGGATGGGCAGGCTGTTGATGATGCCCTTTACTCACTAGCAATGGGTCCTGATACTCGGGTAAGACATTATGAATCTTGCATTGTTGGAGATGTGCGCTACAACACCCTTGCACGAGACGAAGGCAGGAAGACACAAAACAGTGCCATCATGAGCACAGATACGTATGACAAAGAGACAACTGAAATGTATGCTAACATAACAGACATTGTTCAGTTGCAGTATATCTCCAGTTTCAAGGATCATCGGTGTGTGGTTCTGTTGTGTTGTCGTTGGTATAACCTGTTTTCTAGGATCGCAAAACCCAGAGCTGATGATTATTTCAAATCCATCAATGTCAAGGCGGCGTACCAGACCAATGAGCCTTTTATTTTGGAAAATCAAGCAACACAGATATTTTTCTTGGAAGACACATTTACACGTAGCGATGACTGGAGAGTATTGCAAAGGTTTGAGTAGAGGAATTCGTTTAATGAAGTTTCAGAACAAGATGATTCTTACACTGCTCCTGATGTACAAGATAACACAGATGTTCCTAATATCTTTGAGAACCATCACGTTAATGACGCCGGCGAAAAGATTGCATGTCGTGTTGTGGACATACAAGAGTTGATCAAGAAGAAGCCAACGTTCGAGGACGTTGAGGACGAAGAAGAAGATGACACCATGGGGAATTACGATTTAGACTGATACACATGGCGAAGATGTTGACGCTGCTGCTGCGGATGATGATTACATTGCTTTTGTCGTATTTGCCTGTCAGAAGATGTTTTTTATCTACTATGTGAAATTGTGTTTGCTATGACAACTGAAACCTGATGGACATATTTTTTAGTATTTTGCTATGAGAACATCACTTGTTATGTATGCCGATTTGTGTTTGGTGATTGTATGAAAACTAAAACATGATGACATTGTTGTTTAGTTATACTCATATTTGGCTGTGAAACTTGAATTTGATGACATAGTTTGCTATTGGACTGCAATTTGCTCGACATCTTCGAATGAGAACAAAACTGACCCGACAGGGCCTCTGCTATTTATTTATTTATATGAGCAAAAGGGGATACCCCCTGAATTCCGTTAATAGAAATCATTAGATGTTCACAACACTATGCCCAGCCTGCTACACAGGTTTCATTCATTACTAGTTTCAGCAAACTGCTCATGTCGTAGCCACTGAATACATCACGAGTGCTACATACACTTCAAATAAAGAGACAATCATCCTACAGAGCACATCGATTTTGCCCATTATCTTCAGAAGCTCTTTCATCTCATCATTGCTATCAAGGTCGTTCAGGAGCTGTTGCTTGGCCATGATCAGAGGAACTGCATCTTTAACCTTCTTCTCTGCATCTTCCTCTTCTGTCGTTCTTTCAGTTACTTGTCCAACACCCCAACCTGCTGGTATTGGGATTCCTCGGCTAACCAAATAATCAGTGTAGTTGCATTCCCCCACATCAGCAACTTCCCAGAAATACAAATCACACGAATCTTCCCTTTTCTGCATGAATCAAATTGGAAGATCATCAACCAAACTATTAAAAAAATCAGCAACTGAAAGCAGCAGAACAACACTTAAACATATTATTACCCCATGATTCGGGCATTTGTATAAGACTCTGCCAGGGTTGCAGATTGTGGTTGAGACGCGACGGATGACTCTGCGTGATTTGCAGCAGTGGCACCACACCAACGGTAGCGGGTTGCGATGAGCAATCGGCTGCGGTGCGCGTGCCGGCGGGGGTGTGATGAGACCCACAGGCGATGGTACGGGTGGCGACTTGGCGCATATCTGGTTGTTGCCTGCTGAAGAGCAGGTGGACGAGCAGCCAGCGGACATGGTTGCTGTGGCCAGAGCTTCTGATGCTAGGCAGAGTAAGTAGAGACGAGGAGAAGCGAACGTTGGATATGTCAGTTTCATTACTTGCAGAGTAGCATAGCACCATATATATTCATAGTCTATGTTTGGATTCGAACCAGCTACAGGAGCACGTCTTTCTTTTTTCTAAAACTCGGCAATGTCTCTTTACTGGTACACTAGCTTGTTCTGTACGCCTTCCCAAGTCTTTGATTTTATTTTCCTTTTTTTGCGAGGAAGGAAGGAGGACAAAATTGAGAGTTCCTGGGACTCGAACCCAGACCTCTCGGTTGAAAACCAAGGGTGCTAGTCACTTATGTGGCGAACGTTCCCTGTGAGGAGGACGGCAGACGAACGCATTTTCCTCGCTATTTTCTACTTGGTGTCCTCTTAGTCAACAAACGATTGTGCCAACCTTGACTGTTGGATTGACATTCAACGTTTGTCGCGTTTCTTTAGTCTCTTCTTCCTTGAGCCGCCAAAGCCAAACCAGCGCCGGCGGGACCGCCTGCTCCCGCCTCCCACGGCTGACTGTGATCTTCCCCGGCTCCTGTTCGTTCCCGTCCGAGGCCTCACCATCGTCCTCCGCCTTGGTTTGCTCGCCGCGGCGCCGCCCTCCAGTGATGTCAATATGGTCAACAACCGAGAAGAATAAGGAGATGATTGTACATGGTGAGGATGACAGTAGGGACCCAGCAGCGCGCGCAGTAATTTTATTTTTTCGGGACAGAGTAGGGTATCAACTGGGTTGTGTGGGACCCGTGGCCCGTCTAACCCAGGCTTTTATTTTATATGTTTAGCACATGACCCGCCCAATTTGTTTTTTTCCTTTCTGAAAATGGCTAGCCAGCTATTTTCTTTTTTGCAGAATAACCAACGTAGGCCTACTTGCTTTTCTACGTCCTTCTGGGCCGGAAATCTTTCAAGACGAGGAGGCATGCATTTTGCCGAGAAAATGGGCTATAAGTAATTAGAAATGGGCTATAAGTAATAATAAATGGGCTGTAAAATGAAAAAATACAGCAAATAGGCAATTAGTTCCAAAATACAGTTTTCTTTCGGATTTTGATATTTTAAATTTCATTGTTTTTGTGCGGGTAAAATTTCATTGAATTTAAATTAAGGTATATTTAGATTTAAAATTAATTTGAATCTCGCTAGAAATTCCGGGCTGTATGTTGTTTGGGACAGATTTGGAGGCTGACTTGTGGGTCTACTAGGTTGACGTGTACTTTGGCTTTGTCAACTTAGTCCACAAACGATTCTAACAGCAGTGATTGTTGGATGTTAATCCAACGGCCGTGCTGCGTCTTCAATATCTGATCTTCTTGCTCTAGCCGCCCAAACCAGTTCCGGTGGGACTGCCTGCTCCTGCGTCCCGTGGCCGGCTGTGTTGCCGCACAGGCCGCACCGCCCCATCCTACTTCATTGCTGGTCAGGCCATTCCTCTACTCACCCACACCTCCTGTTATTTTCCGGCGACGGCAGCCGGACCAGTAAACCCTCGTACTCCCCACCGCGTGGGCAACCATTGCCGAGTCTTCCCTGGCTCCGTGTCGTTCCCTTCCTAGGCCTCGTTGTCGTCCACCGCCATGGTGCTCTCGGCGCGGCCTGATCAACGTGGTCAACGAACGACATCCATCGGCCGTGGACTGTACGCGCACAATAATGATTCCTACACCTGACAGCTGGGACCCACCGGAAGGGCCTCTGTATTTTGCGAAAAAAACGTTCCCCCCGCTGACATGTCGAACCCACCAGCTATATCTTCGCACGCAAGAAAGTGCCTCCTTATTATGCACAATAAAATGAATACTCCCCCGGCTAGTTGGGACCCACCTTGGTGGGAGGCCGACTTGTGGTCCTACTAAGTTGACGGGGACGAAGGGCTTTGTCAACTTAGTCAATATGAATGATTCTACCTCCAGTGACCGTACGATGTCCATCCAACGGCCGTAGTGCTTCTTCAATCTCTGGTCTTCTTGCTCCAGCCGCCCAAAGCAGCGCCGGTCGTGCCGCATGCTCCTGCCTCCCGTGGCCGGCTGTGCTGCCGCAGAGGCCTCACCGCCCCCTACTATTCCCACCGCTGGCCAGGCCCTGCGGCGACGGCAGCCTCACACCGCAGTTGAACCAGTGAACCCTTGTACTCCTCTCCGTGCGGGCTTTCACTGCCGCGTCTTCCCTGTCTCCACATCGTCCTCTTCCTAGGCCTCGCCGTCGTCCACCGTCGTGGTGCTCTCTGCGTGGCGTGGTCAACGTGGTCAAGGAACGACTTCCATCGGAAGAGTACTGTACGTGGAGAGGCTGACAGTTGGGTCAACGGCCACAACCCAGTTTTTTTTTTGATTTGCCAAGTAAGTCGCTTTGTTAGGCCTATTGGGCTGCAAATCTTTCAAGATGAGGAGAGCTTTCATTCGGCTGGCTGAGAAAATGGTCCATCAGTAATGAGAAATGGGCTGTACATTTTTAAAACACATCAAACCGGCAATTAGTTTCAAATATCTTTTTTTCATTTCAAGATTTTAAATTACATTAATTTTTATGCGTGGAGAATTTGTTGGATTTTATATTGATATACATTTATTTTTAAAATCAGTTTGAATGTGAGTCGAAATTTTGGGATTAAAAATAGTTCGGACAGCACCGAAATATGCAAAATTTCGTATAATTTTTAACCGTGGCCACAATATGGGGTGTAATGCTAACAAAAAGAATATGGGCTCAAAAAAACCTTAAGAATTAGCAAATGGGCTGTAAATTATTAGAAATAATGGCAGATGGGTTGTATGTTGTTTTCCACAAATTTGAGGCTTTCCTAAAAAAAGGTTGACGCACAAGCACTGACTGTTGGATGTCCATCCAACAGCCGTCGTGCTTCTTCAATCTCTGTTCTTCCTGCTCCAGCCGCTCAAACAAGCGCCGGCAGGACTGTCTGCTCCCTCCTTCCCGCGGCCGGCTGTGCTGCCGCGCATGCCTCACCGCTCCACCGTACTCCCGTCGCTGGCCTAGCCATCCCTCTACTCACCCACACCTGTTGTTATTATCCGGCGACGGCAGACGAACCAGTAAACCCTCGTACAGTCGTACTCCCCTCCGCGTGGGAAACAACTGTCGAGTCTTTCCTGCCTCCGTCTCGTCCCCTTCCTAGGCCTCGCTGTCGTCCACCGCCATGGTGCTCTCGGCGCGGCATGGTCAATTTGATCAACGACCGACTTCTATCGGAAGAGTACTGTGCGTGGAGACGCTGACAGCTGGGTCCACGTCCGCAGCAAGGAAGTGCCTCCTTATTACGCGCAAAATAATTATTCCTCCACCTGACAGCGGGGACCCACCGGACGGGCCACCGTATTTCATGAAAAAAATGTTTCCCCCCTGACTGCTGGGACCCACCAGCTACACCTTCGCACGCAAGGAAGTGCGTCCGGGCAAAAAAACAAAACGATTCGCCCCTTGACAGCTGGGACCCACCAGCTACATCTTCGCATGCAAGGAAGTGCCTGATAGTCGGGACCCACCTGGTCGAAGCATACGTAGCGTTGTCATTCTGGTCGCGAACGTGTACGTACATATATACTGGTGAATGTAGAGGCGCGCACGTGTCATAGTAGAGGCGCGCACGTAGCATGTACACGTACCTACAATGGTCAGGGTGCAAGAAAGAAAATACGGCCACGTATGTGTACATACGGGCGGGGTCTCGAACGCCTACTCGCGCATACGTATGGCGAGGGCTCGTTGACATGGCTGGGTCGGAACGAAGAAACAGCGTCGTCGTCGTGTTCATGAGGAGGCAACGGAATGCGTCGTGTTCATGGGAAGGCAACGGAACGCGTCGTGTTCATCGGGAGGCAACGGAACGCGTGGGACCCAACCGGCTGGGTCGGAACGAAATACGTGGTCGTGTTCATCGGGAGGGCTTAGACGGAATAGACGATGGAAACGAGGCCTGGCGTACCGCGGAACGGAGGAAACGACCTTGTGTTCGAACGGCCACGTTCGCAACGGGATCATGTTAATCGGGAGGGGTCTGGCGTACCGCAAAACGGACGAAACGGACCTCCTACGGTCGAAGCGGGGGTCCTGTTGATCGGGACGGGTGCGGCGTACCGCAAAACAGACGAAACGGACCTCCTATGGTCGAAACGGGGGTCCTGTTGATCGGGAGGGGTGTGGCGTACCGCAAAACGGACGAAACAGACCTCCTACGGTCGAAATGGGGGTCCTGTTCATCAGGAGGGGTGTGGCGTACCGTAAAACGGGACTCCACGGGATACTGTTCATCTCCACCGTCGACCTCCTCCAGCCTCCACGGGCTACCGTCGACCTTCTCCAGCCTCCACGGGCTCCTGTTCATCCAGCCTCCACCGCGCACTACTCCACCGGCTACTGTTCAACCACCCCTCCACCGTCTATTGTTCATCCAGCCCTCGACACCATGGGGTCCTGTTCAACCACCCCTCCACGGGCACCCCTTCACCGTCTACTGTTCATCCAGCCCTCCACACCACGAGGTCATGTTCATCCAAAGGCAACGCCACCGCTCACTATTCATCCACCCCCCCCCCCCCCCCCCCCCCCCCCCCCGCAACGCTCACTGTTCATCCTGGAGGCAGTATTGATCGGCTTCAGTTAGCAGCAGTAGCGAAGGAATCGCTCGATAGGGTTCAGTTAACAACCATCGATCGATTGCTCGGGTTCAGTAACGCGTAGCCTGCAGTGCAATCACTCGGGTTCAGTTAGAGCCAAGCCTCGCACACGCGCGCGTACGTGTATGAGAGAAACGCGCATCGCTCGGGCCCCGACCTCCCGCCGTAACCGGGAACTCCCTGAAATTTTCCTCGCCCTTGCTTCTACCATGGTTTTTTCCGTCATGGACGGCCCAAAGAATGTCATGCAGCTGCATCTCCGTCCCGCCCAGGACGAAAAGCCCATTTTCTGTCATGATTTTTTGTCATAAAAGTAGGAGCCCACCACATTTATGATGATACCGGGTTTTGTCACAATTATCATCATAGAAGTGTCATATGTATGACAGAAAAAAATTCCGTTCGGCTCAAAATGTCACGGATGTGTCTTTTTTTTTGTAGTGTTATCATGTTTGTGAGTAGGCAGTGCAAGCCAAATGCACATATAAGATAAGTACATAGATATAGCATTTAGATTACGAACACATCTTCTAAATCATGAATGATCAAGAATGAGCAACATGAGTTGAGAGAATACGAAACAAAATAGGTTACTAGGAATTTCAATAACAATCTGAATTCAAGTAAATAGCATTTAACTAATTGTTGAAATCTCCCAACCTCGTCATCTAACCTCTCAGAAATACACTTCTTTGTTTCAACTCAAACCCCCTTTTCTTTAGTATCATCAACCTGCAATTTACATAATCATAAAAAATATAAAAAAATATCTGCCACCAGCCTGCTAAGAAAGGAATAAACTAGAATGAAATACCATACCTAGTGTGTTGAGTCAACAACTCCTCTTTGAGCCACCTCTTCTAGCAGCATCGATGCAACTTGCTCGGGCTTCTCAGATTGTTCACTCATTTCATCAACATTGGGATAACTCACAGTAGCATCTGCAGAAATCAGACAGCCTGTTGTGGTCTCAGCAATTACAGATACGGCATAGCCTGCTGACCTGCCAAAAGATGAATACATTTAAATTTTTGAATAGCAGGACCCACTAACATAAAATTAAATAGGTTCTACTTTAAGCTGGAAACGTACAATCCACATCCACGAGATGAAACAGCTCTCTGATCAGTGAAGATCTGAACATCTAGAATAAACTTATTGAAGAGTCCACATGCAGCATAGTGGATACGGCTTACAATCCATGGAGATACTATGGTGGAGAATGCTACACCTCTTATCCTCTTTACCATGCCTTCAACAACCCAATTAACTGCCTGCAAAAACACATGATATTAGAAGGGGAATGTCAACAGAAATCACGAAACGTGAGCAGAAGTAAACTCCAACAGACCTTTTATATATTGTTTATATTGGGAACTCGAAGAAGCACTTCACCTCCACCATGAGGAGGAACTCCCGGGCTTTCAATTTTGAGCTACATTCCCTCAAGAGGAACGCCAAAATGCTTGAGCATATGCAACGTAACCATTTGGAAAGTATCCACAGAAGGGTCCTTTGTATCATTTGTGATTCCTAAAAATAATGGCATCACATTTAGACTCCATACTAATTCAGAAGCAAAAGGCGTTGTATGATCAGTAACAATGATGGCCATCAACCTTCTAGCGATTTTGTGATTCCTACAAGCATCGCATCAAATTTAGACTCCATAGAAGTGAAAGACTTTGTATGATCAATGACAGCAATGGTCATCAATTTTGTGCAGAACTAAAGAAGTATTCTTATCTTTCTAGTCCTTTGCAGATATTGGCTTATGGAAGCTTGTGAAGCTTGAGACACATACTACCGAGCACCTCATGTTAACAACATCTTCATTAGGAAAAATAAATGGCCACAAGGATCATGAGTTCATGAGGAAGAGCCAAGGTTTGCTTACTTGGTGACAGTTAATTCAGCAAAACTGTTAAGGCCTAGTTTGGTGGCATTTTTTTAAAAATACCGTAGTATTCTGAAACCTTGGTATTGCAACGCGTGGGCAACGGATACTATAGTTTCAACAAACTGCATTTTCTCAGTTTTTGAAAGACTACATATATGTTTGGATGGTGCTGTTTTACTGTGGTTTTATCGGAAGATTATTATGTTTTACTGTAGTTTCGACCAATTGACTAAACCCCAATAAAACCACCTTTGTCAAAATAATCCACAACCAAAGTCAACTCAAGTCACATACACCTATTGAAACAAACCAACCGGACCAAATAATGCATCAGACTGGATACCTAATGAATCTAGAACAACCAAATCGCAGAACGTCTGCATGAACCAATACCGTGCTTCCGGAGTTTGAGTAAAAAATGGCAATCAATTGACCTGATGGTGGCACGGTGCAACAACAGTCCCCCGAAATCTCGCTGATTCTACACAACTCACTCAGAAACTGGACAATCAAAAGCTTTTTACCTTTGAGCCGAACGGACAAGGGCGACCTGGCGAAGAGGCCGAGCAGAAGGAGCAGCTCGATGAAGTAGCCGATCCCATGGTGCACCCCGCAGTCGTGCTCCAGGTCCTTCCCGCCGACGACCACCCCGGGCTTGTACCCGACCTTCTTCCCTGCCTACGAACGAACCCAACCACGGTCAACCACCAGCCAGCCCAAATCGAAGAAGCCACATGCCGACGCGCCCTTGCCTTTGTCGTTGACGTCGATGACGTGCTCGTCGGAGACCTTGTCGAGGAGGCGGAGGAGGGACATCTCGTGCGAGCGGAGGCCCCCCTCGCCAGCGCGGATGTCCTTGATGGTGATCGGGGTGGAGGTCAGCTCGCCAGCACCAGTCGCTGCCGGATGTCTCGGCTGCCCGGGAGCCTCCAGGAATTGTTGCGGCCCATCCTCGCCTGCCACCGGCGCCGGGGACGGTAGGCCGCTCGCTCGCCTCGCCGGGGGTGGGGTTGGTCGTGCGTTCATCGGGGGCGGGGATTATGGAGGAAGGAGGCGGCTCTGGAAGGGACGTGGGAAGGAGGAAGGACGAGCACGGAAGGGACGCAGCTTCGGTGCCTTAAAGGCTCCTGCCTTTGGGTCGGTGACATGTGGACCAGCCACCTATTGAACCCACATGTCATAGACACAAAGGCAGGTGCCTTAAGGCACCGAAGCATAGTCCCACGGAAAGGAGAGCGTGCCGCGGTAGGATTGGGGAAACAATAGTCTAGGGTTTTCACCGCTGGACGCGTTTGCATCTTCTTTTTTTTCTCTTTCGTTCGGCACAGTAAAACCAACATAGTAAAAGACAGGTGGACACAACCAGCGAGCGCTATTGTCGCGACTGTTAATGGGTTTTATTATGTGCGGGAACAGATGCCGAACGTCATTTCGATATTTGTCGCCTCTACGTGGCAACACGCTGCGGTTGCCCGCCCTAAGACAGCTAGCACGTGTACATAAACAGCACATGATGTCGTGATATACTGCAGTTGCACTTGCAGTCTCGTGGGCAGCGTATGGTAGCTATCATGGACGTGCACGAGGCGCCCCGCGTGCGTGTGCGTGAATTCATGATTCTAATACGACGCAACACTGAAAGATAGAAGTTCTTTTCTGTTCACAGTAGTATTTCGGAAGGATGGAGTTGATTGCCAGGCGTGTAGCTGGACCGAGAGGGACAGACAACCGCCCCGTGAGTGGTCAATCGATCTGCCGGACAGCCGGTCACCCGTCCCGTGACGCGCTGCATCTGGAGCAGGACCAGTGGGCAGATCGATACGGCAGATCGGGCGCCGTACGTACGTGGCGCATCGGTGGCAGGTAGCTATTAGCTAGCAAGCGACGCCGCACCAACCCGGCCGGCCCTTCCAGAGTCGTGTGGATCGCCCACGGGAAGCGGCAGGCAGGCACTGATGATTGAACGATCGATCGATCGTACAGTACGTACGTGCATGCATGCATGGCACCGACGTTGGTTTGAACAACTCGAAGAAAATGGTGCAGGAGCGTGGTCGCCATCGGCGCAACGCAACAGATATGTACTTACTCACTTCGTCAAAACGCTTTTATATTATAACATGAAGAAGTACATACTTCCTCCGTTTCTAAATATAAGTCTTTTAAAAGATTCCAACGAATGATTATATACAAAAGAAAATAAATGAATCTACGCTTTAAAATATATTTATATACATTCATATATTGTAATTCATTTGAAATGTCTAAAAAAAGGAGTATTTATTATCGCATGGGTTCACAACAAGGCATGTGCCGTGCATTCATGCAATGATGTATGGACAGGACCGGGACGCGTGTATGCTCTCTACAGCCTGACTAGTTATGCAATATTAGTTCCTTAGGTACAATAATACAGATAGAAGATGAGGTTTAGCAGTAGTGTAGTAGGTGTGGGACAAACTGTAAGCATGACCTCTCCTCTCCTTTTCTCTAGCGGACTGTACTAATGTACTACCTTTAGTCCTTTACTACCGCGCAGAAGAAAATAATATAGAAGAAAACAATAGAAAGAACAAGGAGAAATGTTATCATAGGAGATTTTTCATCATGAAAAATTTCATTTCTTTTTGCATCATACAACAGTCCTATCTTCTTGTTTTTTCGACATACCCTATCTTCTTCTTCACCACTTCTTTTAGAAAGAGAGGAAGACGACGGAGTGAAATAAGGTTGTCTGTAATGAAAGTATCATAGCTAGTGTTATGCATGTCAACTAGACAATTTTGATGAGACGACATAAAATTAAATGAAGAAATAAAGGGTTGAGTAGAAATCGATCATGATATTGTATCATAATAAATGTTATGCTACTATATGTCATGCATGACAATGAAAATGGTCACCTAAGATACTAATTTATAATACTATGCATTACAGAGGTAGTATCATACTACACTAGTTATTAAATTCATCTTCCACTCAGTTGCTCCAAAAGTTTAAACTGATAGACAGAGATAGACAATATATTTTAACATGATACTAACTTAAGATACTACTCACTACAGGCAATCTAGATATGCATGCCTGCATGCACATCTCCATATAATTTTTAAATCTCAATTATTGCTCTTGCTAGGCATTTATTGGTTGCATGGATTGGTAGGGCTGGTAGGCTGGTAGCTCACATATAAGGGCATGGATGGATGTTGCACAGAGATCTTATTGCTCTTGCTGGGTATCTATTGGTTGCATGCATTCGTAGTATGGGCATGGATGGATGTTGCATAGAGATCTTATTGCTCTCGCTGGGCATCTATTGGTTGCATGCATTCGTAGTATGGGCATGGATGGATGTTGCATAGAGATCTTATTGCTCTTGCTGGGCATCTATTGGTTGCATGCATTGGTAGGGCCGGTAGCCGATATGGGCATGGATGGTGTTGTACAGAGATCAAGAGGCTAAGGTTGTCCGTAATGGGAGTATTATAGGTAGTATCATAGGTAGTCCATGGCGTAGCGTCATCCGTGTCACCATCAAAAAATGTCCACCTCCCTAGAATGATTTGTTCATCTAGTGTCTCAGTAAACTTGTTCTCTCACTCACAAGAATGTTCTTGCAAGTCTAAAAAAGTATGTTGTGTAATTAGTGGTTACTTAGAACTAATAAAAATATAACATATTTTTATCGAAGTTCAAAAATGTAGAATGATATACCCATCTCAATGTCAAATCGACGATGGTCAACATCAATTCAGTGTTTAGAAGTTCATATACAATTAAGAATTAGCAAAACCATAAAAAAATAGTGGTCGATCTCATATTTTGGGGGGCGGGCAATTTTTAAAACAACATCATTGTATATAACCGACAGAAGTAAAAAGTACCCAATAATGCTAACAAGACTAAATCATCAGTACCAGTACCTGTAAGCAGCCGCCTCAGCTCCAAAAAAGCCTAGGTTTCCTCTGCTTCCCGCCGGCGCTATCACCTGTCCGTCTCGTCTCCGATGGCCTTAGGGCCATTGGGGGGCAATGGATCTCAGCCCTTGCCAGTGGGAGGGCTTCGTTTCTAGATGTTTCTTTGAGTTATGTTAGGGTTTGTGTCTTACTTAGGAAAACGAGAGGGCGGCGACTCTCTGGAGATAGAATAAGGTTCTCCTCCCCGAGTCCCTGTCATGGTGATGCGTGCAGCATAGTCGGCAGACGTGTGGAAGTGTGTCTCCAGCGGATCTTTCTTTGGTGAATTTGCTAGGATACGTTTGTTGTTCGTCTACGGATATGAATGCAATTTTTGTTATTCTTTTATGTTTATTGTACTCTCATGATTAAATATGAATAGATCAAAAGTCGTCCCTCCACACAGACCCCCCACCCCCCCCCCCCCCCTAAAAAAGACAAATGTAATGCTAACTGGCGAATGCTCGTTGGGAGGTCCCAGCGAACGCGCGCACGGCCGTTCTAGTTCGTTCGTGATCACATGATGGCAGTTCTTTTTTCTTTTGAGAAAAACGCCTAATAACGCCGCGAGTAGATACGTGCGTGGCATCACAACGCGGATCCATGACCTCAGGCATCACTTTTACGTTTCCTTTTTCTGACATAGACATCAGAAAAGCTTCACCAACATGCAGCATTCTTCTATCATAAACAAAAGACATCCAGCTGATTGGAGGATGCGTGCAACAAGTTACCCTCCTCTTCCTCTCCATTCGGAGCCCCGGTGATCTGCGCGAAGTGAGTACCGGAGGAACATCTCCACCACCAGCAGCCTGCCCACGAGCACCACCAGGTTCTTGCCGGGGCACTGCTTGGTGTCATCTTCTTTGGCCCTGATGATGGAACAGGTAGAAGGAAGCATTAAGCAAGATTAATCGTTGCCGATTGCATGCTACTGCATATTTACCCGCTATTCCTTCTCTGGTTCTCCCCATGAGAGCTAGTTAAAAATCAGTGGGTGAGACACCGCTATGATGCATACTTGTGGCGTCTTTTACCTCCATGCTACTAGAGCAAGTAAAAAAAAAATGCTCGGAACAGACGCTGATGGCCAAATGAATTGTTGAGTTGATTTTCTCGCAAACATCAACTCCGTGCCATGAGAACTCTCGGGTGAGCTGATGCGGGGCGTTTGTCTTACTCTTTCAAGCCCAACCTACAAAGAACCGGTTATGTACTAGCTCTGGTGAGACTGCAGTGCGAATCACAAAACGCCGCTAGTCGAGCTGGCATGCCACTAGCCTGCAATGAATTTGAAAGTGATATCCGGCTGTTCGAAATAGACATCACAAAATCTGCAATGTCCAGGTAGCCTATGGCACCATGATTTTTCTTATGTTATGGCGGCTGCACGGTTTTAATGCACTTTTTTGTCGAACTGAATTTCATCGACCCGAGTCTGGTCCGTTTCGCGCACGAACTCAACTCGATGGGGGGCATTTGTTCGACACGCTTTTGTCGCAATTTTGTATGTATCAATGGCATTGATGTGTGTGCACGAGCTCATATATGGCATTGACAAAGTTGATTTTCTCTGAAAACAGATCATGCCCAGCCAAAATATGGCATTGATGTGTGTGCCCGAGATCATATATGGCATTGACAAAGCTGGTTTTCTCTGAAAAAAGATCATACCCAGCCGGGTGAAGTATTATTTATGCCTACACGCTACGTCCCCTATTCAACTTGATTAGCACAAGTCAAACACTTGTATCTACTAACAACTGGTTAGTTAACACTCATGATTATTCGATCAAGGGAATAGTACCCCACATGAGATCCATGCGCAGACTTATGACGCGTAGATCGTGGGGCTGCTCTCACCTTAACTTAAGGCTAGTCATAATGGGAGTAACTTAGACTAGTGCCATACATATAACACTAGTCGTTGTTAGTGTTAGAAAATTAGGCAAGTTCATGATTAATTTCAGTAAATAATTCATGACTAGAAGAGATACTAGCATGCAAAAATCTAGCAAACTAGAAGAACAGCAAGACATGCATAACAGCAGCAAACACGTAACAGTAGCTGTAGAAACAGACATGAACAGAGGATGTTGGACGTACTGATCGTTAGCTATTAAGGGTGCGACAGTGTTGATGACGATGTTGGCGACGATCTGCTGCTGACGGCGATGAATACGACGATGAGTAGCACCGCCCGACTTGGACGGAAGACGACCCGTGATGATGAATTTGAGCAGTCGCGCACAGCGCTTCCCAAAAACCTAATTCGTCCTCTCCCGGTGCAGGATCGCAAAGACGAACGGTTCCGGAGACCTGCTCTCCCACGCGCCGATGCACGCCGGCGTTTGGGATGGAGTAGACTACGATGGCGGCGCAAGTTGTGAGATGAGGCAAAACCCTAGGTGTTTTTCGGTGTATCTCTGGCCGCAGCCGGTAGCTGTATATATATATTAGGACCAGAGGCGGTATTGTGTCGCGACCACAATCCCAAACCGACTCGGTTTCTAATTCGTATACTTACCGGATAAGAAATCAAAAAACTTGTCTGCCAAGACATAAAAATAAAACGGCAAAAGGAAGCTGCGCTCCTGCAAGGAGATGGACCGGATTTCGGCGGACCATTCACGCGCATATCGCATGTACGCGCCGCCTCGCCACGGCCCGGCCCGGCCCGGCCCGGCCAGGCGAGGCGAGCGAGCGCGCGCGTGTGGTTTTCCCTTTCTCTTCTCACACAGCACTTAGAGTGGTAGAGAGAACCCACTATATAAAGAGGTCCAACTCTTCTTCAACTTCCAAGGTGGGACTAAACTTAGCACCACCACTTGCCATTTTACACATGGGCTTTGAGATTTCAGAAATTGCTATGGGCCTAGCCCATTAATTCTAACAGTTAGTACTCCCTCATTTCAAATTACTCGTCGCAGAAATGAATGTATCTAGAACTAAAATACATCTAGATACATTCATACATGCGACAAATAATTCGGAACTGAAGAAGTACCTTCATAGTAACATACAAGTAGTATCATAGAGGAGGCCCATGGGGGGGGCGCACCAGCCCACTAGGGGCTGGTTCCCCTCCCACTTCAGCCCATGGGGCCTTCCGGGATAGGTGGCCCCACCCGGTGGACCCCCGGGACCCTTCCGGTGGTCCCGGTACAATACCGATTACCCCCGAAACCTTCCCGATGGCCGAAACTTGACTTCCTATATATAAATCTTCACCTCCGGACCATTCCGAAACTCCTCGTGACGTCCGGGATCTCATCCGGGACTCCGAACAACTTTCGGGTTACTATATACTAATATCTCAACAACCCTAGTGTCACCGAACCTTAAGTGTGTAGACCCTACGGGTTCGGGAGACACGCAGACATGACCGAGACGACTCTCCGGTCAATAACCAACAGCGGGATCTGGATACCCATGTTGGCTCCCACATGCTCCTCGATGATCTCATCGGATGAACCATGATGTCGATGATTCAGTCAATCCCGTATACAATTCCCTTTGTCAATCGGTACATTACTTGCCCGAGACTCGATCGTCGGTATCCCAATACCTCGTTCAATCTCATTACCGGCAAGTCACTTTACTCGTACCATAATGCATGATCCCGTGATCAACCACTTGGTCACATTGAGCTCATTATGATGATGCATTACCGAGTGGGCCCAGAGATATCTCTCCGTCATACAGAGTGACAAATCCCAGTCTCGATTCATGCCAACCCAACAGACACTTTCGGAGATACCTGTAGTGTACCTTTATAGTCACCTAGTTACGTTGTGACGTTTGGAACACCCAAAGCACTCCTACGGTATCCGGGAGTTGCACAATCTCATGGTCTAAGGAAATGATACTTGACATTCGGAAAAGCTATAGCAAACGAACTACACGATCTTTGAGCTATGCTTAGGATTGGGTCTTGTCCATCACATCATTCTCCTAATGATGTGATCCCGATATCAATGAGATTCAATGTCCATAGTCAGGAAACCATGACTATCTTTTGATCAACGAGCTAGTCAACTAGAGGCTCACTAGGGACGTGTTGTGGTCTATGTATTCACACATGTATTACGATTTCCGGATAAGACAATTATAGCATGAACAATAGACAATTATCATGAACAAAGAAATATAATAATAACCATTTTATTATTGCCTCTAGGGCATATTTCCAACAGTCTCCCACTTGCACTAGAGTCAATAGTCTAGTTACATTGTGATGAATCGAACACCCATGCAGTTCTGGTGTTGATCATGTTTTGCTCTAGGGAGAGGTTTAGTCAACGGATCTGCCACATTCAGGTCCGTATGTACTTTATAAATATCTATGTCTCCATTTTGAACACTTTCACGAATGGAGTTGAAGCGACGCTTTATATGCTTGGTCTTCCTGTGAAACCTGGGCTCATTGGCAAGGGCAATAGCTCCAGTGTTGTCACAGAAGAGAGTCATCGGGCCCGACGCATTGGGTATGACTCCTAGGTCGGTAATGAACTCCTTCACCCAGATTGCCTCTTGTGCTGCCTCCGAGGCTGCCATGTACTCCGCTTCACATGTAGATCCCGCCACAACGCTTTGCTTGCAACTGCACCAGCTTACTGCCCCACCATTCAAAATATACACGTATCCAGTTTGTGACTTAGAGTCACCCAGATCTGTGTCGAAGCTAGCATCGACGTAACCCTTTAAGACGAGCTCTTCGTCACCTCCATAAACGATAAACATATCCTTAGTCCTCTTCAGGTACTTCAGGATATTCTTGACCGCTGTCCAGTGTTCCATGCCGGGATTACTTTGGTACCTTCCTACCAAACTTACGGCAAGGTTTACATCAGGTCTGGTACACAACATAGCATACATGATAGACCCTATGGCCGAGGCATAGGGGACGACACTCATCTTTTCTCTATCTTCTGCCGTGGTCGGGCATTGAGCCGTGCTCAATCTCGTACCTTGCAATACAGGCAAGAACCCCTTCTTTGACTGATCCATTTTGAACTTCTTCAATATCTTGTCAAGGTACGTACTCTGTGAAAGACCAATGAGGTGTCTCGATCTATCTCTATAGATCTTGATGCCTAATATATAAGCAGCTTCTCCAAGATCCTTCATTGAAAAACACTTGTTCAAGTAGGACTTTATGCTTTCCAAGAATTCTATATCATTTCCCATCAACAGTATGTCATCCACATACAATATGAGAAATGCTACAGAGCTCCCACTTACTTTCTTGTAAATGCAGGCTTCTCCATAAGTCTGCGTAAACCCAAACGCTTTGATCATCTCATCAAAACGAATGTTCCAACTCCGAGATGCTTGCACCAGCCCATAAATCGAGCGTTGGAGCTTGCACACCTTGTCAGCATTCTTAGGATCGACAAAACCTTCCGGCTGCATCATATACAATTCTTCCTTAAGGAAACCATTAAGGAATGCCGTTTTGATGTCCATTTGCCATATCTCATAATCATAGAATGCGGCAATTGCTAACATGATTCGGATAGACTTCAGCTTCGCCACGGGTGAGAAAGTCTCATCGTAGTCAACCCCTTTAACTTGTCGATAACCCTTAGCAACAAGCCGAGCTTTATAGATGGTTACATTACCATCCGCGTCTGTCTTCTTCTTAAAAATCCATTTATTTTCTATGGCTCGCCGATCATCGGGCAAGTCAGTCAAAGTCCATACTTCGTTTTCATACATGGATCATATCTCGGATTTCATGGCTTCCAGCCATTTGTCGGAATCTGGGCCCGCCATCGCTTCTTCATAGTTCGAAGGATCATCGTTGTCTAACAACATGATTTCCAGGACAGGATTGCCGTACCACTCTGGTGCGGAACGTGTCCTTGTGGACCTACGAAATTCAGTAGCAACTTGATCTGAAGTTTCATGATCATCATCATTAACTTCCTCTCTAGTTGGTGCAGGCACCTCAGGAACATTTTCTTGAGCTGCGTCACTTACCGGTTCAAGAGGTAATACTACATCGAGTTCTACTTTCCTCCCACTTATTTCTTTCGAGAGAAACTCTTTCTCTAGAAAGGATCCATTCTTTGCAACAAAGATCTTGCCTTCGGATATGAGGTAGAAGGTATACCCAATAGTTTCTTTAGGGTATCCTATGAAGACGCATTTTTCCGACTTGGGTTCGAGCTTTTCAGGTTGAAGTTTCTTGACATAAGCATCGCATCCCCAAACTTTTAGAAACGACAGCTTAGGTTTCTTCCCAAACCATAATTCATACGGTGTCGTCTCAAGGGATTTCGACGGAGCCCTATTTAAAGTGAATGCGGCAGTCTCTAAAGCATAGCCCCAAAATGACAGCGGTAAATCGGTAAGAGACATCATAGATCGCACCATATCCAATAGAGTGCGATTACGACGTTCGGACACACCATTACGCTAAGGTGTTCCAGGCGGCGTGAGTTATGAAACTATTCCACATTTCCTTAAGTGTGTGCCAAATTCGTGACTCAAGTATTCTCCCCCACGATCTGATCGCAAGAACTTGATTTTCTTGTCACGTTGATTCTCAACCTCACTCTGAAATTCCTTGAACTTTTCAAAGGTCTCAGACTTGTGTTTCATTAATTAGACATACCCATATCTACTCAAGTCATCAGTGAGGGTGAGAACATAACGATAGCCACCGCGAGCCTCAACACTCATTGGACCGCACACATCAGTATGTATGATTTCCAATAAGTTGGTTGCTCGCTCCATTGTTCCTGAGAACGGAGTCTTGGTCATTTTACCCATGAGGCATGGTTCGCACATGTCAAATGATTCGTAATCAAGAGACTCCAAAAGTCCATCTGCATGGAGCTTCTTCATGCGTTTGACACCTATGTGACCAAGGCGGCAGTGCCACAAGTATGTGGGACTATCATTATCAACCTTACATCTTTTGGTATTCACACTATGAATATGTGTTACATTACGCTCGAGATTCATTAAGAATAAACCATTCACCAGCGGAGCATGACCATAAAACATATCTCTCATATAAATAGAACAACCATTATTCTCGGATTTAAATGAGTAGCCATCTCGAATTAAACGAGATCCTGATACAATGTTCATGCTCAAAGCTGGCACTAAATAACAATTATTGAGGTTTAAAACTAATCCCGTAGGTAAATGTAGAGGCAGCGTGCCGACGGCGATTACATCGACCTTGGAACCATTCCCGACGCGCATCGTCACCTCGTCCTTCGCCAGTCTCCGCTTATTCCGCAGCTCCTGCTTTGAGTTACAAATGTGAGTAACCGCACCGATATCAAATACCAAGGAGCTACTACGAGTACTGGTAAGGTACAAATCAATTACATGTATATCACATATACCTTTAGTGTTGTCGGCCTTCTTGTCCGCTAAGTATTTGGGACAGTTCCGCTTCCAGTGACCACTTCCCTTGCAATAAAAACACTCAGCATCAGGCTTGGGTCCATTCTTTGACTTCTTCCCGGCAGCTTCCTTACCGGGCGCGGCAACTCCCTTGTCGTCCTTCTTGAAGTTCTTTTTACCCTTGCCTTTCTTGAACTTAGTGGTTTTATTCACCATCAACACTTGATGTTCCTTTTTGATTTCCACCTCCGCTGATTTCAGCATTGAATATACCTCAGGAATGGTCTTTTCCATCCCCTGCATATTGAAGTTCATCACAAAGCTCTTGTAGCTCGGTGGAAGCGACTGAAGGATTCTGTCAATGACTGCGTCATCCGGGAGATTAACTCCCATCTGAGTCAAGCGGTTATGCAACCCAGACATTTTGAGTATGTGCTCACTGACAGAACTATTTTCCTCCATCTTACAACTGAAGAACTTGTTAGAGACTTCATATCTATCGACCCGGGCATGAGCTTGGAAAACCATTTTCAGCTCTTCGAACATCTCATATGCTCCGTGTCTCTCAAAACACTTTTGGAGCCCCGGTTCTAAGCTGTAAAGCATGCCGCACTGAACGAGGGAGTAATCATCAGCACGTGACTGCCAAGCGTTCATAACGTCTTGGTTCTCTGGGATGGGTGTGTCACCTAGCGGTGCTTCTAGGACATAATCTTCCTTGGCAGCGATGAGGATGATCCTCAGGTTCGAGACCCAGTCCGTATAGTTGCTGCCATCATCTTTCAGCTTGGTTTTCTCTAGGAACGCGTTGAAGTTGAGGGCAACATTAGCGTGGGCCATTTGATCTACAAGACATAGTGTAAAGATTTTAGACTAAGTTCATGATAATTAAGTTCATCTAATCAAATTATTCCATGAACTCCCACTCAGATAGACATCCCTCTAGTCATCTAAGTGAAATATGATCCGAGTCAACTAGGCCGTGTCCGATCATCACGTGAGACGAACTAGTCAACATCGGTGAGCATCTTCATGTTGATCGTATCTTCTATACGACTCATGCTCGACCTTTCGGTCTTCCGTGTTCCGAGGCCATGTCTGTACATGCTAGGCTCGTCAAGTCAACCTAAGTGTATTGCGTGTGTAAATCTGGCTTACACCCGTTGTATTCAAACGTTAGAATCTATCACACCCGATCATCACATGGTGCTTCAAAACAACGAACCTTCGCATCGGTGCATAGTTAGGGGGAACACTTTCTTGAAATTATTATGAGGGATCATCTTATTTAAGCTACCGTCGTTCTAAGCAAATAAGATGCAAAACATGATAAACATCACATGCAATCAAATAGTGACATGATATGGCCAATATCATTTGCTCCTTTTGATCTCCATCTTCGGGGCTTCATGATCATCGTTGTCACCGGCATGACACCATGATCTCCATCATCATGATCTCCATCATCGTGTCTTCTTGAAGTTGTCTCGTCATCCATTACTTCTACTACTATGGCTAACGCTTTAGCAATAAAGTAAAGTAATTACATGACGTTTATGTTGACACGCAGGTCATAAATAAATAAAGACAACTCCTATGGCTCCTGCCGGTTGTCATACTCATCGACATGCAAGTGGTGATTCCTATTACAAGAACATGATCAATCTCATACATCACATATATCATTCATCACATCCTTTTGGCCATATCACATCACACAGCACATGCTGCAAAAACAAGTTAGACGTCCTCTAATTGTTGTTGCAAGTTTTTACGTGGCTGCTATAGGTTTCTAGCAAGAACGTTTCTTACCTACGCCAAAACCACAACGTGATATGCCAATTTCTATTTACCCTTCATAAGGACCCTTTTCATCGAATCCGATCCGACTAAAGTGGGAGAGACAGACACCCGCTAGCCACCTTATGCAACTAGTGCATGTCAATCGGTGGAACCAGTCTCACGTAAGTGTACGTGTAAGGTCGGTCCGGGCCGCTTCATCCCACGATGCCACCGAATCAAGATAAGACTAGTAACGGCAAGAAAATTGACAATATCCACGCCCACAACTGCTTTGTGTTCTACTCGTGCATAGAAACTACGCATAGACCTAGCTCATGAAGCCACTGTTGGGGAACGTAGCAGAATTTTAAAATTTTCTACGCATCACCAAGATCAATCTATGGAGTCATCTAGCAACGAGGGAGAGAGGAGTGCATCTACATACCCTTGTAGATCGTGCGCGGAAGTGTTCAAGAGAACGGGGTTGATGGAGTCGTACTCATCGTGATCCAAATCACCGATGACCTAGCGCCGAACGGACGGCACCTCCGCGTTCAACACACGTACGGTTGGGAAGATGTCTCCTCCAACTTGATCCAGCAAGGGGGAAGGAAAGGTTGATGAAGATCCAGCAGCACGACGGCGTGGTGGTGGAAGCAACGGTGATCTCGGCAGGGCTTCGCCAAGCTCAGGGAGAGGGAGGAGTGTCACGGGAGGGAGAGGGAGGCGCCAGGGGCTAGGGTGCGGCTTCCCTCCCCCCCCCCACTACATATAGGACCCCTAGGGGGCGCCGGCCCTAGAAGATTGAATCTCCAAGGGGGGGCGGCGGCCAAGGGGGGTGGAGTGCCCCCCAAGCCAAGTGGGGCGCCCCCACCCTAGGGTTTCCAACCCTAGGCGCAGGGGAGGCCCATGGGAGGCGCACCAGCCCACTAGGGGCTGGTTCCCCTCCCACTTCAGCCAATGGGGCCTTCCGGGATAGGTGGCCCCACCCGGTGGACCCCCGGGACCCTTTCGATGGTCCCGATACAATACCGATTACCCCCGAAACCTTCCCGATGGCCGAAACTTGACTTCCTATATATAAATCTTCACCTTCGGACCATTCCGAAACTCCTCGTGACGTCCGGGATCTCATCCGGGACTCCGAACAACTTTCGGGTTACCGTATGCTAATATCTCAACAACCCTAGTGTCACCGAACCTTAAGTGTGTAGACCCTACGGGTTCGGGAGACACGCAGACATGACCGAGACGACTCTTCGGTCAATAACCAACAGCGGGATCTGGATACCCATATTGGCTCCCACATGCTCCTCGTTGATCTCATCGGATGAACCACGATGTCGAGGATTCAATCAATCCCGTATACAATTCCCTTTGTCAATTGGTACGTTACTTGCCCGAGACTCGATCGTCGGTATCCCAATACCTCGTTCAATCTCGTTACCGGCAAGTCACTTTACTCGTACCGTAATGCATGATCCCGTGATCAACCACTTGGTCACATTGAGCTCATTATGATGATGCATTACCGAGTGGGCCCAGAGATACCTCTCCGTCATACGGAGTGACAAATCCCAGTCTCGATTCGTGCCAACCCAACAGACACTTTCGGAGATACCTGTAGTGTGCCTTTATAGTCACCTAGTTACATTGTGACGTTTGGCACACCCAAAGCACTCCTACGGTATCCGGGAGTTGCACAATCTCATGGTCTAAGGAAATGATACTTGACATTCGGAAAAGCTATAGCAAACGAACTACACGATCTTTGAGCTATGCTTAGGATTGGGTCTTGTCCATCACATCATTCTCCTAATGATGTGATCCCGTTATCAATGACATCCAATGTCCATAGTCAGGAAACCATGACTATCTTTTGATCAATGAGCTAGTCAACTAGAGGCTCACTAGGGACGTGTTGTGGTCTATGTATTCACACATGTATTACGATTTCCGGATAACACAATTATAGCATGAACAATAGACAATTATCATGAACAAAGAAATATAATAATAACCATTTTATTATTGCCTCTAGGGCATATTTCCAACAGTATCATGCATGCCAACTAAGCAATCTTGATGAGGTGGCACGGAATTAAATGAGAAAGAGATGCTTGAGTATCATATCATGATACCGTATCATATTAAATGATGTGCTACTTTGTGTCATGCATGACAATAAACGTAGTCCTATATGATACCAACATATGATGCTATGCATTAGGGATGTAGTATTATACACCAGTATCATATGTATGATACTACTCTGTGATACTCCCCATTACAACCAGCCTAATGCAAAGTAACATAATATTAGTGTCATAAATTGCTTCATTTATTAGCTCATAGACTCATTTTGCCTCGAGAAGCGCTATGTTACAGTAACATATTATGTTACCACAAGCACCTCTTTCCTCATTAAATACTTGCCACAATATCAAAATTGTTTTGGAATGTGTGAAGTTACTACCTAAGTTACCCACTATGGCTAGCCTAATCACCTACCAAGAGTTTATCCATACGTACATGCATGCAGCTGCTGGATTAGACTGGTCGTAATGAGAATATCATAGGTAGTATCATGCATGCCAACTAAGCAATTTTGGTGAGATGACATACAATTAAATGAAGAAACAGAGTCTTGAGTATCATATCATGATACCGTATCATATTAAATGATGTGTTACTTTGTGTCATGCATGGCAATAAATGTAGTCATATATGATACCAACATATGATACCATGTATTACAGATGTAGTATCATATGCATGGTACTAGTACATGATACTTCCCATTACAACCAGCCTTAGTACTCACGTCGTGCATGCAGCGAGGGTAGCCGAACGCACACAAACGGCATGCCAGAATCGCTCGCTCGTCAACAACTTTGATGACTGCATTGGCTTTTTTTAACGCTACTACGACGAGCAAAAGCCAGTGAGGACACATACTGTATCGGCATGCCGCCATTCTTCTACAAGCTTTGCTACATGAAGAAAATATGCCCTAGAGGCAATAATAAAGTTGTTATTTAATATTTCCTTATTCATGATAAATGTTTATTATTCATACTAGAATTGTGTTGATCGAAAATCTAAATACATGTGTGAATACATAGACAAACACTATGTCCCTAGTGAGCCTCTACTTGACTAGTTCATTGATCAATGATGGTTAAGGTTTCCTAACCATGGACATGAGTTGTCATTTGATAACGGGATCACATCATTAAGAGAATGATGTGATGGACAAGACCCATCTGTTAGCTTATCATGATCGTTTAGTTTTATTGCTATTGTTTTCTTCATGTCAAATACATATTCCTTCGACTATGAGATTATGAACTCCCGGATACCGGAGGAATCCTTTGTGTGCTATCAAACGTCACAACGCAACTGGGTGATTAAAAAGATGTTCTACAGGTATCTCCGAAGGTGTTTGTTGAGTTGGCATAGATCGAGATTATGATTTTTCACTCCAGTATCGGAGAGGTATCTCTGGGCCCTCTCGGTAATACACATCATAAGCTTGCAAGCAAACGACTAAGAAGTTAGTCACGAGGTGATGTATTACGGTACGAGTAAAGAGACTTGCTGGCAACGAGATTGAACTAGGTATGAAGATACCGACGATCGAATCTCGGGCAAGTAACATACCGACAGACAAAGGGAATAACGTATGTTGTACGGTTCGACCGATAAAGATGTTCATAGAATATGTAGGAGCCAATATGGGCATCCAGGTACCGCTATTGGTTCTTGACCGTAGAGGTGTCTCAGTCATGTCTACATAGTTCTCGAACCCGTAGAGTCCGCGCGCTTAACGTTCGATGAGGATATTGTATTACATGAGTTATGTGATTTGGTGACCGAGTGTTGTTCGGAGTCCTGGATGAGATCACGGACATGACGAGGAGTCTCTAAATGATCGAGAGGTAAAGATTGATATATAGGACGATAGCACTCGGACACCGAAAGTGTTCCGTAGGGTACCGGATACATATCGGGTCACCGGAAGGAGTTCTCGGCACCCCCGGCAAAAGATTTGGGCCTAATAGGCCAAGAGGGGAAACACACCAGCCACCAGGGGCTGGTGCACCCCCCATATGGGCCGAACCAGAGGAGAAGGAAAGAGGGGAAGGGAGAAGGAAAGGGGGGATTCGGCCTCCCCCTTCCTTTCCTCCACCCTCCTCTTTCCTTCCCCCTCTGCTAAATAAGGAAGGGGGGCGCCGTCCTAGGAGGAACCCAAGTAGGATTTGGTCCTACTTGGGACGCCTCCTGGCCTCTCCGCTCTCCCTCCCACCTATATATATGTGGGGGGGCGCCCCCTTGCACAGCCCAGACAATTGTTAGCCATGTGCGGCGCCCCCTCCACTGTTTACTCTCACGATCATATCTTCGTAGTGCTTAGCCGATGCCCTGCGAGGATCACTTCATCATCACCGTCACAACGCTGCTGACAAAACTCATCTACTACCTCGACAACTTGCTGGATCAAGAAGGCGAGGAACGTCACCGAGCTGGACGTGTGCAGAACACGGAGGTGTCGTGCGTTCGGTACTTGATCAGTTGAAGCGCGAAGAAGTTCGACTACATCAACCGCGTTGAGTAACGCTTCCTCTTATGGTCTACGAGGGTACGTAGACACACTCTCCCCCTCGTTGCTATGCATCTCCATGGATAGTTCGTTGCGTGTGCGTAGAATTTTTTAATTTTCCATGCAACGATTCCCAACACTACACACACAGGAGGATTTCACGGACTTTTACAGGATGTGCTGATGTGGCAAGTTGTGATTGGAAAGAAGAGGTGAAGCGGGCCCCACCCCACCCTCATGAAAATCATGGGAGTTTAGGAGTAAGTTGGAAGGCGTCCGTTGCAACTCCGTAAAGATCCGTGTGTGTAGCATTTTTGTTCTTCTACACCAAGCGGAGGTCGTCCCCGTAACTGCGACGCACCAAGGTCTACATCGACGAGCTCGTATTGTCGTCATCTTCAAGCAACGCCACCACACGGTGACACTCAAGTCTACTGTGGCCTTCTACATCAACACACTTCCCCAACCTCGTCCAAGCTCCAACGAGGCGAAGCCACTTCCCCGACATGTATTTTTCTGATGAAGCTACCATATCTTGCCGGGCACTAACGAGTCAAAGGCAAGCCACCATGTACGACACCGACGAGGCGAACACCACCAGGCCGGGCATCGACGAGGCGAAGGCCGCCCATCCGTCTAGGCTGACAAGGGCAAACACTTTCATCATCGGACATCGACAAGCCGGAGATATACGGCCAAGCATCGCCGGAGCGGCGGACGTACCACTCCACCCCACTAGTAGAAAACAGGGCTATGGTCCAGGCCGGCTCAGCCCATTAGTCCCGGTTCAGTCTAGAACCGGGACTAATGTGAGCATTGGTCCCGGTTCGTGCGGCTAAGGCATTAGTCCCGGTTCATCTAGACCTTTTGGTCCCGGTTGGTGGGATGAACCGGGACCAATGGGCCTCGCTCCTGGCCCACAACCATTGGTCCCGATTCGTGCCACAAACCGGGACTAAAGATTAGACCTTTAGTCCCGGTTTGAGGCACGAACCGGGACTAATGGGGATGAGACCTTTAGTCCCGGTTCGTGCCACGAACCGGTACTAAAGGTCCCATTTTCAAACTATACCCCCCCCTGTGGACCGCCTTTTCAGTTTTAGAAAAAACAAAAGAAAATGATGGAAATGTCAATAAAAATAAAATAAAATAAGTTTCACATGTGATATGTGGTCTAGTTGTTGGGAAAATTTACAAATATGAATTTCGACTTTATTTACAAAATCTCTCTGGAATTTGTAAAATGGGCATAACTTTTGCATACGAACTCGGATTAAAAAGTTTTCTATATGAAAAATCATCTACTCGAAAAGTTACATCCGATGGAGACCGCCTACGGCCTGTTTGCAAATTTCTAGAATCCTCAAATTCCAAAAGGAAAAAAGTTATGCTCAAATTTCAGTTTTTTTAAATTTTAAATAAATCTGGTCAAACTATGGTCAAACTACTTATTCAAGAAGTATTAGTGTTACTAAATAATTATTCAAGAATATTAGTGTTATTAAATAATTATTTCACTTTTTTTGAATTTTGGTCAAATCTGGTCAAACTATGGTCAAACTATGGTCAAACAATGGTCAAACTACTTATTCAAAAATATTAGTGTTACTAAAAAATTATTGTTTTTTAGAACAATAGTTTTAAACTCAAACAGTGAAATATGTGACTTCATGCTCAAGCTAAATTCCTGAGGGTTAATAGGATTGACATCTTACTATTGTCAGGAAAACAACAAGTGCAGACTTGGAAACGAGGGAGAATAGAACCCGGAAGTTAAGCATGCTCAGGCTGGAGTAGTGAGAGGATGGGTGACCGTTCGGGAAGTGAGATGATTTGGAATGATGAGGGGTGATTAGAGATTAAATTGAGCAGTGATGAGGGGTGATTAGAGATTAGAGGTTAAAATAATTCAAAAATTTGAAAATAAAAAAATTCAAAAAAAATCAAAAAAAAATTCAAAAAAAATCAGGAAATTTCCTTTAGTACCGGTTGGTGTTACCAACCGGGACTAAAGGTGGACCGGCCACGTGGAGGGCCTTTAGTCCCGGTTCTGGATTGAACCGGGACTAAAGGGTCAGGGCATTAGTACCGACACTTTAGTCCCGGTTCCAGAACCGGGACTAAAGGCCCTTATGAACCGGGACTATAGGCCCTTTTTCTACCAGTGCCCCTCTATTCGACCACATCATCGCCATCGTCTACACCGAGCACTTGGAGAAGAGGAGACTCGGAGACGACAACCATTGCATCATCTTAATCGGAGGTGGTTCGCGACTTCGACTCGCGGATGTAATTAAGCGGGAGCCTTCCGAGGCCCCGTGAACCAGAACTTCACAATCGCCCAAGTCATATCGGCCGCGCTAGCATGCCATGGAGCGCTTACGTAAAGGGATCATATAATTTGTTTGTCCGATGAGAGATTAATAAAGTACAAGTTCCCCTATGTTTTATTTGTGTACTTAGAGCATCTCCAACAGGAGCCCAAAAAGAGCTCCGCGTGCTAAAAATTCATTTTTTTGGCGCCGAACAGTTCCAACAGATGTTGTAAAATATTAAACGCGCTAAAAAGTTTTGGGCACGCACTGAAAATCGCTATCGCGCGCAGCATATTTTGGGCTCCAGATTGCGTGCTTCACAATTTGCATTGTGCGCTTTTCTGGGCGTCTGTTAAAGCAATGTTAGTCTCGGCGCATTAAAAGTGCTACAGTGACGCGCTATAACTTTAATTGGGCGCGAATTTTTTTTGCGACTGTTGAAAATGTTCTTAGTACACTGGCACGCCCGCAATATATATTTTTCCTGACGCGCGGAAGAGATAATAACATAACAACCACGATATTTTTCATTATTTCTCGTGCCAAACACTTTATGTTTCTTTTTTGACATAGACGTCGAAAAAGCTACACCAACATGCAGCATTCTATCATGAGGATGCGTGCAACAAGCTCCCCTCCTCTTCCTCTCCATCGCAGCCCCGGTGATCTGCGCGGAGTGAGTCAAATCTTGCCTAAATGCAAGGAACCGTGCGCTGATTCTTTCTCATCGCTCATGCTACTCTACTAGGTTTCTATGGTGAGTGGCTGTGAATGCAAGCCCGCGTTGCGCATTGTGTACAAAAGAGAGGTCTGTCACGTTGACTCACCGCAAAGTCGTCCCTTTTACCGTACGTCAAGAGTGAGAATCTTATTACAAGAAAGTCCGTCTTATTACACTGGGCAAGATTGCGAAAAGTAAACACACACACACATACACATACACACACACAAGGGCACAAGAGCATTATTGAGGGCACAATGCAGCGAAGCAGCCGAACAAGATGCATGCATGACTGACTCGTACTACTACGTGCTGACTGGGTCGATCGATGGCTGCTATGAGAGCTGCTGCCGCCGTACGTTAATCCGATGACCGGTGCAGGTTTTAATTTTCAAACAGCGCTATCAGGACCGGACGTGGCCTTGGTGACGCCGGTGAACTCAACCTTGGTGCCGAGCAGGTCGACCCCGACGTCGGCGGTGAAGGTGTCGTACCGGAGGAACAGCTCCACCACCAGGAGCCTGCCGACGAGCACCACCAGGTTCTTGCCGGGGCACTGCTTGTTGTCCACGCTGGGGCTCTCGGTCTCCCGCCCGTTGGACCAGTACACGTACTGCAGCAGCTTCCTCCCCTCCTCCCCGACGAACCGGTCGCCGACGAACTCCCTCGCCGTGGGGCCGAACACGCGGGGGTCCCTGGTGGCGCACGGCTGGTACCCGAACAGCATCTCCCCCTTCTTCACGGCGAACACCGCGTCGTGGCTCTCGATGTTCATGTCCGCCTTGGCGCGCCCGTACTGGAACTTGACGGGCGGGTCCAGCCGCAGCGCCTCCCACACCGCCGACTTGGTCAGCTCCATCTTCTCCAGCGCCTCCACCGTCACCTTGCCGCCGGCGTCCGCCACGGCGGCGCGAATCTCCGCGACCAGCTTCTGGTGGAACTTCTCTCCGGCCCCCGCGATGCGCGCGAGGATCCCCGGGAGCAGCACCTTGAGGCCGCCGTAGCTGTTGAACACGGTGGCGAACAGCAGGTTGTGGCATGCCTCGTCCCGGTTCAGCCCGAGGCCCTCGGCGGTGTCGAGCGCCTTGGTCGCGGCGGCGTTGAAGTACTTGTACAGCGCCTTGTAGTCGCCGCTGACGAGGATGGGCGGGAGGTGCACCGTGTGGAGGAGCGGCTCCTCGAGGATCATGGGGAGGCCGAGCGTGACGAGCGGGTGGAGCTGGAATATGAGCCACTTGGCGGCCTTGGCAGGGCCGGTGGTGCCTAGGTCAGACGCGGAGGGGAGCACGCCGAAGTAGGCGTCGCCGATGAACTCGAAGGAGGTGGCGTCGTTGAGCGTGTTGAAGTTGGCCTTGCCGCCGAGGACGAGCTGCGACTCGACGGTGGCGAGCAGCGAGGAGAAGTGGGAGCGGAAGGCCGGGATGAAGGCGTCCTTGCGGGAGGCGAGGAGGGAGAAGAGCAGCTGCTTGACCTTGGCGTGGGTGGGCTCGGAGGGGTCGAGGTAGGAGCAGACGCGGAAGCCGCCGGTGAGGGAGGTGGAGGGCATGTAGGTGCCGGTGAAGAGGTTCTTCTTCTCGACCTTGTCGACGTCGAAGAGCACGGGGAAGCTCTTGGCGTCGAGCACGGCGACCACGCGCGGGTCGCGCGCCATGAAGGGGCCCGGCGGGACGTTGATGCGGACGACGGTGGAGCCGTACCTCTCGACGCGGGACTCGAAGTACTTGTCCTGGCCCTGGAAGTAGTAGAAGTCGAGGCGGTCGCGGATGGCCGAGACGAACGGCATGCCGTAGCTGCCCGGCACCTCCCGCGGCACCAGGGAGCCCTCGTCGCCGCCCGCCATGCCGCTCCGGCTCGTCTAGCTCTGCCGCTGGCTAGGCTGGTTTGGTTCGGCTTGGAGCTCTGGATCTCGCGCGCGCTCTCGATGCGGACAAGATTGGATTGCGTCTAATGCAGCTCGGGGTTGGGCGTACAAATAGGCCGCGGAGAAGAGATCGGGCGAGCATGCAGCGTGCATGGCATGGCTGGCAGTGACCGCGCGCGCGTGTTGCGCGTGCCGTGCAGGGTGGGCCAGGCGACAAGTCCCGGGCGGTGAAATATGGACGGGATCAATAGTTGTTGCACCGTACGTCCACCTACTCACGGATAATTCTTGGCGCGCGGCGCACCGGGCCGCATTTGCTTCGGAAATGATATGGTTATGAGCAGGTGTTGTACAATGTGACTTTTATGAATAAGATTAATTAGGGTTAAGGGACGCATCACATGCCAGTTGCCTGAGATTTTCAACTTTTTTAGCCGTGGGACACATGCATCTACTACTCCTAGTTGCGGTAGACCGATTCCAAGGCTACTCATCGATGATGGCGAGTACTACTACGTAGAGTGGTATCAACTTAGTTTTCACGTACGTCATCGGTTGCAATTAGCAACCTCGGATTAAGCGTCACAAATTTTTGACCCAAGAAGCCGCCAAGTCCATCCACAATCACCCGCCGCGCGCCGTCAAGACTCCACCCTCCGTCCTTGCCAAAAACTTTAGGACGTGGCTAGGAAGCGCCGCTGCGCTCGTTTGTTGTCTGGAGCGCACCGCCGTATATAGTAAGTGCATGTCCTTGTGTCCAGCTGTCTACGCTAGAAAAGAAAATTGTTTGGCCACATCCCGTAGCGCACATGGGTGCCAATTGAATTAGTCTAAATCCCGTCCCACGTGCATTTATTTGGGGGTTTAAAAAGTTGTAAAAGCCATAACTTTTGATTCAAGCATCGAAATCTAGTTCCGTTTTCACTGTCATATTTCTGACGACGAGTTCTTCAAAACTAGATCTCATATGAGCAGGTTTCGTCAAACTTTTTTTTGAGGGCAACTTTGGATGCAATGAAGGCAACTATAGTGCTACACGAAAGCAACGTTTTCTTTTTCGCCTAGTTGGACTGACTATTAGGTTGGTTTGCGTAAAAACGAGAAAAATCACACAAAACATAAGGCATCTATAGTTCTACATACGAAGTAACTTCACTGCACTATGTGTATCTGTGAATTCGGTAACATTGTCCTAACTTGCCTATCATGGCTGCTCAATTGCCTATTGTTGATGCTTAGTTGCCTACGGCTGATGGTCAATTGCCTATAAATGATATAAACTGCCTATATTGATGCCTAGTTGCCTGCTATTGGTAATTAGTTGCCTACAATTGCTTCTTAGATGCCTAACTTTGCAAAAATAGTTGCCTACAATCTTGTGAAATTGTTTATCATTATTTTTCTAAGTTGCCTACAAAAACTCTGAAGTGGCGAGATTCACCATCATGTTGTCTACCATAACTAGCAATAGTAGACACAAGAGCATCATCGGTAGACGACATCGTAGTATTATAGACCATTTAGAAACAATGACGACATACGAGCATGAACAATAGGCAACTTAGAAGTACCGATGAGGAAGTTAGGAGAATGTTACATAAATTAATTAGGACACAAAATATAGTGAAGTTGTCTGCTTTTAGCACTAAGGTTGCCTCTTATCGAAGGAAAGTTGCTTACGAAGGTGATGTCATATTATCCACCTTTGTTTCGAAGTTGTTCTGTATTATTAGTTAGTTGCTTATTGTTGCTAATTAGTTATTTTTAGGAGTGAAGTTGCTTCTGTTTAGTACTAAAATTGCCTCCGTCTAAGCCGTCTGATCCCAATTTTTTTAATGTGATTGCATTGCTATTAGTGTCCGTCTAATATCTGACGCGGCTAGCTAGCGCTGCTACGCTCATTTGCTGTTCCGAGCACACCCTCCACCCCACGCACGCATGGAACGAAGCAGCTCCAACATTGCGCTCCACACCCTCACGCTACACCATCCAAGAGACCGCATGCATTTATTTGGGGTTTTGAAAATTTTAAAAAGGCGTAACTTTTGATTCGAGCATCGGAATTTAGATCCGCTTTCACAATTGGGTTTATCGCGACGAGTTCTTCAAAATTAGATCCCATATGGGCAGGTTTTGATTAATTTTTTCTTGAGCAACTTTGGGTGCAATGGAGACAACTTTAGTACTGTAGGAAAGCAACTTCTTCTTTCTGGCCTAGTAGGACTATCTATTAGGTTGGCGTGTGTAAAAATAAGAAAAAAAATAAAAAGCATGAGACATCTGTAGTGTTGTTAACAAGCAACTTCATTACACTATGGGATTGACCTCTCTAGACACTTTGAACCATCCAATGACCCAAATTTGTTTGAACAAGTTCATACGTCTGAAATCCTCCAAGCCGAATGAGGAGGGGGCGTTCTCAGGGTCCCTCAGTGTCGATTGCTCCCTTCAACATCAAGCCGGATCCCATCTCCTAAGACGACAAGAGGAGCAAAGTCCGCCCCTCCTAGCCGAGGCCCCCACGATGGATAAAGAGTATGCACTGCAAATTGAGATGCCAATCAAACGGTCAACTTCCGACAGCTGTCTAACGATGCCCTCTCCGCCGCTCCCGAGCAAACACGACGTCCAAAACTAGATGACGCGTAAAGGAGGAGACGTCATCCCCACTACACCAACTATTTGTGTTGTAACAAGGAAGTGGCAACAACAACTTTGAATATTGATAAACGCAACCACATATAGAAAAGACTAAGTTCGCCCAACAGAGCCCGTTGGGGGTAGAAAAGAAAAACAACTATGTGACTTATATGCCCTAGAGTTGTACTTAAAAAGCAGCAACTTTTGGGGTGTTTTTGTGCAACTTCAATGCATTCACCAGATAACTTTTCGATATTGGTAAATATTTCTGTTCATGAGGATTGGGCAACTGGATACATGGTTTTAGGCAAACTATTTGTTGATTGTGGGCAATTGGATACTTTGTTTTAGGCAACTGTATGGTTGATTGTGGGCAACTGAATACTTTTTTAGGGTAACTTTGGATGCGAAGGAGGCAACTATCGTGCTATAGGGGAGCACCTTCTTATCTTTGGCCTAGTAGGACTTCCTATTAGGTTTGTTTGCGTAAAAACAAGAAAAATCACACAAAACATAAGATCCCTTTAGTGCTACATACAAAACAACTTCACTACACTATGTATACCTGTGAGCTTGCCTATTTTTAGCACTAAAGTAGTCTCTCATAGCGGGATGTTAGAAACATAAGGCCCCTTTAGTGCTACATACAAACCAATTGAAGTTAGGAGAATGTTAGAAAAAATTAATTAGGAGAAAGTGGAGTGAACTTGCCTATTTTTAGCACTAAAGTTGTCTCTCGTAGAAAGAAAGTTGCTTATAAAGGTGATATGATGTTGTCTACTTTTGTTCAAAGTTATTCCCTATTACTAGTTAGTTGCTCATTGTTGGTAATTAGTTACTTTAAATTGGAGTGGACTTGCTTCTGTTTAGCACTAAAGTTGTCTCATCCAGTGTCTAAGTTGCTTTCTGAAAGAAAAAAGAAAAATCATCAAAACATATCCATGTGGGTTTAGTTTTGAAGAGCTCGTCATGACCTGGCTAGCTAACACCCGTGTGCTCGGTAGCGTTGGCGGGCAGACTCCCCTAGAAAAGAAAAGCACATAGATCTCATACCACCCATCCCCACATAGTTCAAAATTTGAAATCATGATAGATGACTTAGATCCCACAAAAACTTTTTAATATTGTAGGCAACTTAGGTCCCTTGATGGACAACTTTCATAGTATTATAAGGAATTGAGGCTCACTCGTAGGCAACTTCGTAGTGAAAGCGCAACCTAGTTTCTGAGGTAGACAACTAAGAAACCATGTTAGACAAGTTTCTACTCTACGATAAGAAACTTCCACAGTATGATAGGCAACTAAACAATCCACAACTTATTTTCCAATGTATGCAAATCATGGTGACCACCTATTATACTGGTGCATACAACTAACTAGGTGACTACTAGGCGAAGTTAGTTATACACACGGTGCAATTCATCTAGCATCAGAGTTGCTTGTGCTTAGCACTAAAATTGCTTCATCTAGCATCAAAGTTGCTTTTGAAAAAAAAAAGCATCAAAACATATTCATATGGGATCTAGTTTTGAAGAGCTCGTCACGAGAAACCCAACGGTGAAAGCGGTTCTGCCTTCTGACACTCGGTTCAAAAGTTGTAGCTTTTTGAAAAACTGAAACAGAATAAATAGATGACGTTGGCACATGCATGCAGATGGGTATTCTTTACACTGCCCACTGGATAACACGTTTGTTCCGGATAGCGACCTATTTTTTTGTCGTCTAGCGCTTGCGCCCGCAGCGTCCAAATAGCGCAGCTGCGCGTTTAAGTATTTAGGAAAACTTTAATAATGATAATTTAAGAATACAAAAATTTACAAAAATAAGTTTATTTTAAGTTACATACATGAAATTAAATAGTATTGCGCAAGTGCAACATCAAACTGCCACCCCACGTGACTCTTTAAGGATGGAATAAAGTCTTCCCCGCCTATTCCCTGTTCCTATGTTTTTTTCTAGCATCGTCGGAGAGTGTGTATTGGTTAGTTTTCGGCGGGTTTCGTGGGATTCGATCGGCGTGTATTTTCGGTGTATCCACCTAGATCCAATCATTGTTCGCCTGTGCTCGTGTGTCTACAGGTTGGATCCATCCGATCTACTAATCTCTTTATCGTTGTCGGTTGTTGTTCTGGTGCGCTGGTCCTGTAGTGCCTTAGCACGGCGACTTCCCGACTATCTACTACAATAAGGTTTGCCCGGCTCCGTAAGGGAGGGGCGATGACAGCGGCGCGTTTTCAGCTCAATACAGTGTGTGTAGTCGTCACCATGTGGTTTTTAGACATGGATGTTATTTTTTTATTTCTGGTTAATGAATAGATCGAAAGTTCTTCCTAACTATCTACTGCAATAAGGTTTGCCCGGCTCCGTAAGGGAGGGGCGATGACAGCGGCGCGTTTTCGGCTCAATACAGTGTGTGTAGTCGTCACCAGGTGGTTTTTAGACATGGATGTTATTTTTTTATTTCTGGTTAATGAATAGATCGAAAGTTCTTCCTGACTATCTACTGCAATAAGGTTTGCCCGGCTCCGTAAGGGAGGGGCGATGACAGCGGCGCGTTTTCGGCTCAATACAGTGTGTGTAGTCGTCACCAGGTGGTTTTTAGACATGGATGTTATTTTTTTATTTCTGGTTAATGAATAGATCGAAAGTTCTTCCTGACTATCTACTGCAATAAGGTTTGCCCGGCTCCGTAAGGGAGGGGCGATGACAGCGGCGCGTTTTCGGCTCAATACAGTGTGTGTAGTCGTCACCAGATGGTTTTTAGACATGGATGTTATTTTTTATTTCTGGTTAATGAATAGATCGAAAGTTCTCCCAAAAAAAACGGTCACCCCATACACAAAAATAAAAAGGAAAAACATCAAAGAAAAATCTACTAAGCATTGATAAACAAAAACATATACTAAAATAAAATAAAAACATAATCCCACTAGATATATCAGCCTGGTCAAAACCTAACATCAACCAAACTTGATAGCTAGAAAGACACAAGACAAAAATGAAAATAAATAAAAATATAGAAAACAAAAAGATAGTTTGTCAATTAAGAACAAATTAGTGGCATTGGTATTACCTTTTAAGAAAAGAAATAAAAATAATTATACAAATTGCGCACATTTTACACATAAGTTGCATTTTTTGGGCAAAGGGCAAGATGATACCAATTACATGAGCCTATGCAACGATACAATATCAAGGATGCACATAGTCAGAAATTATAGAATAAGAAGGAAAACAAACAAAGCCAACACAAGCAATGACTTGCAACAGCAACACCTGGCCACACACAAGCTACGAGAAAGGTTATCCAAACACAACACCTCGAAGAAGGTAACGTCCCTTAAACACCATCGAACCGTGGTCCAATTCCAGTGCAGCACCATCATTTCATCCTGAAGAGCACGTCCGGGCAGAGTCCAAAGCGATGTCTTCAACAATGACACGGTGCGTGAGACACCACCATTTCCAGTGCAACTATTGAAGGTTGGACCTATGGTTTTCATCCCCGGAGCTCGAGAATTGGTGCTCCAAGAGCACCACCAAGCTGAATACACCATATGTTGCCACCACCCTTCGTCAAAGAAGATAAATCTGCATGACAGGGCACCCACATACCATGGTCACGGGGATTTGAAACTGAAACCGTTCCATGGCTTTCATGCCCGGCGATAGCCACTCGTGTTACCCTTGGTGTGGATATCAGCATGCAGTCAAATCTATGTGTGCAAGCACACAACTGCTACAGAATGGAGAGAACCGGACGTCATTGGTGCTATATGGAGCGCACGTGCTCCAGAAACTACGCAAGGAGGCCGACATCGACAACATCGGAAGACATGCATGAACTCCATGGGTGATGTAGTTGCCTCCCCCTCGACCCACCCTTCCATGTGCTCGTGTCACTTCGTTGCTTCACCACTGCCACCATCGACCAACCCCTAATCCACCATTGCCAAATCTGCGTGTCGGAGACCCACTACTTCATGCAGGCACCTGAGCCATCTCGTGCCGCCCACGCAGCACGGCAGTACGACGATCACCTAAGGCCGCCGTCCCGGCGTCCAACAGCACCCCCCCCCTGCCGCGCACGTCCTCTAGCAGCAGCTGGGAAGGGTTGGGGAGGAGGTGGCAGCTAGGGTTTGTGCTTTCGGGTGTAATCATCAATCCTTAGAGTCAGTCGAAGCGAGACCTCAGACAACAGGGGCCTTGACCTGGGCTGTGGCTCCTAATTACTTCGTTTAATATTTGTAATGGAGGCATTGTAGCTCGCTGAGGTGGCCTAGGGCGTATGTCTGTCCTGGCTCCTCTCCCCTACTCCTTAAAATCATCAGTTCTTTCTCAATTTGTACATCTCATTTACATTGGACACTTGTTGTATTTTGTTAACACAGTTGTTGTACTTCCTCCATAAGTTAATATAAGAGCATCTAGTGATCTAGACGCTCTTATATTACTCTATCCGTTCCAAATTACTCGTTGCAAAAATGGATGTATCTATAACTAAAATACATCTAGATACATCCATACCTGTGACTGTCGCAACTCGAAACGGAGGGAGTAGTTTATAAAGGGAGTATTTATTAGTAAGTACCGGTATGCAAAGAATAGCACGTGGCTCTGAAAATAAAAAAGTGATAAGTGGGTTGAGGACTTGAGGTCTGTTTTGCCCACGCAGCATGCATGCATGTACCGCGGCTGATGCGGACTTCAGCCCCGCGCTCATGCACGGGTCCGCGCTAGTTGCTACCACGAGGCATGTAAAGCCACATAGGAATGAAATTATATTTTTCAGACAAGTTACCAGTACAGTACCAGACGCGCAAAATAATTTAGCTTATCTTCATCTATCTATTGAGCCTGCCAAAATAATACTAGTGGGGAGACTGCTATGTATGGTGACTGTATTGATTTGTAACGTTGTGAGAATTTCTTTTGTTTTTGTTTTGGCGACGATACAGAATAGTACACTAGATTAGGTAGGCCCAGCTGCTCTGAAGTTTCTAGTAAAGGGGCGGTCTCAATCATGATTGCAATAAACAAATATGGAGAACAATAACGCATGCCGTCTATGTAATTGTAATTATGGTAAGGTATAAACGTCTTTGCATGTACTGTTTTCTTCTGAGAGTACGCTAAAGATGTATCATATTCTCATAAAAAGAAGAAGACAATTACAAAAGATTACCACTCGCTGCAAACAGTAACTGTAGTTCAAACACTACACCGGAGCTAATCCGAAGAATAGTCACTTCACACATTACAAACACAACTCAAAGAAACCTGCCCTAACCAGAGCAACACGGCAGCGTCCCGACCAACACCGATCACCATAAGAGCAACAACTTCCACCGAAATCCCCTTGTCGACGCACCAACCGCCCATGATTGCCGATATGAAGATGGCCAGTGGATGGCATGACTCAGATAGTCCCAAGAAAGCCACTGTCTTGTACTTACAGGCGTTCGCGCACATAGCGCCCAAGAAACTCTACTTGGACCAGCGACACATACCGGAGAACCGCGACACAGAACCTCCTACCCATGTCTCCACACACGATGCTCCCAACAGTGAAATGACACCAAGACGCCGCTATCGCCGATCCAAGGCCTAGGCGTTCATCCGGAGACAGCAACCCAAACAAGAAGGGGAGATGCCGACCCGCCTAAGAGACGCCTCCAAGGAGAGGAACGACGCCCACGGACGTCGTTGCCACGACACCGACCAAAGACAGGCAGGATTTTCTTCCTTAACATCGCCCATCTCCCACCCCTCGCGAATGAATGAGGCCACACTGTCTGTGCTAGATCACGCATCCACCACAGTAGCTCCTCGCCGTCGTGGTCATACAGTAGTAGAAAAAGGGCCATTTGTCCCGGTTCATAAGGCCCATCTGTCCCGGTTGGGGAACCGGGACTAAAGGGTCGTTACTAATGCCCTAGACCTTTAGTCCCGGTTCTTATACTAACCGGGACAGATGGGCCTCCACGTGGCCGCTCCGGGGACCAACCGGACCAATAAGGTTCCACGCGTCAGCATTTGAGGGGCTGGGTTTTTTTTTGAAAGGAGGTGGTTTTGGGGTTTTGGGGGTTAATTTAGGTTGGTATAGGTAGCTGATGACCCACAAGTATAGGGAATTTATCGTAGTCCTTTCGATAAGTAAGAGTGTCGAACCCAACGAGGAGCAGAAGAAAATGATAAGCAGTTTCCAGCAAGGTATTCTCTGCAAGTACTAAAATAAGTGGTAACAGATAGTTTTATGATAGGATAAATTGTAACGAGCAACAAGTAACAAAAGTAAATAAAGTGCAGCAAGTTGGCCCAATCCTTTTTGTAGCAAAGGACAAGTCTGGACAAACTCTTATATAGAGAAAAGCGCTCCCGAGGACACATGGGAATATCGTCAAGCTAGTTTTCATCACGCTCATATGATTCGCGTTCGGTACTTTGATAATTTGGTATGTGGGTGGACCGGTGCTTGAGTGCTGCTCTTACTTGGACAAGCATCCTACTTATGATTAACCTCTATTGCAAGCATCCGCAATTACAACAAAAGTATTAAGGTAAACCTAACCATAGCATGAAACATATGGATCCAAATTAGCCCCTTACGAAGCAACGCATAAACTAGGGTTTAAGATTCTGTCACTCTAGCAACCCATCATCTACTTATTACTTCCCAATGCCCTCCTCTAGTCCCAAATAATGGTAAAGTGTCATGTAGTCGACGTTCACATAACACCACTAGAGGAGAGCCAACATACATCTCATCAAAATATCGAACGAATACCAAATTCACATGACTACTAATAGCAAGACTTCTCCCATGTCCTCAGGAACAAAAGTAACTACTCACAAAGCATAAACATGTTCATAATCAGAGGGGTATTAATATGCATATAGAATCTGAACATATGATCTTCCACCAATTAAACCAACTAGCATCAACTACAAGGAGTAATTAACACTACTAGCAACCCACCAGCACCAATCCCGGACTTGGAGACAAGAATTGGATACGAGAGATGAACTAGGGTTTTGAGAGGAGATGGTGCTGATGAAGATGTTGATGGAGATTGCCCTCTCCCGATGAGAGGAGCGTTGGTGATGACGAGGGCGATGATTTCCCCCTCCGGGAGGGAAGTTTCCCCGGCAAAACAGCTCCGCCAGAGCCCTAGATTGGTTCCGCCTCGTGGCGGCGGAGTTTCGTCCGAGAAGATGGCTTCTTATTTTTTTTCCCATCGAAAGACTTCATATAGCAAAAGATGGTCCCCGGAGGGCCACCAGGGGGCCCACGAGGTAGGGGGCACGCCCAGGGGGTAGGGCGCGCCCCCACCCTTGTGGGCAGGGTGTGGCCCCCTGGTGAGGTTCTTGCTCTCAGTATTTTTTATATATTTGGAAAACGTCTTCCGTGAAGTTTCAGGACTTTTGAATTTGTGCAGAATAGGTCTCTAATATTTGCTCCTTTTCCAGCCCAGAATCCCAGCTGTCGGCATTCTCCCTCTTTATGTAAACCTTGTAAAATAAGAGAGAATAGGCATAAGTATTGTGACATAATGTGTAATAACAGCCCATAATGCAATAAATATCGATATAAAAGCATGATGCAAAATGGACGTATCAGTAGCTAATAGAGAGATGTGTCCTCTCTTATCTCCGTGCTACTGCTACTGCTATGCCTAAACATGATTTAGATTGAAGTGAGGCAACATGTGGTGCATGTCGAAAGTAATACTAATCCTAACTTGATCAAGTCTGGATTGTACTACTTTCGACATGCACCACATGCATGTTGCCTTCACTTCAATCCAATCCATGTTCATTTCACCCGCTGGTATATAATAACTCTTCATGCTCGCATCATGCATCATCATATATAATAACAAGTCTACTAATCATCATCATACAACTTCTACTCGTTATTAATAACAAGTCATACGATCATCATCCTCATAGTCATCAAACCAACCCTACTTAATTGTTCTTAGCACATGATCATCAGTATTAGGTAGGACCTAAATACCCTCTTTAAGGTAAAATAGCATAAAACAATATAGACCCTGACTCTCCATTATGGAGAATGGAGATCATCTTGTCTCCAATTCTTGCGCTTTGCTTCCTTTTGCTTCCAAGAACCTCCTTATGACTGTCCATACATTTTTTCCATCCTTTGATTTGCATGTCTCCATTCCTTTTAGAAATCTGGTATGGACATTTGAGATTCGTAGGATGGCCTGGCTGTATGTTCAAAACATTAAGGCTACCTTTCTAATACATCAAATGAGGCACACAATTCTCTGGGATTATCTGTTGAAAAACGTAGTAATAACTTCATAGTTAGCAATGATGTACTAGTTTTAGAAGTATGCAAAAGATGCATCGATGTCGTAATAGTAAAAAATCTGACCAGGGTATCTCCATGGTAGTTACCGTAGTTCAACACATGCACAAGTGGCACGTATTGACCATAATGTTGAGGAGTTTGATTGTAGATATTGTAATTCTCAATGTCAGTACAAAATCCGACCAGATGATTTTTCTCCTTATAAGTTAATTTGGAGCCATCGGTGTAGTGGGTTTGGTCTACCATCTCCCGCACATTCTTTGAAGAATGAAAATAAGCTGTCAACGGAAATAAGCTGTCAACTATTTTGAAATAAATAATATAAATTAGCTAATAATTATGTTTGAGAAACTAAAATCACATAGCGGTAGAATTGGAGGCGTATCAACAAGGACCCAAATGTCCATATTGTCTTGCTCGATTTCAGGATCACCAAGATCCATGGTGACAAGCATACCCTCATCAAAACCATACATCTTGCAAAGTGTTTCCCATTTTTTGCAACCAAAATGGGTTACGCTCTTAGAATTGTACAGCTTCACTTTAAAATCCAAATCATGATGAGTTCTTAGGTGAATTTTCTTTGCTTCAAAACCTTCATGGTCTTCAAAACCCATCCTCTCCAAGACATAGTGCCTTGCATGGCATGAGATAAACTACTCGAATTGTAAAATATGAAAATTACACATTGAAATAGTTGTAGTCATGCTTAATTACGAAAAAATACTTGTCGTCGTTGCGTACCGTTTCAACATCGAAGGTCTCCTCGAGCTTAATGCTGAAGCGTTGATCATCGTCCAGGTGAGGCATGTCGCACAGACCTCGATCGCCGTGGCACCAGCTGCACTCCCCCGGGAGACTTTCGTCGTCTGATGACGACATTTCCTATGTTCATAATTCAAAGATTAAACTTGTACAATTAAATATATATACTACAAAAACTAAATTAGATCATTATTATTCATCACGGGTTGACTATCGGTCTGTCGAGTCTTTTCTTGAAAACTCTCAGCTCACGTGGTGTATATATTCGACTCTCGGTGATGGTCACTCCTCACTTTGTCCCTGAGTGCATTACACCAAAATGTCTAGCACAAGGGAACGGAGGAGAAGCGACCCCCACGACAACAGTCGGGATTCTTCGTCCTCTCATATATATATGGTGGAACTCTCCCTCACTGATTCCTCTCTAACATTTGCGACCGTCGGTGATGGTCGTTACTCCTTACCCTAGTGCATGACAAAGGTCTAGCACCCAGAGAAGAAGGAGAAACGACCCCCACGACAACAGTCGGGCTTCTTCGTCCTCTCATATATGGTGGAGACTCGACAGACTTAAAGTCAACCCGAAATATCGTTTAATTATCTTTCTAAAAAAGGATTTGGCTGGTCTCACCTCGAGGTCGGAGGGGGTTGGTGACGGGGACGACGTCGGGGATGATGGAGGGGGGCTCCTAGATTTCTGCGAAAACAAAAACCCTATAAGCTATCAACTAATCATATGCATACGCCTTGCATAGTGCTCTCCAATTTTAGCATTCAAAGTAGGAGTAGTTTTCCAATTTGAGTTCAATAAGCAAAATCAAATCGCAAAATAAAGTAGTATTAAAATTAGGATGCATTCAATTATAAGCAAAACTACATCATCTCTTGCGTCCGTACATCGTCGAATGTTATCACTAATATACCTCGAATACTATCATACATATAACATCGCTAGTACATCTAGAACCGTAGCGCCCGACGGGTATCGGCACGAGCGGTGGACACACAAAGAGAAGGAACCATCACAGGATCGCTCCAGTGAGATCCCTGAAGAACCTGTCAGGTATTGTCGAACCTGCCCTCCAACGCAACCATGTAGCGACGGACGTGCTCGTCCTCCTCGCTGACACGGTGACGTACCACCTCCGCGGTGTCCGGAAGCCTCGGCACCGTCACTGGCCCACGCGACCGCCACCAAACAAGGATCGGGTCAACGACGGGCTGGCTCCTCCCCAACCTACGCCCCCCGGAAGGTAGCACATCCCAAAACCATCCCGGCAGAGCCCAGTCCCGGACATGGCCCCTCTGATCAAGGCGGCCTCCTCCGCCAAGTCGACGACGAGGATGCGGGATAGGCGTCGTCGACGTCGATGCGGGAATAATTGCTTTAACTAAAAAAATAAACTAGTTCTATTAATTTTCTTACTAAAAATAAACTACTTCTATAGTAAAATAAACTAGTTTTATTAAATCAAGTAGTTCAACTACTAAGCACTTACTATAAATAGAATAAAGTAGTACTTACTAAAAATAAACTACTTCTATATATAGTAAAATAAAGTAGTTTTATTAAATCAACTAGTTCAACTACTAATTAATTAAGCACTTTCTAAGTAGTACTTACTAAAAGTTATCGGGGGGGTATATCGACAACGACATACCCGATAAAAGAATAAGAAGAGGAAGAAGAAGAAGAAAAGGAGGAGAAGAAGAAAGGAATAGAGGAGAAGATTGAAGAAAAAAAAGAAAAAAAGGAGAAGAAGAAGAAATAGAGGTTCTATTTCTTCTTCTTCTCCTCTATTTCTTCTTCTCTCCTCTATTTCTTCTTCTTCTCCTCTTTTTTCTCTTCTTTTTCATCTTCTTATTTATTTCTCCTCTTCTTCCTCTCCTCTTCTTCTTCTTCTTCTTCTTCTTCTTCTTCTTCTCCTTCTCCTTCTTCCTCTTCTTATTTTCCTTTTTTCTCTCCTTTTTCTTCTAAATATGAACATATACATAAATGACTTTGATCATACACAATTTTCCTATACATACACAATATGAACATATACATAAATTGACAAAGAAAAATCTATGAACAAAAAAATCATAAAAATTCTATGAACAAAAATACAACAGGAAAAAATCATAAAAATTCTATGAACAAAATCTAAACAACACATCTAAATTAATACAACTAAATTACAACAACTAAATTAACTACACATCCAAATTAATACAACTAAATTAAAACATCTATATATAGGGGGCGCGGCGGCAGCGGCTGCGGCCATTACAGGGAGGAGGAGGAGGGGATCGGCGGGCAACGCTCACAGGGTGCGCGGTGACGGCGACGAGGAGGCAGGGCCGGCGGCGTCGAGGAAGGGGTGGCGCGGGGCGGCGACGGCGTCGGTCCGACGCGGGACGGCGTCGGGGCAGCTTGGGACGGCGTCGGGGAGGCGCGTCGGAGGCAGGGCGACGACGGCGACGGCGAGATAGGAGGGCAGCCTAGCGGCGTCGCAGCGGGGGAATGAGGAACTGAACGGAAAATTTACAAGTCCTGCTTATATAGACGAGGTATTGGTCCCGGTTCGTGGCACAAACCGGGACCAATGCCCCTTTAGTCCCGGTTGGTGCCACCAGCTGGGACCAAAGGTCAGTTTTCGGCAGCCCAAAAGGCGGGAAACGGGCGCCTTTGGTTCCGGTTTGTGGCACCAACCGGTACCAAAGGGGGGCATTCGTACCGGTTGGTGCCACGAACCGGTTCCAATGCCCCCCTTTAGTCCCGGTTGGTGACACCAACCGGGACCAAAGGTCTCGTTCTGCCCGTGCCCAAATGTTTAGTCCCACCTCGCTAGTTGAGAGGGGCGCGCAGTGGTTTATAAGCCCCACTGCCGCACCCCTCTCGAGCTCCTCTCCATTGCAGGCTTTCGGGCCTAATTGTCACTGGTATGCCCGATGGGTCTACTGGGCCTTCCGCGGGCCTGAATCCTGGCCCATGGATGGGTTTCTAGTCGTATTCAGGCCATGAAGGCCCAGTAGGTAGCATATTTTTTATTTTTTCCCTGTTTTTTTGTTTTCTTTTTTGCTTTATTTATTTTGTTTTGTTTCTACTTACAACAAAAAACTTGTTTTATTTTATTTTGCTATTAAAGTTTCTAACAAAAAAGTTCTTTATGAAAATTCTTTTTGCTTTTAATGATTTTGAACAGAAAATACTTTGATAATTTTAGTTGCATCGATTTTATATGTAATTTTAGTTTCAATAATACTACAGGTTGCTTATAATGTTTTGAACAGAAAATACTTTGATAATTTTAGTTTCATAAATTTTATTTATGTTATTAAAGTTTATTTTATTTTGTTTCTACTTATATATTTTATTAAAGTTTATATTATTTTGTTTCTAATTACTTATTTAATTTAATTTATGATAATTCTTTTTGCTATTAAAGTTTGTAACAAAAAAGTTCTTTATGAAAATTCTATATAATTTTAGTTGCAGAAATTCTATATAATTTTAGTCTCAATAATACTAGAGGTTTATAAAATGCAACATTCAAAGCTTTTCAACAAAACGGACAATCTGTTTCGAGATATCAGGGTTTCATACGGAAACTCGTCTGTTACAACATGCATTTCAAATGAACTAGGAAAAAGTTGAAAGTTGGCATGGTATCATCATAATAGTTGTGGATAGAAAGTCTTCACTTTTTCTTTGCTTGTTTGCTTTGCTTATTGCGCCGTAACCATGGATAATCTTCATCGTTTATCAGGATGCTTGGGTCAGCCTTGACATTGAAGGGAGGAATTTCATGAAACTTTTCATAATCTTCGGACATGTCTGTCTTGCCCTTCACTCTCATGATGTCCCTTTTTCCTGAAAGAACTATGTGGTGCTTTGGCTCATCGTATGATGTATTTGCTTCCTTATCTTTTCTTTTTCTCGGTTTGGTAGACATGTCCTTCACATAGATAACTTGTGCCACATCATTGGCTAGGACAAACGGTTCGTCAATGTACCCAAGATTGTTCAGATCCATTGTTGTCATTCCGTACTGTGGGTCTACCTGTAACCCGCCTCCTGACAGATTGACCCATTTGCACTTAAACAAAGGGACCTTAAAATCATGTCCGTAGTCAAGTTCCCATATGTCCACTATGTAACCATAATATGTGTCCTTTCCCTCTCGGTTGCTGCATCAAAGCGGACACCACTGTTTTGGTTGGTGCTCTTTTGATCTTGGGCGATCGTGTAAAATGTATTCCCACTTATCTCGTATCCTTTGTAATTCAATACAGTCGAAGATGGTCCCCTGGACAACGAGTACAGCTCATCAGAAACAGTGTTGTCACCTCTGAGACGTGTTTCCAACCAACTGCTGAAAGTCATGATGTGTTCACATGTAATCCAGACATCACACTGCTCCGGGTGTTTGGAGCGCAGACTGTTCTTGTGTTCATCGACATACGGGGTCACCAAGGTAGAGTTCTATAGAACTGTGTAGTGTGCTTGAGACCAAGAATATCCGTCCCTGTATATTATTGAGTCATTTCCAAGAGTTCCTTTTCCAGTCAGTCTCCCCTCATACTGCGATTTAGGGAGACCTATCTTCTTAAGGCCAGGAATGAAGTCAACACAAAATCCGATAACATCCTCTGTTTGATGGCCCATGGAGATGCTTCCTTCTGGTCTAGCACAGTTACGGACATATTTCTTTAGGTCTCCCATGAACCTCTCAAAGGGGACATATTGTGTAGAAATACGGGGCCCAAAATGACAATCTCATCGACTAGATGAACTAGGACGTGCGTCATGAAATTGAAGAAGGATGGTGGGAACACCAGCTCGAAACTGACAAGACATTGCGCCACATCACTCCTTAGCCTTGGTATGATATCTGGATCGATCACCTTGTGAGAGATTGCATTGAGGAATGCACATAGCTTCACAATGGCTAATCGAACGTTTTTCGGTAGAAGCCCCGTCAATGCAACCGGAAGCAGTTGCGTCATAATCACGTGGCAGTCATGAGACTTTAGGTTCTGAAACTTTTTCTCTGGAATATTTATTATTCCCTTTATATTCTACGAGAAGCCAGTCGGGACCTTCATACTGAGCAGGCATTCAAAAAAAGATTTCATTCTCTTCTTTGGTAAGAGCGTAGCTGGCAGGACCTTCATACTGCTTTGGAGGCATGCCGTCTTTTTCGTGCAAACGTTGCAGGTCCTCCCGTGCCTCGGGTGTATCTTTTGTCTTCCCATACACGCCCAAAAAGCCTAACAGGTTCACGCAAAGGTTCTTCATCACGTGCATCATGTCGATTGAAGAGCGTACCTCTAGCTCTTTCCAGTAGGGTAGGTCCCAAAATATAGATTTCTTTTTCCACATGGGTGCGCGTCCCTCAGCGTCATTCGGAACAGCTAGTCCGCCGGGGCCCTTTCCAAATATCACGTGTAAATCAGAGACCATATCAAGTACGTGATCACTGGTACGCATGGCGGGCTGTTGGGGAACGTTGCAGAAAACAAAAAATTTCCTACGGTTTCACCAAGATCCATCTAGGAGTTCATCTAGCAACGAGTGATTGGATTGCATCTACATACCTTTGTAGATCATGCGCGGAAGCGTTCAAAGAACGGGGATGAGGAAGGCGTACTCGACGTGATCCAAATCACCGGAGATCCTAGCGCCGAACGGACGGCACCTCCGCGTTCAACACACGTACGGTCAGCGTAACGTCTCCTCCTTCTTGATCCAGCAAGGGGAAGGAGAGGTTGAGGAAGATGGCTCCAGCAGCAGCACGACGG